>NC_137137.1:642500-747500 GCF_949319135.1 Squalius cephalus
CCATTGACTTGTATTGGATGTGATGTGAGGTACGGTATTACTCCGCGCCGGAAACTGAAGTGGGGGTGTTTTCTTCTTCTTCTTCTTGTGTTTTTTTTTTTACGGCGGATCGCAAACAAATGCCAGTGGTTTGCTTGCAAAGGTGCATTATCGCCACCAACTGGGCTGGAGTGTCTATTATTCAAGCTCTCAACGGAAGAATGTACGGGTGTGAGACGTTTGGAAAAATAGGTCCCCAGTTTTACAACGAATGGTAAAACACCTGTTGGAAAGCATCTTTTGCGAAAGAAACCTAAAATTCTCGGGACAGCAGCATTTGTCCAAAATTTAATCTTAACCGTTCTATTTCATCAGAAACGATCTGTAAACAGGGCTTTAAGTGTAAAATACCGAACTTGTCCTTTAATAATGAATTCTTTATCATTTTTATTTTTTAAAAGTATACATGTTATGTTACAAAAATGTACATTTTAATCATTTTAATATATATATATATATATATATATATATATACAGTGCTATGCATAAGTGAATACACCCATGCTAAAGTTGACTAAAAAGAGGAATAAAAAATCATCTTTTGGAAACTGAACTTAATGCCTTAATTTAAAAAATTAGGAAAAATCCAGCCTTTAAGGACACCAATTTTCTTTGTGAATGAATAATGTATCGTAAATAAATAAATGTTCTTCCTTAAAATACAGGGTGCATAAGTTTGGACACCCCTATGTTAAATTCCCATAGAGGCAGGCAGATTTTTATTTTTAAGTATTTTTTATTTGTTTATTTTTTTTTAGGATACTATGCATCCTGATAAAGTTCCCTTGGCCTCTGTAATTAAAATAGCCCCGGTCAGTGTGACAGTGAATATGGAGAACGTGTGTGAGAGTGTGTGAGAGTGTGTGAGAGTGTGTGAGAGTGTGTGTGTGAACGCTCTTCTGTTCCAGGAACAAATCAAGCATCTAATAAGCAATCAGCGAAACACAAATGTGTCATCAGCGTTTCAGAAGCTCCAGAGACGACGTGTACACACACACACACACACACACACACAGACACAATCATGAAGCGGCGCAGAAATCTTTATTCCGTCGATATGCTTGAGTTACTGAGTTCTTCTCATCGAGCGAGATGCTCCACACACTCCGAAACTCTGCGTTAGCACACGCGTTTATCAGCGCTTAACTCCACACACACTTCCTGGAGAATCACACAACATATCCAGATATCACTGATCATTAACTGAGTTTATGTATAAAATATCTGCCATTTTTCAAGCATAAACTCTTATTTTCTCGTCTCGTGTCATTTCGCATTTCCAGTGTATCTTGTTTCAGATGTTTTCATTTTTCATTTTAAAGTATTTAATTGGCATGATTGTGTTCACATAAAATATTTGCCAAGGCATTTACAGAAAAAAAGTCATGACAAGAAATAAAATACAGTAACATATAATTAATTATAATTAAAGTAATTCATTTTTGGTTTCTCAAAAGCAAGGCTTATATTATCTCTCTTTGCATTGCCAGTAACAGTATCTCAGATTAAATATTTGTACTGAATGTGAAATTGTGATTTACTTTTACATTATTTACATTTAAACAACATTCATGCATGACTGAGAATGTGAGAGAATGTTATTATTCTGTAATATTATATATATTATTTTTAGTATTCCTGTAGTTCAAACAATATTATTTATTTTATATATATATATATATTTATACACACACACACACACACACACACACATATATATATATATATATATATATATATATATATATATATATATATATATATTTTTTTTTTTTTTTTTTTTCCAAGCTCTAAATTTTTTATAATTTAAAAAAAAAACGTTAATTTTATATCATAAAAATATAATTTTTTTATTATTAGAATTTTTTCAACAAAAAATTAATTGTATTTGATGATTATTATATTATATATATATATTCTCTTTCAAGGACAGAGAATGAGAGAGAATAACATTATCATTTCATTAAATGATGTAGTGTTTCAGTCTTGCTGAGCCAGAGCGGCGCTCGCGACACCGAGTCACGGGTTCGATTCCCAGGGAACGCATGAAAACACTGTAAACCCTGATCTGGAGAAGTGTTGCTCTGATGTTCTCAGTTCTCGGATCCGCTGATCTTCTTTATCTCTGTGAGTGACAGTGAACCGGCTCCGGGTCCCCAGGGGCCGCTCATCCGCTCACATTATCGACAGGCTCTCAGTTCCTCGTCATCAGGACTCGCAATTACACCTCGCGCTCCTCACGCTTTCATGTGTCAGATGTGGTTTGCTCTGTTTGACTCGCGTGCGTGTGTGTGTGTGTGTGTGCAGGTGCGAGAGATGCGACCGGAGCTTCACACAGGCCACTCAGCTCAGCCGACACCAGCGGATGCCCAACGAGTGCAAACCCATCAGCGAGAGCAGCGAATCAATCCAGGTGGATTAACTGATTGACCGGCCCGCAATTACACGGCCAGACAAAATCATGATTAAATGTCACGGACACTTAAGCAGAACCAAAGATTTCCTAAGAGAAACGCTCAATCACGTGCAGAAAACCAAACGCAGTAATAAAATGAGTGAGATGTTAAGAGTTATTGATCCTGGCATGGATGGGGGCGGGGCCGGGGGCGGGGCCAAGGGTTCGGGGAGATTATTTATTCATGAGTTGGTAAATGAGACTGTGTTTAGAAGACTGCAGAAACTCGCGCTCTCGGTGTGTTTCTCGTTTTTACACAACAAACGCTGGGAACACTTTATTCATCTCTGTTAACATTAGGTAATAAAACACGACTGTTCATGGTTAGCTCATGTCAGCTTCTTCTTCAGCTAATGTTAACAAATGGAATCTTATTGTAAAGTGTTAGCAAAATATCTAAACATTCTTAAATTAAGATGCATTTACTGGAGATTTAAGATATTATTGATCAAAATGAACAAAACAAAGGGAAAACAAGATTATTTTCATAAGATTATTTCATAGTATATATATAAGTGTTATACTTTTACAATTAATCGCATCCAAAATAAAAGTTTACATGATATATATGTGTGTGTACTGTGTATAATTATTTTGTATATATAAATACACACACATGCATATATATATTTAAGAAAAATGTGTTATTTATATATAAAATATTTATATTTAATATAAATATATTTACAGTATATACATGCAAATATTTCTTAAATATATAATCATGCATGTGTGTGTATTTATATATACAAAATAATTATATACACATATATATCATGTACAGACAAACATTTATTAAGATATTTGTTCTGTAAAACAAGAGAGAAATACTAAGAGCATAATTTTCTGCAGTGTTAAGGCTCAGAGCATACAGAAATGATTCATATATATATGATATATATATGTGTGTGTGTTTGAGTGCTTTATGAGGACGTGTGTGTGAAGAGCTCAGCGTGTGTATTCGACAGCATGACTTACAAGGGCAGCGACTGCTTCACCAAAAATGACTTTTCTTTGTATAAAATGTAAATTATGAATATTATATTTCTCCCATATCATGCTGTATGGCACTTTTGACAGTTATTATTATTATTATTTAATATTTCAGCTCTGTATGAAGCACCGTGTTAAGAGAATCACAGCGGACTGAATGTTGATCGTTTACTTTGTTATTGAACTTTCTATCTTCTGTTTCTCAGAGCTTTAATAAGATCATGAGACTCTCTGTAAATCATGGAGAACTTTATGATGTTTCACTCAAACCAAAGTCACTGAATGGAAACTCCTTTTCTAAACACACAGAATCTATTTAGTTTTTATGAATCATGTGAAACTCTGTGAAACTGTATTTTCCAGATGTGTTCGGCTCAAATCATCTTTCGTTTGCATGATTTCAACATGTTTGTACAGAAACAACCGGCCAACAAATGTTCTTGTGAATAAAGTAACGACCAAACTTTGATTAACATTAAACTGGTTGATTGTGTTTGATGAACTTTAAATGATCGTGATTTCATTGAATGTTTAATTGGAGTCAGTCTAGTCATCTCTGAAGTCCTTCAGCTTCTCAATTAAATCTAGACGAAAATAATCATACAGGATTTACTGTCATTTCCACTGATAAATTATAAGTACATTTCTCTGATATTTACAAAGAAACAGATATTTATCTCTGATATTTATCTTAATTTAAGAATTTTTAATGGACAACAAAGCAAAATAAATGTTTTGGTGTTCAGCGTCCAATAATTCACCAGGATCTAAAGGTATTTTCCGGCTGTGAGTTTTTCTTAAATCAAGATACATTTACTGGAAAAACAAATTGACTGAAGATATTAAGTCTGAAAAAATGCATCAAAATGAAGTGAGTTTGTGTTTAAAAGAAGAACAAATATCTGACGATGGAGTCAGAAAAATAATCTTAACTCAAAGAGAAAACAAGATTATTTTTCTGACTCCATTGGCTGATATTTGTTCCCGTTTTAAACACAAACTCACTAATGATTTTGAAAATACTAAGTAAAAAAACATTTTTTGGTTACATTTTTATATATATTTTTAATGGACAACAAAGCAAAAATACTAAGTAAAAATGATGGGGTTAAGAATTTTTATATATTTTGAATGGACAACAAAGCAAAACTACTAAGTAAAAAAAGATTTTTGGGTTAAGAATTTTTTATTTATTTTTAATGGACAACAAAACAAAAATACATTTTTTGGTTAAGATTTTAAAAAAATATATTTTTATTGGACAACAAAGCATAAATACTAAGTAAAAAAAATTGGGGGGTTAAGAATTTTTATATATTTTTAATGGACAACAAAGCAAAAATACATTTTTCGGTTGAGATTTAAAAAAAATATTTTTAATGGACAACAAAGCAAAAATACTTAGTAAAATTGTATTTTTGGTTAAGAATTTTGTATATATTTTTAATGGATAACAAAGCAAAAATACATTTTTGGTTTGAGATTTAAAAAAAATATATGTTTAATGGACAACAAAGCAAAAATACTTAGTAAAATTTTATTTTTGGTTAAGAATTTTGTATATATTTTTAATGGACAACAAAGCAAAAATACTTAGTAAATTTTTTGGGGGGTTAAGAGTTTTTATATATTTTTAATGGATAACAGCAAAAATACTTAGTCAAATTTTATTTTTTCTGGGTTAACAGTTTTTATATATTTTTATGGATAACAAAGCAAAAATAATTTTTTTGGTTAAGATTTTTTTATATATATATTTTTAATGGACAATAAAGCAAAAATACTTAGTAAATAAAAAAAATTTTTGTTAAGAATTTTTTATATATTTTTAATGGACAACAAAGCAAAAATACATTTTTTGGTTAAGATTTTTTTCTAAAGATTTTTAATGGACAATAAAGCAAAAATACTTAGTAAAATTGTATTTTTTCTGGGTTAACAGTTTTTATATATTTTTATGGATAACAAAGCAAAAATAATTTTTTTGGTTAAGATTTTTTTATATATATTTTTAATGGACAATAAAGCAAAATACTTAATTTATTTATTTTTTGTTAAGAATTTTGTATATATTTTTAATGGACAACAAAGCAAAAATGCATTTTTTGGTTAAGATTTTTTTAAAAGATTTTTAATGGACAATAAAGCAAAAATACTTAGTAAATTTATTTATTTTTTGTTAAGAATTTTGTATATATTTTTAATGGACAACAAAGCAAAAATGCATTTTTTGGTTAAGATTTTTTTTAAAGATTTTTAATGGACAATAAAGCAAAAATACTTAGTAAATTTATTTATTTTTTGTTAAGAATTTTGTATATATTTTTAATGGACAACAAAGCAAAAATACATTTTTTGGTTAAGATTTTTTTTAAAGATTTTTAATGGACAATAAAGCAAAAATACTTAGTAAATTATTTATTTTTTGTTAAGAATTTTGTATATATTTTTAATGGACAACAAAGCAAAAATACATTTTTGGGTTGAGATTTTTAAAAATATCTTTAATGGACAACAAAGCAAAAATACTTAGTAAATTAATTATTATTTTTTTTTGTTAAGAATTTTGTATATATTTTTAATGGACAACAAAGCAAAAATACTTAGTAAAATTGTATTTTTGGTTAAGAATTTTGTATATATTTTTAATGGATAACAAAGCAAAAATACATTTTTGGTTTGAGATTTAAAAAAAATATATATGTTTAATGGACAACAAAGCAAAAATACTTAGTAAAATTTTATTTTTGGTTAAGAATTTTGTATATATTTTTAATGGACAACAAAGCAAAAATACTTAGTAAATTTTTTGGGGGGTTAACAGTTTTTATATATTTTTATGGATAACAAAGCAAAAATAATTTTTTTGGTTAAGATTTTTTTATATATATTTTTAATGGACAATAAAGCAAAAATACTTAGTAAATAAAAAAAAATTTTGTTAAGAATTTTTTATATATTTTTAATGGACAACAAAGCAAAAATACATTTTTTGGTTAAGATTTTTTTTTTAAGATTTTTAATGGACAATAAAGCAAAAATACTTAGTAAAATTGTATTTTTTCTGGGTTAACAGTTTTTATATATTTTTATGGATAACAAAGCAAAAATAATTTTTTTGGTTAAGATTTTTTTATATATATTTTTAATGGACAATAAAGCAAAATACTTAATTTATTTATTTTTTGTTAAGAATTTTGTATATATTTTTAATGGACAACAAAGCAAAAATGCATTTTTTGGTTAAGATTTTTTTAAAAGATTTTTAATGGACAATAAAGCAAAAATACTTAGTAAATTTATTTTTTTTTTGTTAAGAATTTTGTATATATTTTTAATGGACAACAAAGCAAAAATACATTTTTTGGTTAAGATTTTTTTTAAAGATTTTTAATGGACAATAAAGCAAAAATACTTAGTAAATTATTTATTTTTTGTTAAGAATTTTGTATATATTTTTAATGGACAACAAAGCAAAAATACATTTTTGGGTTGAGATTTTTAAAAATATCTTTAATGGACAACAAAGCAAAAATACTTAGTAAATTAATTATTATTTTTTTTGTTAAGAATTTTGTATATATTTTTAATGGACAACAAAGCAAAAATACATTTTTGGGTTGAGATTTTTAAAGAATATATATTTTTAATGGACAACAAAGCAAAAATACTTAGTAAATTAATTTTTTTTTTTTTTAAGAATTTTGTATATATTTTTAATGGACAACAAAGCAAAAATACATTCTTTGGTTAAGTTTTTTTTAAAGATTTTTAATGGACAATAAAGCAAAAATACTTAGTAAATTATTTTTTTATTTGTTAAGAATTTTGTATATATTTTTAATGGACAACAAAGCAAAAATACATTTTTTGGTTAAGATTTTTTTTTAAAGATTTTTAATGGACAATAAAGCAAAAATACTTAGTAAATAAATTTTTTATTTGTTAAGAATTTTGTATATATTTTTAATGGACAACAAAGCAAAAATTACATTTTTGGGTTGAGATTTTTTTAAAAATATATATTTTTAATGGACAACAAAGCAAAAATACATTTTTGGTTAAGATTTTTTTTTAAAGATTTTGAATGGACAATAAAGCAAAAATACTTAGTAAATTATTTTTTTATTTGTTAAGAATTTTGTATATATTTTTAATGGACAATAAAGCAAAAATACTTAGTAAATGAATTTTTTTTTGTTAAGAATTTTGTATATATTTTTAATGGACAACAAAGCAAAAATACATTTTTGGGTTGAGATTTTTTTTTAAATATATATTTTTAATGGACAACAAAGCAAAAATACATTTTTGGTTGAGATTTTTTAAAATATCTTTAATGGACAACAAAGCAAAAATACTTAGTAAATTTAAAAAAAAAATTTGTTAAGAATTTTTTATATATTTTTAATGGACAACAAAGCAAAAATACTTAGTAAATTAATTTTTTTTTTGTTAAGAATTTTGTATATATTTTTAATGGACAACAAAGCAAAAATAATTTTTTTGGTTAAGATTTTTTTTTTATATATATTTTTAATGGACAATAAAGCAAAAATACTTAGTAAATAAATGTTTTTTTTTGGTTAAGAATTTTGTAAGTATTTTTGCTTTATTGTCCATTAAAAATATATTTTTTAAAAATCTTAACCAAAAAATGTATTTTTGCTTTGTTGTCCATTAAAAATATATATATTTTTAAAAATCTCAACCCAAAAATGTATTTTTGCTTTGTTGTCCATTAAAAATACATACAAAATTCTTAACCAAAAATTTTTTTAATTTACTATGTATTTTTAATGGACAACAAAGCAAAAATACATTTTTGGGTTGAGATTTTTAAAAATATATATATTTTTAATGGACAACAAAGCAAAAATACTTAGTAAATTATTTTTTTTGTTAAGAATTTTGTATATATTTTTAATGGACAACAAAGCAAAAATTCTTAGTAAAATATTTTGGGGGGTTAAGAATTTTTTATATATATTTTTAATGGACAACAGTGCATAAATACTAAGTAAAAAAAAGATTTTTGGGTTAAGAATTTTCCGGCTCCTGTTTGCCTCTTCATACACACACACACACGTGTGATTCTGTCTCTTGCTCTGCAGAAGCGTGAGATCCGTCTTGTGCCGGTGTGATGCATCTCTCGGGCACCGGGGCCCCTGCGGTGTCTGTGCGTCTCGGGCCCCTGTGGGTTCAGGTCACGTCCCCCAGCGCCGGTGTCTCGGGTCGCACATGTGAACACACACCATCTGATTTATGAACACACTGATCCGTCTCGCGCTCGTGTGTTTGTTTCGCGCGCGCTGAGAAACGATTGGACCGGATTACATCAACATTATCCTAACGTTTCTGGCATTGTTGTGTTTAGTTTGGCTCGTCTATTACAGCGATACTCACACTCTTAATATAGAGTTCTGGAAAATCTGCTATTCACAGTCTCAGCGTTCCTCCACAGTTACACATCATCATCAGATCGAGGTCTGTGGGGCGTTTCCTGACAAACCAGAGAACAACTTCACAAACCTTCATCCTCAGTGTGTGTCTGCAGTGTGTCCTCAGTGTGTGTGTCTGCCGTGTGTGTGTCTGCAGTGAGGCCAGAAAAACAATCCTCAGTCAAAGTGAAGAGTGTATTTCTCAGACTCCACTGGCAGATATTGTTCAGTCTTAATATCTTCAGTCATTTTGCTGCTTCTCCAGTAAATGTCTCTTGATTTAAGAATGTTTAGTTGGAGAACGAGACAGTAACACTGAGGAAGAAGATTGTTTTTGCATTGTTACATTGTCTCAAGGTTCTCAAAGTTATGATCAAACGTTCCTCAGGAACATTAATAGAACGTTTGTTCAAAGTTATCTGGTCTTTAATAATGTTCTCAAAACATCAGCACAAACACATGATTTATACATCGATCATGGAGCGTTTTCATTTCAAACGTTTTAGTTGGACATTCTTCTAAAAGTTTTAAATGTTGTTACTTGTGTCAGAGAACATTCAAAAGTAACATAATGTTTAAAGAATGATACAATGTTTCCTTAACGTTCACATAACCAAGAAAAACAAGTTTTGAACATTCAGAAATAACTTTTCATAACTTCATGGCAACGTTAATTCAATTCAATTCACATTTATTTGTACAGCGCTTTTCACATCGTTCTCTTTTACACATCGTTCCAAAGCAGCTTTACAGAAAATACATCAATTTACAGTGATCTGATATCAGAAGAAACTGTCTGAGTTATGTATTTCAGAAATAAACATATACAGTGCTATGCATAAGTTTAGACACCCATGCTAAAGTTGACTAAAAAGAGGAATAAAAAATCATATTTTGGAAATTGAACTTAATGCCTTAATTTAAAAAATGAGGAAAAATCCAACCTTTAAGGACACCAATTTTCTTTGTGAATGAATAATGTATCGTAAATAAATAAATGTTCTTCCTTAAAATACATGGTGCATAAGTTAGTACACCCCTATGTTAAATCCCCATAGAGGCAGGCAGATTTTTATTTTTAAAGGCCAGTTACTTCATGGATCCAGGATACTATGCATCCTGATAAAGTTCCCTTGGCCTCTGGAATTAAAATAGCCCCACATCATCACATAGCCTTCACCATACCTAGAGATTGGCATGGAGTACTTTCCATAAGATCATCTCTCAATGCAAATCAAACTAGCTATTAGGCTAACTGAAATAAAACCATGCCAATCTCTAGGTATGGTGAAGGCTATGTGATGATGTGGGGCTATTTTAATTCCAAAGGCCAAGGGAACTTTATCAGGATGCATAGTATCCTGGATCCATGAAGTAACTGGCCTTTAAAAATAAAAATCTGCCTGCCTCTATGGGAATTTAACATAGGGGTGTCCAAACTTATGCGCCCTGTATTTTAAGGAAGAACATTTATTTATTTACCATACATTATTCATTCACAAAGACAATTGGTGTCCTTAAAGGTTGGATTTTTCCAAAATTTTTTAATTAAGGCATTAAGTTCAATTTCCAAAAGATGATTTTTTTATTCCTCTTTTTAGTCAACTTTAGTATGGGTGTCTAAACTTATGCATAGCACTGTACAAATCACAGTTAGCTAAAAATTTATTAATTTGAACAATGTAATAATTTAATGCAGAAACAATGAGCCACTGAAGTAATGAATACTTGTTTGTTAACAAATGATTGACATATAGAAAACTGTAGCATTAACCAAACGTTCTTGGACATATTTCTGTTCCAGTATCTGGGAAAGAGCGAGATGACTGTAGTCCAGCCAGCAAACATTTCCTCGTTAAGTTATGAAGAAGTTATTCCTTAATGTTCTCTGAAACGTCCAGTTCCCGGACATCTTGGAAACGTCTCTTTTGAATGTTCTCTGAACGCTCTGAAACATTCAGCATAAAATGTTAGACGAACATCAAACAGAATTTTTCAGAACTAATGTTTTTGTGCCGATGTTTTGAGAACATTATTAAAGACCAGATAACTTTGAATGAAGGTTTTACTGGAAGAACATTTGTTCATAACTCTTCTCTGTGAGTGTGTTTATGAGATATTGATGAATGATTGAACTCTCGAGGGAAACGTCACATTAAACTTCTCGAGAGGATGTGTTTCTGCTTCTGGATGTTGAGGATGTGTTTCTGCTTCCGGATGTTGAGGATGTGTTTCTGCTTCTGGATGTTGAGGATGTGTTTCTGCTTCTGGATGTTGAGGATGTGTTTCTGCTTCTGGATGTTGAGGATGTGTTTCTGCTTCTGGATGTTCAGGATGTGTTTCTGCTTCTGGATGTTGAGGATGTGTTTCTGCTTCTGGATGTTCAGGATGTGTTTCTGCTTCTGGATGTTCAGGATGTGTTTCTGCTTCTGGATGTTGAGGATGTGTTTCTGCTTCTGGATGTTGAGGATGTGTTTCTGCTTCTGGATGTTGAGGATGTGTTTCTGCTTCTGGATGTTGAGGATGTGTTTCTGCTTCCGGATGTTCAGGATGTGTTTCTGCTTCTGGATGTTGAGGATGTGTTTCTGCTTCTGGATGTTCAGGATGTGTTTCTGCTTCTGGATGTTGAGGATGTGTTTCTGCTTCTGGATGTTCAGGATGTGTTTCTGCTTCTGGATGTTGAGGATGTGTTTCTGCTTCTGGATGTTCAGGATGTGTTTCTGCTTCTGGATGTTGAGGATGTGTTTCTGCTTCCGGATGTTCAGGATGTGTTTCTGCTTCTGGATGTTGAGGATGTGTTTCTGCTTCTGGATGTTCAGGATGTGTTTCTGCTTCTGGATGTTGAGGATGTGTTTCTGCTTCTGGATGTTGAGGATGTGTTTCTGCTTCTGGATGTTGAGGATGTGTTTCTGCTTCTGGATGTTCAGGATGTGTTTCTGCTTCTGGATGTTCAGGATGTGTTTCTGCTTCTGGATGTTCAGGATGTGTTTCTGCTTCCGGATGTTGAGGATGTGTTTCTGCTTCCGGATGTTGAGGATGTGTTTCTGCTTCCGGATGTTGAGGATGTGTTTCTGCTTCTGGATGTTCAGGATGTGTTTCTGCTTCTGGATGTTGAGGATGTGTTTCTGCTTCTGGATGTTGAGGATGTGTTTCTGCTTCTGGATGTTGAGGATGTGTTTCTGCTTCTGGATGTTCAGGATGTGTTTCTGCTTCCGGATGTTGAGGATGTGTTTCTGCTTCCGGATGTTGAGGATGTGTTTCTGCTTCCGGATGTTGAGGATGTGTTTCTGCTTCCGGATGTTGAGGATGTGTTTCTGCTTCTGGATGTTCAGGATGTGTTTCTGCTTCCGGATGTTGAGGATGTGTTTCTGCTTCCGGATGTTGAGGATGTGTTTCTGCTTCCGGATGTTGAGGATGTGTTTCTGCTTCCGGATGTTGAGGATGTGTTTCTGCTTCCGGATGTTGAGGATGTGTTTCTGCTTCTGGATGTTGAGGATGTGTTTCTGCTTCTGGATGTTCAGGATGTGTTTCTGCTTCCGGATGTTGAGGATGTGTTTCTGCTTCTGGATGTTCAGGATGTGTTTCTGCTTCCGGATGTTGAGGATGTGTTTCTGCTTCTGGATGTTCAGGATGTGTTTCTGCTTCTGGATGTTGAGGATGTGTTTCTGCTTCTGGATGTTGAGGATGTGTTTCTGCTTCTGGATGTTCAGGATGTGTTTCTGCTTCCGGATGTTGAGGATGTGTTTCTGCTTCCGGATGTTGAGGATGTGTTTCTGCTTCCGGATGTTGAGGATGTGTTTCTGCTTCCGGATGTTGAGGATGTGTTTCTGCTTCTGGATGTTGAGGATGTGTTTCTGCTTCTGGATGTTCAGGATGTGTTTCTGCTTCCGGATGTTGAGGATGTGTTTCTGCTTCTGGATGTTCAGGATGTGTTTCTGCTTCTGGATGTTGAGGATGTGTTTCTGCTTCTGGATGTTGAGGATGTGTTTCTGCTTCTGGATGTTCAGGATGTGTTTCTGCTTCCGGATGTTGAGGATGTGTTTCTGCTTCCGGATGTTGAGGATGTGTTTCTGCTTCCGGATGTTGAGGATGTGTTTCTGCTTCCGGATGTTGAGGATGTGTTTCTGCTTCTGGATGTTGAGGATGTGTTTCTGCTTCTGGATGTTGAGGATGTGTTTCTGCTTCTGGATGTTCAGGATGTGTTTCTGCTTCCGGATGTTGAGGATGTGTTTCTGCTTCCGGATGTTGAGGATGTGTTTCTGCTTCCGGATGTTGAGGATGTGTTTCTGCTTCCGGATGTTGAGGATGTGTTTCTGCTTCTGGATGTTGAGGATGTGTTTCTGCTTCTGGATGTTCAGGATGTGTTTCTGCTTCTGGATGTTGAGGATGTTCTGGATGTTCTGGATGTTCAGGATGTGTTTCTGCTTCCGGATGTTGAGGATGTGTTTCTGCTTCTGGATGTTGAGGATGTGTTTCTGCTTCTGGATGTTGAGGATGTGTTTCTGCTTCTGGATGTTCAGGATGTGTTTCTGCTTCCGGATGTTGAGGATGTGTTTCTGCTTCCGGATGTTGAGGATGTGTTTCTGCTTCCGGATGTTGAGGATGTGTTTCTGCTTCCGGATGTTGAGGATGTGTTTCTGCTTCTGGATGTTGAGGATGTGTTTCTGCTTCTGGATGTTGAGGATGTGTTTCTGCTTCTGGATGTTCAGGATGTGTTTCTGCTTCTGGATGTTGAGGATGTGTTTCTGCTTCTGGATGTTCAGGATGTGTTTCTGCTTCCGGATGTTCAGGATGTGTTTCTGCTTCCGGATGTTGAGGATGTGTTTCTGCTTCTGGATGTTGAGGATGTGTTTCTGCTTCTGGATGTTGAGGATGTGTTTCTGCTTCTGGATGTTGAGGATGTGTTTCTGCTTCTGGATGTTCAGGATGTGTTTCTGCTTCTGGATGTTGAGGATGTGTTTCTGCTTCTGGATGTTGAGGATGTGTTTCTGCTTCTGGATGTTGAGGATGTGTTTCTGCTTCTGGATGTTGAGGATGTGTTTCTGCTTCTGGATGTTGAGGATGTGTTTCTGCTTCTGGATGTTGAGGATGTGTTTCTGCTTCTGGATGTTGAGGATGTGTTTCTGCTTCTGGATGTTGAGGATGTGTTTCTGCTTCTGGATGTTGAGGATGTGTTTCTGCTTCTGGATGTTGAGGATGTGTTTCTGCTTCTGGATGTTGAGGATGTGTTTCTGCTTCTGGATGTTGAGGATGTGTTTCTGCTTCTGGATGTTGAGGATGTGTTTCTGCTTCTGGATGTTGAGGATGTGTTTCTGCTTCCGGATGTTGAGGATGTGTTTCTGCTTCCGGATGTTCAGGATGTGTTTCTGCTTCCGGATGTTCAGGATGTGTTTCTGCTTCTGGATGTTGAGGATGTGTTTCTGCTTCTGGATGTTGAGGATGTGTTTCTGCTTCTGGATGTTGAGGATGTGTTTCTGCTTCTGGATGTTGAGGATGTGTTTCTGCTTCTGGATGTTGAGGATGTGTTTCTGCTTCTGGATGTTCAGGATGTGTTTCTGCTTCTGGATGTTGAGGATGTGTTTCTGCTTCTGGATGCTGAGGATGTGTTTCTGCTCCTGGATGTTGAGGATGTGTTTCTGCTTCTGGATGTTCAGGATGTGTTTCTGCTTCTGGATGCTGAGGATGTGTTTCTGCTTCTGGATGTTGAGGATGTGTTTCTGCTTCTGGATGTTGAGGATGTGTTTCTGCTTCCGGATGTTGAGGATGTGTTTCTGCTTCTGGATGTTGAGGATGTGTTTCTGCTTCTGGATGTTGAGGATGTGTTTCTGCTTCTGATGTTGAGGATGTGTTTCTGCTTCTGGATGTTGAGGATGTGTTTCTGCTTCTGGATGTTGAGGATGTGTTTCTGCTTCCGGATGTTGAGGATGTGTTTCTGCTTCCGGATGTTGAGGATGTGTTTCTGCTTCCGGATGTTCAGGATGTGTTTCTGCTTCTGGATGTTCAGGATGTGTTTCTGCTTCTGGATGTTGAGGATGTGTTTCTGCTTCTGGATGTTGAGGATGTGTTTCTGCTTCTGGATGTTGAGGATGTGTTTCTGCTTCTGGATGTTGAGGATGTGTTTCTGCTTCTGGATGTTGAGGATGTGTTTCTGCTTCTGGATGTTGAGGATGTGTTTCTGCTTCTGGATGTTGAGGATGTGTTTCTGCTTCTGGATGTTGAGGATGTGTTTCTGCTTCTGGATGTTCAGGATGTGTTTCTGCTTCTGGATGTTGAGGATGTGTTTCTGCTTCTGGATGTTGAGGATGTTCTGGATGTTCTGGATGTTCAGGATGTGTTTCTGCTTCTGGATGTTGAGGATGTGTTTCTGCTTCTGGATGTTGAGGATGTGTTTCTGCTTCTGGATGTTGAGGATGTGTTTCTGCTTCTGGATGTTGAGGATGTGTTTCTGCTTCTGGATGTTGAGGATGTGTTTCTGCTTCTGGATGTTGAGGATGTGTTTCTGCTTCTGGATGTTCAGGATGTGTTTCTGCTTCTGGATGTTCAGGATGTGTTTCTGCTTCCGGATGTTGAGGATGTGTTTCTGCTTCCGGATGTTGAGGATGTGTTTCTGCTTCTGGATGTTGAGGATGTGTTTCTGCTTCTGGATGTTGAGGATGTGTTTCTGCTTCTGGATGTTCAGGATGTGTTTCTGCTTCTGGATGTTGAGGATGTGTTTCTGCTTCTGGATGTTCAGGATGTGTTTCTGCTTCTGGATGTTGAGGATGTGTTTCTGCTTCCGGATGTTGAGGATGTGTTTCTGCTTCCGGATGTTGAGGATGTGTTTCTGCTTCTGGATGTTGAGGATGTGTTTCTGCTTCTGGATGTTGAGGATGTGTTTCTGCTTCTGGATGTTGAGGATGTGTTTCTGCTTCTGGATGTTGAGGATGTGTTTCTGCTTCTGGATGTTGAGGATGTGTTTCTGCTTCCGGATGTTGAGGATGTGTTTCTGCTTCTGGATGTTGAGGATGTGTTTCTGCTTCTGGATGTTGAGGATGTGTTTCTGCTTCTGGATGTTGAGGATGTGTTTCTGCTTCTGGATGTTGAGGATGTGTTTCTGCTTCCGGATGTTGAGGATGTGTTTCTGCTTCTGGATGTTGAGGATGTGTTTCTGCTTCTGGATGTTGAGGATGTGTTTCTGCTTCTGGATGTTGAGGGTGTGTTTCTGCTTCTGGATGTTCAGGATGTGTTTCTGCTTCTGGATGTTCAGGATGTGTTTCTGCTTCTGGATGTTGAGGATGTGTTTCTGCTTCTGGATGTTGAGGATGTGTTTCTGCTTCTGGATGTTGAGGATGTGTTTCTGCTTCTGGATGTTGAGGGTGTGTTTCTGCTTCTGGATGTTGAGGGTGTGTTTCTGCTTCTGGATGTTGAGGATGTGTTTCTGCTTCCGGATGTTGAGGATGTGTTTCTGCTTCCGGATGTTGAGGATGTGTTTCTGCTTCTGGATGTTGAGGATGTGTTTCTGCTTCTGGATGTTGAGGATGTGTTTCTGCTTCTGGATGTTGAGGGTGTGTTTCTGCTTCTGGATGTTCAGGATGTGTTTCTGCTTCTGGATGTTCAGGATGTGTTTCTGCTTCTGGATGTTGAGGATGTGTTTCTGCTTCTGGATGTTGAGGATGTGTTTCTGCTTCTGGATGTTGAGGATGTGTTTCTGCTTCTGGATGTTCAGGATGTGTTTCTGCTTCTGGATGTTCAGGATGTGTTTCTGCTTCTGGATGTTCAGGATGTGTTTCTGCTTCTGGATGTTCAGGATGTGTTTCTGCTTCTGGATGTTCAGGATGTGTTTCTGCTTCTGGATGTTGAGGATGTGTTTCTGCTTCTGGATGTTGAGGATGTGTTTCTGCTTCTGGATGTTGAGGATGTGTTTCTGCTTCTGGATGTTGAGGATGTGTTTCTGCTTCTGGATGTTCAGGATGTGTTTCTGCTTCTGGATGTTCAGGATGTGTTTCTGCTTCCGGATGTTCAGGATGTGTTTCTGCTTCCGGATGTTGAGGATGTGTTTCTGCTTCCGGATGTTGAGGATGTGTTTCTGCTTCCGGATGTTGAGGATGTGTTTCTGCTTCTGGATGTTCAGGATGTGTTTCTGCTTCTGGATGTTGAGGATGTGTTTCTGCTTCCGGATGTTGAGGATGTGTTTCTGCTTCCGGATGTTGAGGATGTGTTTCTGCTTCTGGATGTTGAGGATGTGTTTCTGCTTCCGGATGTTGAGGATGTGTTTCTGCTTCTGGATGTTGAGGATGTGTTTCTGCTTCTGGATGTTCAGGATGTGTTTCTGCTTCTGGATGTTGAGGATGTGTTTCTGCTTCTGGATGTTGAGGATGTGTTTCTGCTTCTGGATGTTGAGGATGTGTTTCTGCTTCTGGATGTTGAGGATGTGTTTCTGCTTCCGGATGTTGAGGATGTGTTTCTGCTTCCGGATGTTGAGGATGTGTTTCTGCTTCTGGATGTTGAGGATGTGTTTCTGCTTCCGGATGTTGAGGATGTGTTTCTGCTTCTGGATGTTGAGGATGTGTTTCTGCTTCTGGATGTTGAGGATGTGTTTCTGCTTCTGGATGCTGAGGATGTGTTTCTGCTTCTGGATGTTGAGGATGTGTTTCTGCTTCCGGATGTTGAGGATGTGTTTCTGCTTCTGGATGTTGAGGATGTGTTTCTGCTTCTGGATGCTGAGGATGTGTTTCTGCTTCTGGATGTTGAGGATGTGTTTCTGCTTCTGGATGTTGAGGATGTGTTTCTGCTTCTGGATGTTGAGGATGTGTTTCTGCTTCCGGATGTTGAGGATGTGTTTCTGCTTCTGGATGCTGAGGATGTGTTTCTGCTTCTGGATGTTGAGGATGTGTTTCTGCTTCCGGATGTTGAGGATGTGTTTCTGCTTCCGGATGTTGAGGATGTGTTTCTGCTTCTGGATGTTGAGGATGTGTTTCTGCTTCCGGATGTTGAGGATGTGTTTCTGCTTCTGGATGTTGAGGATGTGTTTCTGCTTCTGGATGTTCAGGATGTGTTTCTGCTTCCGGATGTTGAGGATGTGTTTCTGCTTCTGGATGTTGAGGATGTGTTTCTGCTTCTGGATGTTGAGGATGTGTTTCTGCTTCTGGATGTTGAGGATGTGTTTCTGCTTCTGGATGTTCAGGGTGTGTTTCTGCTTCTGGATGTTCAGGATGTGTTTCTGCTTCTGGATGTTCAGGATGTGTTTCTGCTTCTGGATGTTGAGGGTGTGTTTCTGCTTCTGGATGTTCAGGATGTGTTTCTGCTGTTGAACATCGTCTGAGGTTTGGAGAAAGTGGATCGTCTTCCACCTGCTTTCTCTTGCACAACTATTTTAATAATTCTTCAGACAGTAGAACGTTCCCAGTTCTTGCATATTGTTCCCAGAGGAGCGTCGCACATTTGTAAAACAAATAGTGGAGATTTGTGGCATCAATCACAGACTCGGCGCTGGGAACGCAGAGCTGTGAACCGCACCGGCCAAACACATCATCAGGAGAGTTATGATTCTGCAAACACACATGTGAACGGCCCGTGGGTTTCAGCGCTGGCTCTCGCTCGCTGTGGAATTTCCTGCTCGCCGCTCTGAGGTCACGTTTTCACAACCAATTAGCAGGAAAGTCAGACTTTCTTAAACGTCTCCAAAAAGTCTAATTGGAAACATATAAAGTCTGTGAGAAATGCCTGTCCTCGTCTAGAGTTGATCACATGACGAGTGTTCATTACGCCGAGCGCTCTGAAGAGCGGAGGGCCGTTTCTGCAGCAGAGAAGCGATTATGATGTAAAGATGACATTCTAAGTCATATTTATGAGATCAAATGTTGAAATTGATACTTAAAAAGTTGAAACTGACCAAGTTGAATTATGACCATAATTATGACCTTTTTGATGATCTCATGACTTTGATTTTGAAAAAAAATCATCTTTCTAACCTCATAATTTTGATTTAGTATGTCAAAATTATCACTATCCACATCATCTCATAATTATGATTTAGCATATCATAATTTGGACTTTTTGTCATAATTTTGACTTTCTCATAATTATGATTTAGTAGGCTATGTCATAATTTAGATTTTCTAATCTTATAATTTCTATTTAGTATGTCATAAAATTTTGACTTTCTAATCTCATGATTTAGTATGTCATAAAATTTCGACTTTCTAATCTCATGATTTAGTATGTCATAAAATGTCAACTTTTTCTCATAATTTTGATTTAGTATGTAATAAAATTGACTTCTTGTCAATTTCGACCTTCTAGTCTCATAATTATGATTTAGTATATCATCATTTTTACTTTTATGTCATAATTTCAACTTTCTAATCTTATAATTTCTATTTAGTATGTCATAAAATTCTGACTTTCTAATCATAGTAATGATTTAGTATATCATAAAATTCCGACTTTTTGTCTATTTTCAACTCTAATCTCAGAATTGTGATTTAGTATGTCGTAAAATTTCAACTTTCTAATCCCAATTTTGATTTAGTGTCATAAAATTTTAACTTTCTAATCTCATAATTTCGATTTAGTATGTCATGAAATTTCAACTTTCTAATCTCATAATTATGGTCTAGTAGTATATCATAATTTTGACTCATAATTTCTATTTAGTATGTCAAAAAAATCAACTTTCTAAATTCAATTTTGATTTAATGTCATAAAATTTTAAATGTTGACTTTTGTCATTTGATATATTATCATAATTTTGACTTTCTCATAAAATTTCAACTTTCTAATCTCATAATTTTTATTTATTGTGATAAAATTTCATCTTTCTAATCTCATCATTTTTATTTAGTATGTCATAAAATTTACATTTTTTAATCTCATAATTTTGATTTAATGTCATAAAATTGAAATTTTTTAATCTCATCATTTTGATTTAGAGTATGTAATAAAATGTCGACTTTTGTCATTTGATATATTATCATAATTTTTACTTTCTCATAATTTTTAAACTTTCTAATCTCATAATTATGACTTAGTATGTCATAAAATGTCGACTTTCTAATCTCATAATTTTGATTTAGTATGTCATAAAAATTTTATGATGGATAGATGCACTTTTATGATGTTTTATGTTTTTTGTCATTAAATATATTTATCATAATTTAGACTTTATCATAATTTTTCAACTTTCTAGTCTCATAATTATGATTTAGTATGTCGTCTTTTTTGTTGTTGTCAATTTTGATTTTTTAATCTCGATTTTTTTGTCATTATTTAGATTTTTGTCATAATTTTAAATTTCTAATCTCATAATTATGATTTAATGTCATCATTTTGTCATAATTTCAACTTTTAATTCTATAATTACGATTTAGTATGTCATCATTTTAACTTTTAATGTGGTTTATGATTTACCAAAGCCTGATTTTTTTTCTGAAGTGGCAGAAATGTTCTTCCACATTAATGAGAACCGTCTGCGCCTGCGTCTCGGAGGGGTCGTACAGTAGGAGAAACATCATCAGCGTCAAGCGCTGTTTTCAGCGGCTCAGTGCTCTGCCCCGAACATCACACGAGTTCACGAGTTCATGAAAGCATTTATGAAAACCATCAGGACTGCCATGTCAAACTTTGATATCATGAGCACATTAGAATAATAACACTGGTGGAAATATGTGCGCTGGAGCTCGAGAGCGCCGATACACCACATGAAAGCACTTACTCTGTCAGCGGCTGCGTGTTATTCTTTCATTTAAAGAGGGCCAAGTTAAGAGGAACACTTACAATAATATTAGTTCATAAAATGCTGTAATAAGCGTATTATGCTTCAGAAATGAACAGAGATGTTCGGTGGTTTAACACAAACACATTCATCTACACAACATTTATGGCTCATTGATTAGATTGATGTCTCAACAAATAGTTTGTTTCTTTCACTTTAAATCTCTTCAAAATAAATGTTGCTTGCTTTCAATTATTTACTGTGTGTTTATTTTTTTGGACCACGTTTCAAACAGAACGTTTTTAATCCAAACTAGTTTAGAAATCAATAGCATTTGTATAACATTAAACCTTATGAACATAAAATGGTTTGCAGCAAACTTCAGAGAAATGTTTATGAATGTTATCAATGGTAAAAGAATCACACAAACAGAGATTTTACTAAACACACAGACCGACACTAGAATTTATTCAGTCATCAATTCACTTTATTGGCCCGGTACTTTGAGCCAGAGAAAATATTCTCAGTTTTCACATGAAAACTCTTTCCTTTAGAGTAAAAGCCAGACTGACTAAAATTCTCAGCTCTTTTTTCCAGTGATTTCGTGTTTCGTGTGGACGTTAGTCTCGATCAGCACAGCAAAAAGAAAGTCAAGACGACAGAATAGGAAAAAAGACCAGAAAATATTTATTTCATCCGAGATTCACACATCTACAAAACACACAGACAAACTATAAATAAAGTCTCATATAAACCCTGATGAAGGTCTGAAGTGCTAATAAACCTGCAGTGATTTGTTAAGAAACAGCGCCACCTGCTGAAAATGAAATCACACATTTTGACTAAATCTGTGCAAAACATCATGAAATGTTATAAGAATGAAGTGAAATAGCATGAGCAAACAAACTCAACATGTCCTCTAACAGTCTTGACTGATGAATATAGTTTATTAATGACAGTAATGTGTGTGTCACGTGCTCCTGCCGCCCATGGCCTGCTGGATCTGCCGGTCGAGCTCAGAGATGATGCGGTCGTCGTGTGTGTAGACGCCGGTGCGCAGGAGTGTGTCTCTCTCCTCCAGCAGACGCGTCACGTGCTCATCCACGCTCACACACACACGCTTGTCTGCGCTCTCGCTCACACACACACGCGCCGCCTCCTCCTGCTGCTTCAGCCTATCAATAACACAGACTCGTGTCAATAACACAGTTTAACGGCAGCTATTGAGACAGGCACAGACATTGATGAAGACAAAACAATTATTATTCATTGACAACAAAAAGAGCTAAAATTGACCAAATTACACGATTAATCAAGCTGGCTGATATATCGATCTCTCTCTGCTATTAAAGGGATAGTTCACCCAAAAATAAAAATTAGCCCATGATTTACTCTCCCTCAACTCATCCTAGGTGTATATGACATTCTTCTGTCAGACGAACACAATCAGAGTTATATTAAAAATGTCCTGCTCTTCCCAGCTTTATAATGGCAGTGAATGGATGAAAGTGCATCTATCCATCATAAAAGTGCATCTGTCCATCATAAAAGTGCATCTGTCCATCATAAAAGTGCATCTATCATCATAAAAGTGCATCTGTCCATCATAAAAGTGCATCTATCATCATAAAAGTGCATCTGTCCATCATAAGTGCATCTATCATCATAAAAGTGCATCTGTCCATCATAAAAGTGTATCTATCCATCATAAAAGTGCATCTATCCATCATAAAAGTGCATCTGTCCATCTATCCATCATAAAAGTGCATCTATCCATCATAAAAGTGCATCTATCATCATAAAAGTGCATCTGTCCATCATAAAAGTGCATCTGTCCATCATAAAAGTGCATCTGTCATCATAAAAGTGCATCTATCATCATAAAAGTGCATCTGTCCATCATAAAAGTGCATCTGTCCATCATAAAAGTGCATCTGTCCATCATAAAAGTGCATCTGTCCATCATAAAAGTGCATCTGTCCATCATAAAAGTGCATCTATCCATCATAAAAGTGCATCTGTCCATCATAAAAGTGCATCTATCCATCATAAAAGTGCATCTATCATCATAAAAGTGCATCTGTCCATCATAAAAGTGCATCTGTCCATCATAAAAGTGCATCTATCCATCATAAAAGTGCATCTGTCCATCATAAAAGTGCATCTATCATCATAAAAGTGCATCTGTCCATCATAAGTGCATCTATCATCATAAAAGTGCATCTGTCCATCATAAAAGTGTATCTATCCATCATAAAAGTGCATCTATCCATCATAAAAGTGCATCTGTCCATCATAAAAGTGCATCTGTCCATCATAAAAGTGCATCTGTCCATCATAAAAGTGCATCTATCCATCATAAAAGTGCATCTATCATCATAAAAGTGCATCTGTCCATCATAAAAGTGCATCTGTCCATCATAAAAGTGCATCTATCCATCATAAAAGTGCATCTATCATCATAAAAGTGCATCTGTCCATCATAAAAGTGCATCTATCATCATAAAAGTGCATCTATCATCATAAAAGTGCATCTGTCCATCATAAAAGTGCATCTGTCCATCATAAAAGTGCATCTGTCCATCATAAAAGTGCATCTGTCCATCATAAAAGTGCATCTATCCATCATAAAAGTGCATCTATCCATCATAAAAGTGCATCTGTCCATCATAAAAGTGCATCTGTCCATCATAAAAGTGCATCTGTCCATCATAAAAGTGCATCTATCCATCATAAAAGTGCATCTATCATCATAAAAGTGCATCTGTCCATCATAAAAGTGCATCTGTCCATCATAAAAGTGCATCTGTCCATCATAAAAGTGCATCTATCCATCATAAAAGTGCATCTGTCCATCATAAAAGTGCATCTATCCATCATAAAAGTGCATCTATCATCATAAAAGTGCATCTGTCCATCATAAAAGTGCATCTGTCCATCATAAAAGTGCATCTATCCATCATAAAAGTGCATCTGTCCATCATAAAAGTGCATCTATCATCATAAAAGTGCATCTGTCCATCATAAAAGTGCATCTATCATCATAAAAGTGCATCTGTCCATCATAAAAGTGCATCTGTCCATCATAAAAGTGCATCTGTCCATCATAAAAGTGCATCTGTCCATCATAAAAGTGCATCTGTCCATCATAAAAGTGCATCTGTCCATCATAAAAGTGCATCTATCCATCATAAAAGTGCATCTATCATCATAAAAGTGCATCTGTCCATCATAAAAGTGCATCTATCATCATAAAAGTGCATCTGTCCATCATAAAAGTGCATCTATCCATCATAAAAGTGCATCTATCATCATAAAAGTGCATCTGTCCATCATAAAAGTGCATCTATCATCATAAAAGCGCATCTATCCATCATAAAAGTGCATCTGTCCATCATAAAAGTGCATCTGTCCATCATAAAAGTGCATCTGTCCATCATAAAAGTGCATCTATCCATCATAAAAGTGCATCTATCATCATAAAAGTGCATCTGTCCATCATAAAAGTGCATCTGTCCATCATAAAAGTGCATCTGTCCATCATAAAAGTGCATCTGTCCATCATAAAAGTGCATCTATCCATCATAAAAGTGCATCTGTCCATCATAAAAGTGCATCTATCCATCATAAAAGTGCATCTATCATCATAAAAGTGCATCTGTCCATCATAAAAGTGCATCTGTCCATCATAAAAGTGCATCTATCCATCATAAAAGTGCATCTGTCCATCATAAAAGTGCATCTATCATCATAAAAGTGCATCTGTCCATCATAAAAGTGCATCTATCATCATAAAAGTGCATCTGTCCATCATAAAAGTGCATCTGTCCATCATAAAAGTGCATCTGTCCATCATAAAAGTGCATCTGTCCATCATAAAAGTGCATCTGTCCATCATAAAAGTGCATCTGTCCATCATAAAAGTGCATCTATCCATCATAAAAGTGCATCTATCATCATAAAAGTGCATCTGTCCATCATAAAAGTGCATCTATCATCATAAAAGTGCATCTGTCCATCATAAAAGTGCATCTATCCATCATAAAAGTGCATCTATCATCATAAAAGTGCATCTGTCCATCATAAAAGTGCATCTATCATCATAAAAGCGCATCTGTCAATCATAAAAGTGCATCTATCCATCATAAAAGTGCATCTGTCCATCATTAAAGTGCATCTGTCCATCATTAAAGTGCATCTGTCCATCATTAAAGTGCATCTGTCCATCATAAAAGTGCATCTGTCCATCATAAAAGTGCATCTGTCCATCATTAAAGTGCATCTGTCCATCATAAAAGAGCATCTGTCCATCATAAAAGTGCATCTGTCCATCATAAAAGTGCATCTATCATCATAAAAGTGCATCTGTCAATCATAAAAGTGCATCTATCCATCATAAAAGTGCATCTGTCCATCATTAAAGTGCATCTGTCCATCATTAAAGTGCATCTGTCCATCATAAAAGTGCATCTGTCCATCATAAAAGTGCATCTGTCCATCATTAAAGTGCATCTGTCCATCATAAAAGAGCATCTGTCCATCATAAAAGTGCATCTATCCATCATTAAAGTGCATCTATCCATCATTAAAGTGCATCTATCCATCATAAAAGTGCATCTATCCATCATAAAAGTGCATCTATCCATCATTAAAGTGCATCTATCCATCATTAAAGTGCATCTATCCATCATTATACCATGGTCTGGGTGAATACTCGATTCTGATTGGCTGCAAGGTGTCCATTAAAAAGTGATAGAGGACACCTAGTAAATAAACTGTCAGGCGTAACCAGGGGAAACCAAGTTATTGTTTGTGAGAGTACGCTGTGCGCGAACTGGCTGCCGCTTCTCATCGCAAATCGTTGTTTTGTTTTGTTTTGTTTTGTAAATCTTTGTTTGTTACGTTTCCTATATTAACACCGTGTTGCTTGCCTCTGGGCGATTCTGTTGGAACGGAATCTGGACTTTTTCTGTTTGTTACGCTTCATGCTCAACATCATGTTGTTTACTTCTGGGCGACACTGCTGAACGGAGAATCTGGATGCTTTTCTCGGGATACGAAATCTGGATATATAATCGGGATAAACCTGCTGCTGGCTTCTGGATGTGCTTTCTCGGGACATAAAAACTTAATGGAACAGTGTTGGATGTTTGAGTTAAGCATCAGTTGCATGGATGTTACATTTTCGGAAGTCTCTGACACTCCCTGGACAATTTGGACAATCTCTGCTAACTTCTGTTCAGCGTCTCACTTTGTGAAATCCCTGCGAGCCCTCTGTCCACTGTTTCGGCTTTACCATTCTTCTGCACTCTCGGTGGGTAAGTTTCCCCTTATTCATTGCGTAGTGTTTTATTGTGGTTCTGCCCTCTTTGGTCTGGCTAACGTGGTGGCCTCGCATTACTTTCCCCGCGAGCCCTCTACCGCTGCATATCTGTGAGTCCCATAACATCTGATGCAGCAGGTAGGCAAGTTTTAACTTGTTTAGCGAGCTGTTTAGTTTAGTTTTGTGGATCACCAGCTGGGTTTGGCTAACGTGGTGTTGTAGTAACGTGGGTGGCCATTCGGCTTTCTGTGAGTGCTGTCTTAAACTGCAAAGAGATGTACTTTGCCATTAATAACTCTCCGGCATTGAGACTGCTGGCCCTGGGCTTTGCTGGCCTTGCTCTGCTTCTCATTCACGGCATGGATTTAAATTATACTTCATTGCAACTGCATAACCTAAATCGTCTATTCCGTCTCGAATCCTCCACGTTTGATTTGTGTACTACTCTCGGAATTGCACGTCGTACACGTTATATCCATCGGTCTGCTAAACGTAGGTGGTTTTATAACTACGACTCCTGTCTCTCAATACCTGTGATCCTGTCGCCGAGATCGGAGCGTTACCATAGTAACGATGTGACTCTCCACCGCGCCAGGACTCTCATACCCCTAACTAAAGATGTGACCTACTCGTCGCATGTTCCTCATCGACACAACTGCGCACTTTTGAACACTCGTTCCCTGACTGGCAAGGGTACACTACTGAATGATGTTACAACTGAGAGAGACCTGGATTTACTCTTTCTGACTGAAACCTGGCAAACACCTGACGATTTTGTTGAGCTGAATCTTTTAACCCCTGCTGGATATAGTTATCTGACAAAACCTCGACTTAGTGGTAGAGGTGGTGGTCTGGCAGTGATCTTTAAGAACAATTACAAAGTGACTAAATATGACATTCTTGATGTTCCAAGTTTTGAATGTATTTCACTTCAACTTGCTGGCCCCGCTCCGCTTCTGATTCTACTGATTTATAGACCCCCTAGAAACAACCCAAACTTCTGCTCTGATCTGACTGAACTTCTCACTCTCGCTTTTGCCCGGCATGACAGAATAATGATGCTTGGTGACTTTAATATACATGTTGATTCTGATTGTACTGCTGCAAAAGACTTTTTGTCTGTTCTGGATTATTTTGAAGTATCTCAGCATATTGACTTCCCAACACATTCTCACTCTCATACTCTCGATCTGCTCTGTACTGTTGGTATTGACAATGTGCATACTCATGGTCATGATCTGGGCATCTCTGATCATAAACTAATTCTCTTTGATTTCTCACTCCCCATTGTAAAACCTATAACCAACACTATCATATCCTACCGAAATCTGAAAACTATAACTGTTGAAAATTTCTCCGCTGCCATTGCTGTTTCTGCTCTTCCTTCCTCACTCAATCTGCTGTGTCCTGATGAGATAGTTTCTACCTATGATAAATCGATTGGTGATGTATTGGATGAGCTTGCTCCTTTAATAACTAGAACTGTTCCGTCTACTCATTCCTCTCCTTGGTTTACCCCTGAGCTCAGAGTTCTGAAAACTCAATGTAGGCGTCTTGAAAGACTCCACAACAAATCCTCCCTTCTTGTCCACGCCATAGCCTATTCTGATTCAGTAGTGAAATACAAAGAAGCACTTAACATTGCACGCTCTAACTATCTTTCTACTGTTATTAACAAAGCTAAATGCAAACCTAAAGCTCTTTTCACAGAAATAAATAAACTGGTCAAACCGTCCACCGTAGCTCTTACTGGTTCTGCTGATCTTTGTGAAAGTTTTCAGTCTTTTTTCCTTCAAAAAATTGACAACATTTATCAGTCGTTTTCTTCTACTGCAGCTACCCCTTCAACTCCATATTTGATTGGTTGTCCGCTAGACACTTTTTCACTCACTAATACATCTGTGGTTGAAAAATTGATTAACAAATCAAACTCTACCTCCTGTACACTTGATCCTATTCCAACATACCTTCTAAAAACTCATTTGTCTTTACTCATTCAACCTATTACCCACCTTATTAACAGGTCTCTTGCCACTGCCACTGTTCCGCTTAATCTGAAAGTAGCGGCCATTACTCCAATCCTCAAGAAGCCCGGCCTCGACAACGCCATTCATAGCAATTATAGACCAATATCAAACCTCGCTTTCGTTGGCAAGCTACTTGAGAAGGTAGTTGTGGCACAACTGCAATCACACTTAGAGAGACATAATCTCTTTGAACCTCTTCAATCTGGTTTCCGTACATACCACAGCACAGAAACAGCTCTTCTAAAAGTACTAAATGATCTCCTTCTGGCTTCTGATTCTGGTGCACATAGTATCCTGGTTCTCCTTGACCTCAGTGCAGCATTTGACACTGTGTGCCACTCTACACTTATCTCACGATTGTCTGCAATAGGCATCACGGGTGCGGCACTTCAGTGGTTGACCTCGTATCTATGTGATAGACAACAATTTGTTAAGATAGGTAAGAATCGTTCACGCTCTGTGTCTGTTTCTCACGGTGTGCCCCAAGGCTCTGTACTTGGCCCGCTTCTATTTCTAATCTACTTGCTACCGTTAGGTCAGATCATCAGACAGCATGGCCTCAATTTTCATAGCTATGCTGATGACATTCAAATTTACTTCACAATCAATCCCAACTCATCATTTCCACCCTCTTCAGTTATCTCCTGCCTCCACGAACTTAAAACATGGATGTCCTCTAACTTTCTACAGCTTAATGCTGGTAAAACCGAAATCCTGTTGATTAACCCTAGATCACAGGGCTCACCAAGACATGACATTTTTATCGATATAGATGGTATTGAGATTAGGCCTTCAAAAACTGTACGGAATTTGGGAGTTTTGTTCGACCCCACGCTCTGCTTTCACTCACACATTAGTCAGACTGTCAAATCATGCTTCTTTCACCTGCGGAATATTGTGCGTATTCGCCCATCTCTTACCTTTATAGATGCAGAAACTGTCATTCACGCTTTCATCACTTCCAGATTGGACTTCTGTAATTCATTATACAGCGGACTACCCACCAAAGCAATACACCGCCTTCAAATGGTACAAAACTCTGCTGCACGAGCCCTCACATATAATAAAAAATCTGCCCATATCACTCCTATCCTTCAACAACTGCACTGGCTTCCTGTCATAAACCGCATCCAATTCAAACTGTTGGTCCTAGTGTATAAAGCCTTCCATGGCCCGGCACCCAAATACCTTGTTGATTTGGTACAGCCATATCTTCCAACTCGGGTCCTTAGGTCCAGCACTGAAAACCTACTCGTAGTACCCCGGGTCAGACTCTCTACGGTGGGCGGTAGGGCTTTTAGTGTTGTTGGCCCAAAGCTTTGGAATAAGCTGCCCCCGAATCTTCGTGCGGCCGACAACATCTGGTCTTTCAAAAAACAACTTAAAACTCATATCTTCAAGCTTGCCCAATAAATAAGTATCCTCGACACTGTTTTCCCTGTTCCCCACTTTCTCAGCCCTATTTGCTACTTACTTTGTCGTAATTGTATGCTTTGATAGTACAATATGTTTTTCTTTGATTCATGTCAATTGTTTGTCTGTTATAAGCAGATGGTCTTTGTATCTGTTTGCTTGCTGTTTGTTTGTTATTTGTATTGCATTGTGAAGCGACCTTGGGTTCTTGAAAGGCGCTATAGAAAATAAACATATTATTATTATTATTATTATTAAAAACTTTAGATTTCGATTGTAAAACTAATTAAAATATAAACTAATGTTTAAAAAATGTGTTATTTGGCAAGTGACCATTAAGCGGGTTAATGCCCTTCGAGGTGTCCATTGTCAGGTATTAATGGACTTCGGCGCTCCGCTGCGCTTCGGACGGTTCACGCCTCGCCGTCGTCCATTAATACCAGACAATGGACACCTCGAAGAGCATTAACCCTTACTTAAAGTGCTCCACAGGCTCCAGGGGGTTAATAAAGGACTTCTGAAGCAATGCGTTTGTGTAAGAAAAATATCCATATTTAAAACTTTATCGACTAAAAAACTTTTTTATATATATATATATATATATATATATATATATATATATATATATATATATATATATATATATATATATATATATATAACTCAGATTGTGTTCGTCTGAAAGAAGAATGTCATATACACCTAGGATGAGTTGAGGGAGAGTAAATCATGGGCTGATTTTCAGTTTTGGGTGAACTATCCCTTTAATGTCATTTGACACAGAATTAATGTGTTGTGAAGTATTTCCATGTGAAACTACAATTAAATCTCTTCTCTGATGATGTGGGCGGGGCTATAACCTGTCACTCACATGAGATCCACCAATAGCAAACCACAACCATCCAATCAATTCCAAATTCAAAATCAAGCCACATGTTCTTGTGCCAGAAGAACTCGGATATACGACACAATAGGGAAGAGAAGACTTGAGTTTTATGATGACTTGAATGACTTATTTAAATTATCACAATTTATGCTTATGTTCAACATTAAACATCTGAATATCAAGTTGGCTTGTTGGAAGATCAATAGGTGAGTTTAGGTGCGTCGTTTTTCACGTAAATAATTCTCATGTAACTTAGTAGTAGAAACACTGCATGTACACTAACAGTCAAAAGAGTTGAATCTGTAAGTTTTTTTTAATGTTTTTAAGAGAAGGCTCTTCTGCTCACTGAGGCTGTGTTTATTAAAAAAAAGAAAAGAAAAAAACCCACAAAAAAAAACGGTAATATTGTGAAATATTATTCCAATGTAAATCAGCTGTTTTCTATGTGAATATATAGTAAAGTGTAAGTTATTCCTGGTATTGTGCTGTTTGACCTGTTGAGCTGGTTGCGTATGTCCTGCAGCTCGTGCTTCTCGCTCGTGACGGCCTCCTTCTCCTCAGACGCCAGGTATCGAAGCCTCATGTGCTCCAGCTCCTGCTGCTGCTTCTTCAGGCGTGTCATGGCGTTCTCCTGCTCACGCTGAACACACACACCACACACACACACTCAACTATCAGCACAACCAACACCATCTTATCACACACATTCATATTGAGTTACAGTTTTAAAAATATAAAAGAATAGTCAACAACGGCACGATAACGACACAGAAATAACGTAACTGGAAACACTTTCAGAGCGACTTCTTCCAGCAGATGAAGGATAAAAACACTGACAGCCAATCAGCATTTAATCTCCAGCGCTTATAATAATAAACAGAACGATATCATATATGGTGTTATTGCTGCTGCAGAGCAAGTACAGGACTTGAACAAGACATGCGGCTTTATATCGCGCACATGAATAACCCATAGCAGATCCACACAGGTGGAGCTGGGGAAGGAGGAGGGGTTCTGAAAGCTTGCCAGTAGCTGAAGGTTGAGCTCATTGGCTACTGATACAGCAGGAACCAATCAGCTGTGCCCTATCAGCTTTCACACCGGGTAGTTCTAGGAACGAGCCTCCAGGGTGATTCCCCGAGAACTAATGGTTCCCTCAGGAACGTTTTCCCTGGTTGCGTTCGCAGCGCCAGTAGGAGCTCTGAAGTGACGAAAGCCACGCGTGTTGTTGAGACTTTTATTTTGACGGCGCTGAGAACGCCTGAACACACAGCGCTCGCATTCTCCGTGTTCATTACTTTACGATCTGTCTAACAGTCCTGTCTTATATGTTATTATACAGAACTGTTATACACAGATGACAGTGATGAAGAGTTATTAGCGTCTGCCGTGTGTTTGATGTCCAGTGTTGCTGAGCAGAAATACATAATCATGTTTCTCTTGATCCCTCAAAGTCGCGTTGGATTTTCTCCTCAGCGTAAAGATTAAGAGCTTCATCTATCCCTGTTTTCCATGTTCATAGAGTTAGTTTGTGGAGTAAATATATAGGCTATAATCTGTGTTTACACAGCCTTTTTAATAATGGCGTGTGCTGGTGTTTCACGTGCATTCGGCCAATCAGTGAACACTGACGTCACTGTAGTTCCTGTAGCGCTGGTTTAGACCGACTCTGGAGGAGGAGTAAATTAGTTCCTCCAAAAGAGTTCCTAGAACTAAAATCGTTCCTAGTTCCTGCGGAGTGAACACGCCGAAAACCAGGAACTTCCGCCAATAGTTCTAGGAACTATGAGAAGGCTCGAAAGCCCCTTAAACCAGCGCTACAGGAACTACAGTGACGTCAGTGTTCGCTGATTGGCCGAATGCACGTGAAACATCAGCACACGCCATTATTAAAAAGGCTGTGTAAACACAGATTATAGCCTATATATTTACTCCAGTAACTAACTCTATGAACATGGAAAACAGGGATAGATGGAGCTCTTAATCTTTACACTGAGGAGAAAATCCAACGCGACTTTGAGGACATCAAGAGAAACATGATTATGTATTTCTGCTCAGCAACACTGGACATCAAACACACGGCAGACGCTAATAACTCTTCATCACTGTCTACTATCTGTGTATAACAGTTCTGTATAATAACATATAAGACAGGGCTGTTAGACAGATTGTAAACTAATGAACACGGAGAATGCGAGCGCTGTGTGTTCAGGCGTTCTCAGCGCCGTCAAAATAAAAGTCTCAACAACACGCGTGGCTTTCGTCACTTCAGAGCTCCTACTGGCGCTGCGAACACAACCAGGAAAACGTTCCTGAGGGAACCAGTAGTTCTCGGGGAATCACCCTGGAGGCTAGATCCTATAACTGAGTTCCTAGAACTATCCGGTGCGAAAGCCCCTTTAGACCGACTCTGAAGAAGGAGTAAATTGGAGTTCTTCGAACTAGAATAGGTTGAGTTAAGGCCCGATCGGCCAGCGCCACCTAGAGTTTCATGACAGAACTTACATGACTGTATTTATGGGCCTTAATGGGCCTTAATTCCTAAAATAATTGAGTATTTTTATAGGACTTTTTTTTCAATCAATGGTTTTAATCTCCCGTTTTAATGGGAAACATGAAATCTGTAGGTTGAACAGTTTTCCAGCAGCGCATCAATATAAAGCGTCTGTGAAAACTCTTGATTCTATTGATGATGTGTTTGAGGTAATCCCATCCAATCTGCAGTTTTCCTGATGCGTTACATCATAGTAAAACACTCGCTGCAGCGAGAAGTGAAAACACACACTCAGATGTGGCCTTGACTTACAGCCAAAACTATCCTGAAGATCTGAGTCTCCTTCGCTACCCGTGAAGCGTTCCCAGAGTTCTCATCGAGGTGTGTGTGTGTGTGTGTGATAAAGGCTGAGGATGGCTTGTGTAAACACACGCGTGACCAGTGAATGACCCGTCTCGACGCGACTCAAGAACAGTTTTCTGCAGAGACTCGTCCTGACGGGGAACATTCGGGACATTTCCCCAGAAACAGATCTGGACACTCATGTCTGATGAACACATGTGCTCTCTGTCGTCTCAAACATCTGCAACACACACTACGAAAAGTCGTAGTCTGGGGTCGGTAAGATTTTTAATGCTTTTAAAAGAAGTCTCTTCTGCTCACCAAGGCTGCATTTATTGGATTAAAAATACCCAAAAATATTTAAAAAATAAATAAAAAATTAAATTATTTGAAATTACTGTTTTCTATTTTAATATATTTTAAAATGTAATTTATTCCTGTGATCAAAGCTGAATGTTCAGCATCATTACTCCAGTCTTCAGTGTCACATGATCCTTCAGAAATCACTCTAATATGAGGATTTGATGATCAAGAAACATTTATGATTATTATCAATGTTGAAAACAGTTGTGTAAAAAATAAATAAATTCAGGATTATTTTATGAATAGAAAGTACAAAAAAAACAGCATTTATTTGCAATTGAATCTTTTGTAACATAATTTTCTTTACTGTAGATTTTGATCAATTTAATTCATTCATGATTAATAAAAGTATTGATTTCTTTTATTTCTTTCCCCCCAAAAATAAAAATTCTTACTGACCCCAAATTTATGAACGGTAGTGTTTAATGTTACAAAAGCTTTCGATTTTAGATAAATGTTGTTCTTTTGAACTATCTATTCATCAAAGAATCCTGAAATAAAAATGTAAAAACTGTTTTCAACACTGATAATGATCATAAATGTTTCTTGATCATCAAATCCTCATATTAGAGTGATTTCTGAAGGATCATGTGACACTGAAGACTGGAGTAATGATGCTGAACATTCAGCTTTGATCACAGGAATAAATTACACTTTACTATATATTCACATAGAAAACAGCTGATTTACATTATAATAATAATATTTCATATTTTTACTGTATTTTTGATCAAATAAACGCAGCTTTGGTGAGCAGAAGAGACTCTTTTAAAAACATTAAAACTCTTTTGACTGTTAGTGTACATGCACTGTTTCTAGTTACATGAGAATTATTTAAGTGAAAAACGACGCACTTAAACTCACCCATCGATCTTCCAACAAGCCAACTTGATATTCAGATGTTTAATGTTGAACATAATACAGGCCTGATTTATAGTTCAATATCATATTAGGTTATGGAGGCCTCTGAGAGCCATGAATCATCAGATGTTTTCTTTATATATATCTGGCACTGGAGAAGAAAGCGGAGGGAAAGCGCGGCTCAGACGCTCCAGCTGGTGTGTGTCTGTAACAGTTATTAGCAGGCTGATAACGCTTCTGTTTACACTGTACTGGTCCCGGACTGGGTTCACTGGTGATGTTTCACTGCGGCTCGTGACAGCTCACAGTTTCTCCAGGTTTTTTTTCCATGAGAACTGGCGTTCACGTCTGGTTTAGAGCAGTAAACCGGTCCATTATTCTTCTGAGCGCAGTCGAGACCCTGCAGGCTGACTGGATCCAGAGCTCAAACTCACGGCTATTTTTAGAGCCATTAAGATTTTTTACAATGTGACGTTATTTTCATGAGACCGAAGCACATTTACACCAGATTCTCACGACTGTCTCATTAATGGGAAAAACATATATTTAAATGCTAAAGAATGAATGTACTATTACACTCTTTGTTGTACTGGGTTTATGCTGATTTAAATATTTATTTTATAAGATTTAAAATACATTTATATTTAAAAATATATATATTTAAAGTATTTTAGTATAACTTGAATACAGTAAAAAAAAAAAAAAAAGAATATATATATATATATATATATATATATATATATATATATATTTTTTTTTTTTTAAGTATTACCTGAATGCAGTAAATAAATAATATATTTATAATATTTTAAAAATAATAAGTATTTTAGTATAACTTGAATTCTTTAAAAGTGTTTATTAATGTAGTATTTTATACATTTATTATTTTTTAAGTATTTTTAGAATAACTTGCATATAGTAAAAAAAGCATATATTTATAATATTTAAAACATATTTTTAAGTATTTTAGTATAACCTGAATACAGTAAAAATGTTTGAATATATTTGTATTTTTAAAAATATTTTTAAAGTATTTTTAGTATAACTTGAATACTTTAAATAAAAAAAAATACTACATTCGAGTTGTACTAAAAATAAATTTAAGTGTTTATATATTTATAATATTTGTAAAATTATTTGTAAGTATTTTTAGAATAACTTGAATAGTAAAAAATGTATATGTATAATATTTAAAAAAAATTAAGTATTTTAGTATAACTTGAATACAGTATTTTTTATTATACATTTATAATATTTTTTAAGTATTTTTAGTATAACTTGAATACAAAAAAATACAATTGTGAGAATCACAAACCAGTTACAAAGTAAAATCATCCAGACGCATTACAGTCATAAGAAGTAAACGTCTTTAATTGTCATGAAAATAATATCACAGTAGTAATAGTAATTTTCTTTATGCAAAATACGTATTTTTGGTGAGATATTGTCATGAGATTGGCCCAGTTTAATTAGTTTTTTCTTAATTATGCACAAAATAATCTGATCCCGTCTGAGTTTAAAACTAGTACGTCTGATAGCATTCATGTATTAATGACACCCGTGTCAAAACTACTAGAGTAACAGTACCATCATCATCATCATCATCAGTGTGTGTACAGGTGTGTTACCTGTTTAAATCTGGCCAGCTCCTTCAGGGCTCGTCCCCACTGCTGCTTATAGTGGAGTTTAGATTTAGTTGCCGATTCCAGTTTCCTCTCCAGTTCCACCTTAATAATAAAGACGTATGAGTAGGTTCCCAAAACAGCCTTTGTATATACACATATGAGGTGTGTTGATCATGTGTGTGTGTGTGTGTGTGTGTGTGTGTGTGTGTGTGTGTGTGTGTGTGTCAGTGTGGCGTCTCTGACCTTCTCGAGGGTCAACAGGTTGATCTCGGACTGCAAACGGACCTCGGGCCGAACGCTCTGCTGATCCCGGAACTGCTGGAACTCCTTCTCCAGATGCTTGTGTTTGTTCTCAGACTCTTGCATCTTTAAGAGTGGAAACAACATGATCATTGAGCAAAAGACAAATGGGAAAAAAGTGCAAAAGATTCTCACCCAAGTTAACCCTGTAAAGCTTGACATATAGTCCAAAAAGATCTATTTCTTAACCTTAATAAACATTAATTAAAAAAAATGTGTATCATATTTAATACATCAAGACATTACATTACATATTGTTTGATATAGTGAGAATATGGAGGAAAAAACATCTCCGTTATGTTCAGAAGAATAATATGCAAAAATATGCAATTTGGTGCAGATGCTGATATTTACATATATATATTCTAATGGCTTGTAATGAAAATCATTGAGATCTTTATAACAGCACAGCAGATACTTGCAGAAAATGCATATAAATATCAATATCTGCCAATAATATGTCTTTGTAAAATATTTAAATGCTTGATGATCAAAGCTCTGTTCTTTTAAAGTCCCCCTGTGGTGAAAATCCAGCTTTTAATGTTGTTTATGTGTCTATGTGGTGTGTTTAATCTGCTTTAAGACAAACCATGTGTAAGTTCATAAGTCGACAGCATTGCTGAGTATTTCCTCCTTAAAACTGCAGTGAACCAAAGACAGTCTCAAAAACACGCTTTGAAATCGCTGGTGTTTCTGACGTCACAAACTACCTTGTAACCAATCAGATCAACGTGTGATCGTCAACCAGTGGATCTCTGAGCTGAGTGAGTGAGTGGAGGCGGGGCTCATTTGCATATTCATAGAACCGCGCATACTAAATGAGGCGAGGGTGTCGAGTTACATTCAAGATGATTTACATTCATCAAGGAAAAAACATTTAAATGTGTCATTTCGGTGATCAAAGATGAGTTTTAATGGATAAAATTATTGATTACTTTTAAAACAATGTAATGCAATACAATGAGAGATAAACAAATAAACCTTCCTAAAAAGCGTGATTTTCTAAAAATGATGTCTGTTACTGTTTAATCAAGTAAAGTTGCTTATTTTGAAGTATTTTTAGAATAACTTGAATATAGTAAAAAGTATATACTTATAATATTTATAAGTACTTAAATACTTAAATAATAATATTTAAGTATTTTAGTATAACTTGAATATCTAAAATAATTTTTGCATATATTTTTTACATTTGTACAATTTTTAAAGTATTTTTAGTATAACTTGAATGTATTATTTTTTATTATACATGTATAATATGTATGTATAAGTATTTAATTTAATCTAAAAAATATAGATGTATAATAAAAAATACTTAATTTAAGTTGTACTAAAAAACTGAGTTAAAATATCACAAACAATATCAAAGTTATTCTTGCGTTTACTTGATATAATGAGGTCAGATCTGACACAAAGACTCGTGAAGCTCGAGCTGAAGGAGGACGTGTGTACAATTACACTAAAAGACTTTTACTGGATAAAAGAGTGTAAATGATCAATCACTGAGAGAAATGTGTGTATTAAATATAATACAGGAGCTTTAAAGGGTTCAGTCGTTAAATCTGATGAAATACTCAGACATGATTCACAGGCTCACTTCTCACATTCAGCTCTGAGGTGAAGCAACACCGTTAAACTGAGAGAAGTGCTGAGGGCCGCAGTGTGTGTGTGTGTGTGTGTGTGTGTGTGTGTGTGTGTGTGTGTGTGTGTGTGTGTGTGTGTGTGTGTGTGTGTGTGTGTGTGTGTGTAGCACGTCTCCGTCGAGCAGCGCATCCATCAGCTCGCGAGTGAGCGGCTACCGCTGAAACACTCCAGGAGTGTTAGACAGCGTCCAGTCCAACTAAAACCTTACAAGCGCTCTCCATTCCCGCTCCTCTCTGACAGGAAGCAGACGCTGCCAGATCTGACACTCCATGTTTGGTGTTCGCAAACGAGGAGATTGTGTCCAGAAAGAGGAGGATTCTGCCTGGATAAACCGGTTAGTGTGTGTCGACGCGGGACAAATGTATGTTTACACGTTCCTGACACCAGAGGGAAGGCGATATATACGCCGGAGCGCTCTCATCTTCTCTTTCGCATGTCAGAAACCTACTTTGCTTGATTTGTTAGCGCTGTGGCGGGCCAGATGTTTTCTGGGAAGAAATGAGACGGCAGGCTGAAGTATTTCAGCAGTGGGCTGTCCGAGAGCCGGAGACGCGAGATGCTCAATAGGAAACAGACGCTGGATCTCACCACAGAAAACTCAGCTTTGGTCTGGTGATTAATTACATCAGTGATAACGAGAACTCCTGGGAACATTCTACACGCAGAAAGATGCCAATAACAAACATTCACTATTATCTTATAAAACATACATATATACACACACACACACACACACACACACACACACACTACCAATCAAAAGTTTTGGATCGGAAAGATTTTTATTGTTTTTAAAAGAAGTCTCTTCTGTTCACCAAGGCTGCATTTATTTGATAAAAAAAAAAAAATATTGTTAAATATTATGACAATTTAAAATAACCATTTTCTATGTGAATATACAGTAAAGTGTAATTTATTCCTGTGATCAAAGCTGAATGTTCAGCATCATTACTCCAGTCTTCAGTGTCACATGATCCTTCAGAAATCACTCTAATATGAGGATTTGATGATCAAGAAACATTTATGATTATTATATCAATGCTGAAAACAGTTATTTACATTTTTACTTCAGGATTAGTTGATAAATAGAAAGTTTTTGAGCATCAAATCCGCATATTAGAATGATTTCTGATCACAAGAATGATCACAGGAATAGATTACATTTTAAAATAGAAAACAGTTATTTTAGTGGAGCGGCTAAGTGATATAATCGTTCAGTTTATGATACAAGCGTGAAAATTGGCATGAGCAGTCTCTGATGGTCACTAGACAAGAAAATTGTCTGAGCCACTTGAAATTTCAAGATGGCGGCCATTTTTCAAGATGGCCGACACCTTAGTGGAGCAGTTAAGTGATATAGTGGTTTATTTGGTGATACAAGCATGAAAATTGGCATGAGCAGTCTCTGTGGGTCACTTGACAAGAAAATTGTCAGAGCCACTTGAAATTTCAAGATGGCGGCCATTTTTCAAGATGGCCGACACCTTAGTGGAGCAGTTAAGTGATATAGTGGTTTATTTGGTGATACAAGCATGAAAATTGGCATGAGCAGTCTCCATGGGTCACTTGACAATAAGCCACCCACAGCTACTTGAAATTTCAAGATGGTGGCCATTTTTCAAGATGGCCACCACCTTAGTGGAGCAATTAGGCTCATGGCAATTTTCATGCTTGTATCACCAACTAAATGATTTCTTAAGCCCAATTGCTCCACTAAGGTGGTGGCCATCTTGAAATTTCAAGTAACTGTAGGTGGCTTATTGTCAAGTGACCCACAGAGACTGCTCATGCCAATTTTCATGCTTGTATCACCAAATAAACCACTATATCACTTAACTGCTCCACTAAGGTGTCGGCCATCTTAAAAAATGGCCGCCATCTTGAAATTTCAAGTGGCTCGGACAATTTTCTTGTCAAGTGACCCATGGAGACTGCTCATGCCAATTTTCATGCTTGTATCACCAAATAAACCACTATATCACTTAACTGCTCCACTAAGGTGTCGGCCATCTTGAAAAATGGCCGCCATCTTGAAATTTCAAGTGGCTCGGACAATTTTCTTGTCAAGTGACCCATGGAGACTGCTCATGCCAATTTTCATGCTTGTATCACCAAATAAACCACTATATCACTTAACTGGTCCACTAAGGTGTCGGCCATCTTGAAAAATGGCCGCCATCTTGAAATTTCAAGTGGCTCGGACAATTTTCTTGTCAAGTGACCCATGGAGACTGCTCATGCCAATTTTCACGCTTGTATCATAAACTGAACGATTCTGCCAAACATAAGCACTTAGCCGCTCCACTATTTTAAATTGTCAAAATATTTAACAATATTAGTTTCTTTTTTTTTATCAAATAAATGCATCCTTAGTGAGCAGAAGAGACTTCTTTTAAAAACCCAAATCCGATCCAAAACTTTAAATTAATGTGCGTCTTAAAAAAAAGGAATAAAGAAAGAAAAGACAATAGAGAAAAAAACACATAATTCAACAAAAACGCTGCAAAACATGATAATGAAACATGAGCAGATCTAAATGTGATGCTGCCATTTTCACATTTGATTTTGATCGTGAAGTCAGAATAGATTTAGTTGTAATTATGCAGGAGCATATTGTGTCACTTTTCCGCCTCAAGCCTCCAATATTTTCCGGCCCTTATGGCAACATATGAAAGTGCGTCTTCAAAAACTGATGAAATCCAGACTTTTAAAGAAACGCCGACACAGATCTCAGATCAGCACAAAACGTTCATATATTATTAGGGATGCGCCGATATGAAACATTTGTCCGATAATGGATAATTCTTTATATTTGAAAGCCGATAACCGATATATTGCCCGATAAATCCAAATCCAAATGTTTATATTATTTTTGAGAGTCTGATTACAAAAACAAAGTCTCACCATTTAAATCCATGTTCCAAACACACAATCATAATGTTCCCGATATGACACATGTTGCACTGAACTGTATTTTCCTTTTTTGAAGCGATTCCAATCATATTTCAAGCAATTCAAAATCATCATGGTGAACATAGTACTACTGTTATACAGTCACATGACCAGAACAATGAGTCACATGACCAGCACAATATCACTGGCTTTACTTCAGAAACCCAGAGACTCAGATGAGGAGAAAATCACGAGTCTATTTTATGATGCGAAATTATTGTAAACACAGTCAGTTATGGGTAACCTCATAAAAATATTTCCTTTTCCTTGAATCCCTCCCTTGTCTGGCTTATGCTACGCTAAGCAATGTCTAAACTGTATTTTGAGCTCTTCTTTCCTTCTATTCCTCATTGGTTTGTCGCTCTGGATAAAGGCGTCTGCTAGATGACTAAATGTAAACGTAACACGTCACTTCTCAGATATTACAAGACTGACAAACGCCGATCCGGCGTGTAAAGTTCAGGATCACACCTCTATATCACTAGATTACCAGTAAACCACTTCACTTAAGAATGGGTGGATTAGCGAGTGTTGACAGCAGCCAGTGATCCAGCAGGCGTGACCTCTTGACCTCACGACCCCAGGGGTCACCAGGCCCCTCCCAGCTCACGCTTCCAGAAGGGCAGAGATCATCTCACAGGTCGTGTCTGGTGTGTTTGCTGCGTTTACCTGCTGTCGCTGCCGGGTCAGCTGATCCTCGAGCTGCCTGACCTTTGACCTCTCCAGCTCCACCTGGTGGTCACAGTCCTCTCGCAGACGCCGGCTGCTGTCCTGAAGCTCTCGCATGCTGCGCTCGTGTTCAGATCGCATCTCGCGCTGGAGTCTCTGTGTCTAAACCAGCACAACCACAGTCAGACACCAGTCATCTGAAGCTAGCAGGCTAGCGTTTAGCAGAACACTGAAGCTAGCAGGCTAGCGTTTAGCAGAACACTGAAGCTAGCAGGCTAGCGTTTAGCAGAACACTGAAGCCTCACCTCGGCCTCAGCGTGAGCCAGCGCTCGCTCTCTCTTCTCCAGATCAGACAGTGTTCTCTGTAGCTGTTCCTCCAGAAGACTGTACTCCACTTCCTAGGAAACAACAGCTCATAAACCTCAGTGACACGAGACGGCTACAGATTCCCACAAATCATTTCATTCAGGTCATCATTTGCTCTCCGTCACGTTCTTCCAGTTAGTGGTCGGAAGATAAATCAGCAAAGCCGATATTTAGCATTTTTGTAATTATCGGCATCAAAAGCAGGACTTTTATTTTGACAGCACTGAGAACGCATTCTCCACCTTGTTCGTTTACTGCCTCTGATTTATGGAAGCTTGTTTTAACCATGAAGAAATACAATTAAAAAAGGGAATTGCAGTTTTTTTTCTCTTGCAATTACGAGTTTATATCCACAATTCCAACTTTCGACTTTATATCTCACAATTCTGACATTATATCTCACAATTCTGACTCTTTTCTCACAATTCTGACTTTTTTCTCACAATTCTGACTTTCTCACAATTCTGACGTTATATCTCATGATTCTGACTTTATATCTCACAATTCTGACATTATATCTCACAATTCTGACTTTTTTTCTCACAATTCTGACTTTTTTTCTCACAATTCTGACTTTTTTCTCACAATTCTGACTTTTTTCTCACAATTCTGACTTTTTTCTCACAATTCTGACTTTATATCTCACAATTCTGACTTTATATCTCACAATTCTGACTTTATATCTCACAATTCTGACTTTATATCTCACAATTCTGACTTTTTTCTCACAATTCTGATGTTATATCTCACAATTCTGACTTTATATCTCACAATTCTGACTTTATATCTCACAATTCTGACTTTTTTCTCACAATTCTGACTTTTTTCTCACAATTCTGACTTTATATCTCGCAATTCTGATGTTATATCTCACAATTCTGACTTTATATCTCACAATTCTGATGTTATATCTCACAATTCTGACTTTATATCTCACAATTCTAATTTTTTTCCTCACAATTCCGAGTTTCTCACAATCCTGAGTTTATCTCATAATTCACACTTGCCAGATTTGTGAGCAATTGCAAGAAAAGAAAAAAAGTCAGAACTTTAACTTTTAAAAAGTCGGAATTCCTTTTTTTATTTCATGGCAGAAACAAGCTTTCATAACGTTTTACAAATCTATCTAATAAATTATTAGACACAACGGTTAAACAAAGTAAACGGTATACAAAAAAAGTGTTTGCATTTCTATTATTAGTAGTAGAGAAATAATTACAGTGTTTGATAAGAACTGATAAGAATGTAAATGTGCTTTGGATAAAAGCGTCTGCCAAATGCATAAATGTAAATGTTTGCCTTTCTATCGTCAGCATTCAGCAAGTGTGCATGTATATTATTTTAAACAAGTCTTTGAAAATAAACATTTAATTCCACAAACCTTGGTGAATCCAGATTTGAAATTTTATGTAAAATAAAAATGCATTTCATTTCAGCAATTGTTATTTATGTGTTTTTACTATTTTTAAATTAAATAGCGATTTCTATTGGCCAATGATCGCAAAAAATGAGTATCAGTCGACCACTAATCCCAATCCCGTGGGACTCTGTATGATCAGATCACATGATGAGATCTTTCATGCTCTTCTACATCTGAACGACAGCAGACCGTGACCAGAGGATCATAACAGCAGATCAAACTACTACTGCACTACTGTGAGGAACAGAGCCATGCAACAAATCAGCCTGAACATTCCTCGTGTGATTTAACCCTTTATGCAGTCAGAGTGTGTGTGTGTGTGTGTGTGTGTGTGTGGACCTTCTTCTTGATGAGAGCCTCTCGTTGCTGATCTCTTCTTCTCCACTCCTCCGCCAGCGCCTGCATGTGACTCAACTCCTTCTGTTTCAGCTGAACACACACACACACACACACACACACACACACACGGTCAGAACTTTCATTTAAAAAAATAAATTAAAAAAATAAATTTCATGGCAGAAACAGGCTTCCATCATGTTTTACAAATCTATTTAATAAATTACTGTTAAACAGAGTAAAGTAGTAAAAGTTTACAAAGTAGTAAAGTTTACAAAGTAGTAAAGTAAAAGTAAAGTACTAAAAAATTCTGTATTATAAATTTTTAAGGCCAGACAAGTAACAGTAAAAGACTTTTGAACAGTAAAAGACTAAACATTTCAGTGTAACCAGAGACTGATGGACTGATACCTGATTATCAAACATGTCTTCCTGCATCTCCTTCCACATCTCCAGCTCCAGCGCTGCCTTGTACTCCAGGGTTTCTCGGGGTCGCGTGAGTGTTTCTGACCCACCCTGACCCTGAGGAGGAGCCACTGCTGCCTGCAAACAAACATTACCCATGATTCTCCTGTTCAAGCCGCATTCACATTCACAGACACTCCAGAAACTGTATAGCTTTCATGTAGCTCAAACAGTAGAGCGCTGGCGCTTGCAACACCAAGGTCATGGGTTCGATTCCCAAGGTGAGCAAGAACTGATAAGAATGTAAATGCAAGCTTTGGATAAAAGCATCTGCCAAATGCATAAATGTGAATGTAAACATCTGATACAGCACCTGTGAGGAGTCCGAGATGAGGATTTCTTGAGCTTTCACAAAACCCAGATCTTCAAGAACGCTCACATAACAGAGTTCAGCCAACTTCTCAGACCTGCGGACACAGAGCTCAGTTCAACCTGCAAATACTTCCTCTAAACCAGGTGTCACCAACCCTGCTCCTGGAGGGCTACAGTCCTGCAGATTTCAGCTCCAACCCCAATCAAACACACCTGGACCAGCTAATCAAGCTGTTCAGGGTTGCTTGATAATTACAGGCAGGTGTGTTGGAACAGGGTTGGACCTAAAGTCTGCAGGACAGTAGCCCTCCAGGAGCAGGGTTGGTGACACCTGCTCTAAACAGACTGATCAGACGAAAACAAGATCCAGATTTTAATGTTGTTTATGTGTCTATGTGGTGTGTTTAATCTGCTTTAAGTCAAACCATGTGTAAGTTCATAAGTCGACAGCATTGCTGAGTATTTCCTCCTTAAAACTGCAGTGAACCAAAGACAGTCTCAAAAACACGCTTTGAAATCGCTGGTGTTTCTGACGTCACAAACTACCTTGTAACCAATCAGATCAACGTGTGATCGTCAACCAGTGGATCTCTGAGCTGAGTGAGTGAGTGGAGGCGGGCCTCATTTGCATATTCATAGAACCACGCATACTAAATGAGGCAAGGGTGTCGAGTTACATTAAAGATATTTTAAGCCATAAAGAATTTTTCATTTTGGTCATTGTGATGTCATTTTGGTGATCAAAGATGAGTTTGAAGGGATAACATTATTGACTACAGGGATTAAACAGATAGTTCGCCCCAAAAACGATCATTCTGTCATCATTTATTCACCCTCATGTCACTCCAAACCTGTATGACTTTCTTTCTGCTAAACACAAAAGAAGATCCTCAGTAGAATGCATCAGTGTTTTTCTCCATACACTGAAACGGGGTCTAATGTTCTCTGGCTCCCAACATTCAACAAAACGTCGTCTTTTGTGCTGTGAAAAAGAAGAAATGTTGACAGAATGTGCATTTTTGGGTGAACCGTCCCTTTAAGAGAAACACACCCTCACTTAGAGATTTCACAGTGTGTGTTTGGAGGCCGCCATCTAGAGGTGAGACCTGTGCGCTGCGGGGATTGAGCCGAGACATGATCCAACAACTGCACATAGTCCTGTAAACTCTTATTAATCGCACACTGATATACTAAAGGTGGATATACAAGTATGTTTAACTTTATCTGCATGCATAAAGTACAAACAACCTTAGCTCTGTACTCAAAGCATTCATGAATTACAACTATTAAAGGGTTAGTTCACACAAACATGAAAATTCTGTCGGAACAACATGAGGGTTTGTAATTACTAGGTGAACTAACCCTTTAAGGTTAAAGTGTGTGTCTGAGGACAGGGCCTGAGAGTAAGTGTGTGTCTGAGGACGGGGCCCGAGAAGAAGCGTGTGTCTGAGGACGGGGCCTGAGAGTAAGTGTGTGTCTGAGGACGGGGCCCGAGAGTAAGCGTGTGTCTGAGGACGGGGCCCGAGAGTAAGCGTGTGACTGAGGACGGGGCCCGAGAGTAAGCGTGTGTCTTGAGGACGGGGCTCGAGAGTAAGCGTGTGTCTGAGGACGGGGCCTGAGAGTAAGTGTGTGACTGAGGACGGGGCCTGAGAGTAAGCGTGTGACTGAGGACGGGGCCTGAGAGGAAGCGTGTGATTGAGGACGGGGCCCGAGAGTAAGCGTGTGACTGAGGACGGGGCCCGAGAGTAAGCGTGTGAGTAAGGACGGGGCCCGAGAGTAAGCGTGTGATTGAGGACGGGGCCCGAGAGTAAGCGTGTGATTGAGGACGGGGCCCGAGAGTAAGCGTGTGACTGAGGACGGGGCCCGAGAGTAAGCGTGTGACTGAGGACGGGGCCCGAGAGTAAGCGTGTGACTGAGGACGGGGCCCGAGAGTAAGCGTGTGATTGAGGACGGGGCCCGAGAGTAAGCGTGTGACTGAGGACGGGGCCCGAGAGTAAGCGTGTGACTGAGGACGGGGCCCGAGAGTAAGCGTGTGACTGAGGACGGGGCCCGAGAGGAAGCGTGTGACTGAGGACGGGGCCCGAGAGGAAGCGTGTGACTGAGGACGGGGCCCGAGAGTAAGCGTGTGACTGAGGACGGGGCCCGAGAGTAAGCGTGTGACTGAGGACGGGGCCCGAGAGTAAGCGTGTGAGTAAGGACGGGGCCCGAGAGTAAGCGTGTGACTGAGGACGGGGCCCGAGAGTAAGCGTGTGACTGAGGACGGGGCCCGAGAGGAAGCGTGTGACTGAGGACGGGGCCCGAGAGGAAGCGTGTGACTGAGGACGGGGCCCGAGAGGAAGCGTGTGACTGAGGACGGGGCCCGAGAGGAAGCGTGTGACTGAGGACGGGGCCCGAGAGGAAGCGTGTGACTGAGGACGGGGCCCGAGAGGAAGCGTGTGACTGAGGACGGGGCCCGAGAGGAAGCGTGTGACTGAGGACGGGGCCCGAGAGGAAGCGTGTGACTGAGGACGGGGCCCGAGAGGAAGCGTGTGACTGAGGACGGGGCCCGAGAGTAAGCGTGTGACTGAGGACGGGGCCCGAGAGTAAGCGTGTGACTGAGGACGGGGCCCGAGAGTAAGCGTGTGACTGAGGACGGGGCCCGAGAGTAAGCGTGTGATTGAGGACGGGGCCCGAGAGTAAGCGTGTGACTGAGGACGGGGCCCGAGAGGAAGCGTGTGACTGAGGACGGGGCCCGAGAGGAAGCGTGTGACTGAGGACGGGGCCCGAGAGGAAGCGTGTGACTGAGGACGGGGCCCGAGAGTAAGCGTGTGAGTAAGGACGGGGCCCGAGAGTAAGCGTGTGACTGAGGACGGGGCCCGAGAGTAAGCGTGTGATTGAGGACGGGGCCCGAGAGTAAGCGTGTGTCTGAGGACGGGGCCCGAGAGTAAGCGTGTGATTGAGGACAGGGCCTGAGAGTAAGCGTGTGATTGAGGACGGGGCCCGAGAGTAAGCGTGTGTCTGAGGACGGGGCCCGAGAGTAAGCGTGTGATTGAGGACAGGGCCCGAGAGTAAGCGTGTGATTGAGGACGGGGCCCGAGAGTAAGCGTGTGACTGAGGACGGGGCCCGAGAGTAAGCGTGTGATTGAGGACGGGGCCCGAGAGTAAGCGTGTGATTGAGGACGGGGCCCGAGAGTAAGCGTGTGACTGAGGACGGGGCCCGAGAGTAAGCGTGTGATTGAGGACGGGGCCCGAGAGTAAGCGTGTGACTGAGGACGGGGCCCGAGAGTAAGCGTGTGTCTGAGGACGGGGCCCGAGAGTAAGCGTGTGACTGAGGACGGGGCCCGAGAGTAAGCGTGTGTCTGAGGACGGGGCCCGAGAGTAAGCGTGTGACTGAGGACAGGGCCTGAGAGTAAGCGTGTGATTGAGGACGGGGCCCGAGAGTAAGCGTGTGACTGAGGACGGGGCCCGAGAGTAAGCGTGTGACTGAGGACAGGGCCTGAGAGGAAGCGTGTGAGTAAGGACGGGGCCCGAGAGTAAGCGTGTGACTGAGGACAGGGCCTGAGAGGAAGCGTGTGAGTAAGGACGGGGCCCGAGAGTAAGCGTGTGAGTAAGGACGGGGCCTGAGAGTAAGCGTGTGATTGAGGACGGGGCCCGAGAGTAAGCGTGTGATTGAGGACGGGGCCTGAGAGTAAGCGTGTGACTGAGGACGGGGCCTGAGAGGAAGCGTGTGATTGAGGACGGGGCCCGAGAGTAAGCGTGTGACTGAGGACGGGGCCCGAGAGTAAGCGTGTGATTGAGGACGGGGCCCGAGAGTAAGCGTGTGACTGAGGACAGGGCCTGAGAGGAAGCGTGTGAGTAAGGACGGGGCCCGAGAGTAAAGCGTGTGATTGAGGACGGGGCCTGAGAGTAAGCGTGTGACTGAGGACGGGGCCCGAGAGTAAGCGTGTGACTGAGGACGGGGCCCGAGAGTAAGCGTGTGACTGAGGACAGGGCCTGAGAGGAAGCGTGTGAGTAAGGACGGGGCCCGAGAGTAAGCGTGTGACTGAGGACAGGGCCTGAGAGTAAGCGTGTGACTGAGGACGGGGCCCGAGAGTAAGCGTGTGACTGAGGACAGGGCCTGAGAGGAAGCGTGTGAGTAAGGACGGGGCCCGAGAGTAAGCGTGTGAGTAAGGACGGGGCCTGAGAGTAAGCGTGTGATTGAGGACGGGGCCCGAGAGTAAGCGTGTGATTGAGGATGGGGCCTGAGAGTAAGCGTGTGATTGAGGACGGGGCCCGAGAGTAAGCGTGTGATTGAGGACGGGGCCTGAGAGTAAGCGTGTGACTGAGGACGGGGCCTGAGAGGAAGCGTGTGATTGAGGACGGGGCCCGAGAGTAAGCGTGTGACTGAGGACGGGGCCCGAGAGTAAGCGTGTGATTGAGGACGGGGCCCGAGAGTAAGCGTGTGACTGAGGACGGGGCCCGAGAGTAAAGCGTGTGATTGAGGACGGGGCCTGAGAGTAAGCGTGTGACTGAGGACGGGGCCCGAGAGTAAGCGTGTGACTGAGGACGGGGCCCGAGAGGAAGCGTGTGACTGAGGACGGGGCCCGAGAGGAAGCGTGTGATTGAGGACGGGGCCCGAGAGTAAGCGTGTGACTGAGGACGGGGCCCGAGAGGAAGCGTGTGATTGAGGACGGGGCCTGAGAGTAAGCGTGTGACTGAGGACGGGGCCTGAGAGTAAGCGTGTGACTGAGGACGGGGCCCGAGAGTAAGCGTGTGATTGAGGACAGGGCCTGAGAGTAAGCGTGTGATTGAGGACGGGGCCTGAGAGTAAGCGTGTGACTGAGGACGGGGCCTGAGAGTAAGCGTGTGACTGAGGACGGGGCCTGAGAGTAAGCGTGTGACTGAGGACGGGGCCCGAGAGTAAGCGTGTGACTGAAGACGGGGCCCGAGAGGAAGCGTGTGATTGAGGACGGGGCCTGAGAGTAAGCGTGTGACTGAGGACGGGGCCTGAGAGTAAGCGTGTGACTGAGGACGGGGCCTGAGAGTAAGCGTGTGACTGAGGACGGGGCCTGAGAGTAAGCGTGTGACTGAGGACGGGGCCCGAGAGGAAGCGTGTGATTGAGGACGGGGCCTGAGAGTAAGCGTGTGACTGAGGACGGGGCCTGAGAGTAAGCGTGTGACTGAGGACGGGGCCTGAGAGTAAGCGTGTGACTGAGGACGGGGCCCGAGAGTAAGCGTGTGATTGAGGACAGGGCCTGAGAGTAAGCGTGTGATTGAGGACGGGGCCTGAGAGTAAGCGTGTGACTGAGGACGGGGCCTGAGAGTAAGCGTGTGACTGAGGACGGGGCCTGAGAGTAAGCGTGTGACTGAGGACGGGGCCTGAGAGTAAGCGTGTGACTGAAGACGGGGCCTGAGAGTAAGCGTGTGATTGAGGACGGGGCCAGAGAGTAAGCGTGTGACTGAGGACGGGGCCCGAGAGGAAGCGTGTGACTGAGGACGGGGCCCGAGAGGAAGCGTGTGATTGAGGACGGGGCCCGAGAGTAAGCGTGTGACTGAGGACGGGGCCCGAGAGGAAGCGTGTGATTGAGGACGGGGCCCGAGAGTAAGCGTGTGACTGAGGACGGGGCCTGAGAGTAAGCGTGTGACTGAGGACGGGGCCCGAGAGTAAGCGTGTGATTGAGGACGGGGCCTGAGAGTAAGCGTGTGATTGAGGACGGGGCCTGAGAGTAAGCGTGTGACTGAGGACGGGGCCTGAGAGTAAGCGTGTGACTGAGGACGGGGCCTGAGAGTAAGCGTGTGACTGAGGACGGGGCCTGAGAGTAAGCGTGTGACTGAAGACGGGGCCTGAGAGTAAGCGTGTGATTGAGGACGGGGCCAGAGAGTAAGCGTGTGACTGAGGACGGGGCCCGAGAGTAAGCGTGTGACTGAGGACGGGGCCTGAGAGTAAGCGTGTGATTGAGGACGGGGCCTGAGAGTAAGCGTGTGATTGAGGACGGGGCCTGAGAGTAAGCGTGTGATTGAGGACGGGGCCCGAGAGGAAGCGTGTGATTGAGGACGGGGCCCGAGAGGAAGCGTGTGACTGAGGACGGGGCCTGAGAGTAAGCGTGTGTCTTGAGGACGGGGCTCGAGAGTAAGCGTGTGTCTGAGGACGGGGCCTGAGAGTAAGCGTGTGACTGAGGACGGGGCCCGAGAGTAAGCGTGTGATTGAGGACGGGGCCCGAGAGGAAGCGTGTGATTGAGGACGGGGCCCGAGAGGAAGCGTGTGACTGAGGACGGGGCCTGAGAGTACACGAACCCGTGGGCTTTAATGATGGGAATCCTCTCAGTCCAGCTCTGTCTCCAGCGCTGCCGGCCCGACGGGTCCAGGAACCGTGTTTTCTCTGAGCTGAGGAGACGAGACAGATGAATACTGACAGAACCCAGCAGAACATCAGGAGAACTGGGCTCTCTGTGCCACATCTCCACCAGCAGAGGAACCCTGAACACACACAACAACAACCGATCAACAAGTGTTTTGTGTTTTCATCAGCCTGGCGCTGCATTGCACCGAATGTGTGATAGAGCCCTCAGTGTGTGTGATAGAGTCTGTGTGTGTGTGTGTGTGTGTGTGTGTGTGTGTGTGTGTGTGTGTGTGTGTGTGTGTGTGTGTGATAGAGTCTGTGTGTGTGTGTGTGTGTGTGTGTGTGTGTGTGTGTGTGTGTGTGATAGAGTCTGTGTGTGTGTGTGTGTGATAGAGCCTGTGTGTGTGTGTGTGTGTGTGTGTGTGTGTGTGTGTGTGTGTGTGTGTGTGTGTGTGTGTGTGAAAGAGTCTGTGTGTGACTTCAGACGCACTGCCAGCCGGAGAGCATGTGATCTCACCTGAGGAACGTGTCCTGAAGCTGATTGGGCAGAGCGGCGAAGTCAAAGGCACAGAAGGACTGTGGGAGAAACACCTCTGTGTTCTTCTTCACCTCCACCGCTGGACTCGTCATGATGGGAGACGCACTGCCGAAGAACTGGTACGCGTATCTGCAACCAGAGGAACCCAGTCACGACCCGAGTGACAACACTCCAGAAGAGTCCGCTCACACTCCCAGAGTCACCTGGGTTACAGCGGCTTTTACAGCCATTGGCTTTTGTTTTGCTTAGTTGTGGACATTTAAAGGGGTGGTTCGGGATTTTTGACATCGGACCTCATTTTTAAGTCAGCCTGTTTGTTATTCATCAGTGGAGAATTTTTTTTTTTTTAATTATCCAGTCCTTATATTTGGATAGTTAGCCGATGCTAGGCTAGCGCGAGTCAACGGTAGATGCGTTAGCCTGCCATTAAAAACCGTTTTACCCACTCCACAGTGCACCAAACGCAAATCAATTATAACACTAGACTATCGATGCAAATGTCCGTTGAGAGAATAATGTTAGAAATCAAACTTACCTTTCATCTCAATGATCCCAAAGGAACTAGTTTCTCAGCAGCTGCGGAATTTTACTTTGCTCCGGTTAGTAATGCGGCAAAAAGTAAACAGAACAGAAGCGCACTACAGTGTGTGTAGTACATGTGTGTACCGGCTCACTCGGTTGCCTAGGTAATCAATATCACTCCGCTGCTGCTGTAGACAAGGCTTATGATTACAGGGAACAAATTATAACTAATGCAATGTGATGAAAGGTAAGTTTGATTTCTAACATTATTCTCTCAACGGACATTTGCATCGATAGTCTAGTGTTATAATTGATTTGCGTTTGGTGCACTGTGGAGTGGGTAAAACGGTTTTTAATGGCTGGCTAACATCTACCATTGACTCGCGCTAGCCTAGCATCAGCTAACTATCCAAATATAAGGACTGGATAATTTAAAAAAAAAAATGTCTCCACTGATGAATAACAACCAGGCTGACTTAAAAATGAGGTCCGATGTCAAAAATCCCGAACCACCCCTTTAATGTAATCTTCCACAATATTATTGATCTCCTGCACTGACAGCATTATATGAGAACTGAACTGAGCTGACGATGACATCACGGTTCTCTCCAGAGCGGATATATATATATAAATGAACTAAATTAATAACTTCTTTACAACAGAAATGAAGCATCACTGAACTTCCTTAAGCTGGACTGAGACGCTATTCTCTTCTGGAAACAAACTTTACTGCATTATTCTCCTGTAATCTCAGTAAAGCTGCTGTGAAACTCTGTGTTGTGAAAGCGCTGTATAAATAAAGGACACTTGAGCCGACCTGAGGACGCAGTTGACCGGGAAGCTGGTCCTGAGATCCCGAACGCTGCGCAGGTCCAGAGAGAAGCAGAAGTGATGAGCCGACGCCGGGATCGAGATCTTGGGAGCAGAAACAGACACTGAAGAATCATCGGCTTCACCCGGAGAAACACGAGCAGGAACATCTGAAAACACTGAACACAGATGATGATGACACGGTGTTATGATGATGCTGTATGATCACACTGATGACACACACACACACACACACACACACACACACACGGGAGTAAACAAACTACAAATGTCTTTGGAACATAAGACATATTACACTTTTCTAAATGTCATAATCATTTGTTAACAAACATGTATTCATTACTTCAATGAGCTCATCGTTTCTGCATTAAATTATTACATTGTTTAAATTAATACATTTTTAGCTAACTCTGATTTGTATATGTACATTTCTGAAATGCATAACTTATACAGTTTCCTCTGATATCAGATCACTGTAAACTGTAATGTGCATTTTCTGTAAAGCTGCTTTGAAACGATGTGTGTTGTGAAAAGCGCTGTACAAATAAACGTGAATTGAACTGTGTGTTACGCTGAGTTCAATCCTGCGCTGCTATTGCATCTACAGCGCCATGGCAGAAGAAATGAGATTTATTTATAATCATATTTAAAAAGGATGAGTATTTTTCTCGTTTTCCAGCACAAATATCTAAATGTTCTTAAATCAAAATTGTCTTTTTTCTTGGTAAAATGTATCAAAATTAAGCTAATCTATGCTTAAAACAGGACAAAATATCATCAAAAGGGTTCAAAATCTGTTTATTTTTCTGACTCCATTGGCAGATATCTGTTCTTGTTTTAAGCACAAACTCAATTCAGACTCAGTATATCTGACGTCTCCAGTAAATGTATCTTGTTTAAGGATGTTTAGATATTTGTGCTGGAACACAAGACAGAAACACTGAGGAAGAAGCTCATGTTTTGCAGTGCAGTGAACTGATGTAAAGACCAAAATAAAGCATCTTTCAATGCATATGCACTAAAATTGGTTGATGATATATATTAATACATATGAATTAGATGTCATTCGATTATGGGTTCTGCTATGAGGCCGATTTACACTGGGACTCTTATTTTGAAACGCCTCTGCTTTGATACTTACAGCTGCTCATTTAAACAGGGAGATCAAACACGCACTCATAACTTATTACAATATACAGCCCATAAAATAAACATTGTCATAATTCATTACCAGTAGATGGTCTGCTCTGAAACCATGAGCCTGTAGAACACGCAACAGGATTCGATGACCTTAAATTTGATTAAAATTAACTTCCGCGGAAATTTTTTTTTGTAGGAATTAGTGTATAGTTGAAATAGCTGAAACTGTGGTGTAAATTAATGCTATTTCAAAATATATGTGCGCAGTGTGCGTGACGTCACTCGTAGTGTTTCTGAAGCCCAAAGTGGGCGGAGCCGGCCGTCGCCATCTTGTTAGCGCGTCACTAGCGGATAAACGTAAATGTGCAGCGAGGCGGATTATCTGAGGTGACGTGACGCTAACAGACAGCAGACAAACGGCTAGTAGTGACATCAGCGGCAATCCACCTGTCAATCAAGTAGCCACGCCCTTAATTATGCAGAACTTTAAGGCTTAATATCATTTAAACGGATGAGTTATAAAAACATTCATCCCCCTCTCAGTCGTCATGAAGGGCAAAATTAGCTTTATAGACCAAAACCACTTTTTGCACCAGACTGTAAACATGTGTTTTTCTGCTGTAAAGTTGTGCATTTTAACACAGGGGTTTATGGGATTGAGTCTCTTCTGCAGCCGGCCTCTAGTGGCCAGTGGATGAACTGCAGTTTAACTCTCTTCAGTGTTGGACTCGAGAGAGAGACCGGAAGGTTGCGCTTGGTGTGAAAACTTGCCATGTGTTGTGGGCGGGGCCTGTCTGTCATGATCTGTGGGCGGATCCTGTCTGTCATGATCTGTGGGCGGAGCCTGTCTGTCATGTGTTGTGGGCGGAGCCTGTCTGACATCACTGGTCAGACTCTCGGCCTCGCTCTCCGAGTGCTCAGGAGAAGCAGCCGGAGACAGAAGAGGCTGGTCATGTGACTTCCTGTCGGGTGACTTCCTGTCGGGTGACGGGCTCATCGGGACTCTGTGCTCCTCTGAGGGACGTTCACGACGGCCGGCTGGCACAGGGCCTTTCTTCACTGGAGTTTTAGGTCCGTTTTCAATGTCTAACTGTTTAAAAAAAGATCTGTTAAAACACTGAAAGAATAAGATGGTTATAGTTATCTACAGTCAAACCAAAAATTATTTTTACACCAGATATAATTTGTGATATTGTTCCACTAGTGTGATCAGGACACTATAGTTCATTTATGTAAGTGAGGAGAGCAAAATAAAGTAAACTGTGACATATTATACCCAGATATTCTTCATCCAGAGACTACCAGTGACACTGATTCAGACACTTTGAGCTGATCATGTTTTGCTGAAGTGTGTTTTCTTTAATTGCTAATGCTCTTTTTACACACAGACTGAACACAATGAAGCATTGCTTGGTGATTGGTTGAGCTAAACTGGTATTATCTAATTGTGTAGTTAAATTTAACAGCTGACAGATATTCAACATAATTCATGTGTGAGACAGTCTAACAGAAGGACGGACAAAACCAGTCAAATATCAACTGAGTTCTGCTCATATTTATTACCATTCTCTAAACTATAGCGAATAAACTGATAATGTGAGAAATGTTGAAGACGTCTGAATAAATGTGTGTTTGACTGTATAATAACCGTGCACATGATGCGTCTCGTCTGATCACCTGATGACTGATATCCTCGGCTCTCAGTGTCACCGAGACGCCCACCGTGGGCTGGAGGTCCGGCGGGACCGGCTTCAGGTCCGGTTTGACTCGGTTCGGGGGCTGAAGGATGAAGGCGCCCTCTATAGTGGCCGAATGCTTGGTCAGATCAGTGCCGCTCTTCATTAAACCGGCCAGACTCACGTCAGTGCTGCCGAGAGACTGGTTTCCACAGCAGAGATGGATCTGATGGATTCATCACTATTAGTCACGTCACATTTATTTATATAGGCTTTATAGGATTTATTAATAAGACTTCAAGACAGAAACAGCCATTATAAAGCTTGGAAGAGCCAGGACATTTTTTTTATATAACTCAGACTGTCTGACAGAAGAAAGTCATATACACCTAGGATGAGTTCAGGGAGAGTAAATCATGGGCTAATGTTCATTTTTGGGTGAACTATCCCTTTAAAACTTTAAAACTTCAGACTGAACTCGGGCCCTGGTCTACACGATGGTAATGTTCACCTGGAGACACGGCTGCTGGCTGAGGAAGAGGCGAAGGACTCGCTCGCTGCTGCGGATGCGTACGGACGCGCGCTCCGGCTCGAAGTTTGGACTGATGAGGTTCTGGAACGGTTCGCTGGTGACGTCGTTCCCCAGTAGAGTGTAGTAGAAGAAGAACTCGGACCCCTCAACGGACAGCTTCGTCGAGCTGGTGATCAACTGAAAAACAGAAAATATGTCATATTATGTTAAGCTTTGTTTTCAGGCTCTACTAGAACAGGTTCTCCTGCTGTAATGTTGATTATTCTCCTCATATTCTCCATTGTTGCGGCTCCTCTCTTCCCAGTCTGTCAGTAACGCTCTGTTTACTTCCTGTCTCTATGAAGCCCCTCCTTCTGAAAGCACACTGTGCTCTGATTGGTCGGCTGGAGAAGTGTGTTGTGATTGGTCGAGCGCTTCGAGTGTGTTTGTGAAATGTCCCGCCCCTAATTACCATAACCGCCAGTTTAACACACTACTAACTAACTCCACCAGGCCCCGCCCCTTTATTCTGCGCATGAATTATTATAATGAGGAATATTGTGACGTGTTCGTTCCCGGAAGAAACTCAAGACTAATGGAGGCGTTTCAGGAGTTCAGGAACACTGACACTGATATAGAGAAGAGCTGGAGCTTCTTCATGATCAAACAGCAACACTACACACTAAACACAGATGAGGAAAGCAGAACAGATCCAGTAATGAGATTCAGTACCTGCTCCAGTTTAGTAGCAAACGCGACCGTTACCGACAGCACAAACATGTCAGCGCAGAGATCTTCAGGTCCGATCTGGTGAAAAGCCTCTTCCTCGTTCAGAACCGCAGTGAGTTTGGCAGCTTCGAGAGGAAACAGCGCTGGAGAACCTGCGGGGCCGAGAGTTCACAGGGACATCAGCAACAAAGCGCTCGCTAGAGCCGACCGGAACCAGAATGTGTGTGTATGATTCCACCAAATCAAATGTGGATCCGTGCACACTCTAAAGGCTAATATTACCCACAACCCACTGCACTTTGGAGGAACTACAAACACGAGTAAAACGTGTTAAAAAACTACAAAACATGGCGGATGTGCGCGACCGACAGTGAAAGTTTTAGTTAAAGGGTTGAGTGACTAATCAAAGTTTAACCTGATAGAAAAACATTTATTTAAAGTTATCCGTGTTATATTTCATCTGCAATAACAATGTAATAAAGATCCGTTTGGCCATTAACTTTTAAAAGCATCATTATGCATTAATATGAGGAGAGTCTCCGCATGAAAGACCCGCGACTGCAGATCATCGAGCTTCTGCTTTTCTCTACGATACGGACGGAAATGTGGAGGATTTTATCTTTGACAAGATGATTGACAGGTCAGTTTACTCTGACAGAGAGCAACCGTTAAACACGCAATTGTATGCCGTGATAGTGTGTCCCAAAGCTTGTCTGCTCTTCTGACACACACTCAAAGGTATGCACTTTTTAATGCCATACATTTATATATATGTGACCCTGGACCACAAAACCAGTCACATGGGTCAATTTTTTGAAATTGAGATTTATACATCATCTGAAAAGCTGAATAAATAAGCTTTCCATTGATGTATGGGTTGTTAGAATAGGACAATATTTGAAAATCTGCAAAAAAATCGAAATATTGAGAAAATCACCTTTAAAGTCCATTTATGTTGGCGATTGTGCTGCATTCACTCACAGAAATATTTTTTTTTCTATATTTACGGTAGGAAATTTACTCAATATCTTCATGGATCATGATCTTTACTTAATATCCTAATGATTTTTGCCATAAAAGAAAAATCTATAATTTTGACCCATACAATGTATTGTCACATATGCAAGTGATTTACTACATTGAAGAGGGTTGGTAGGACATGAAGCTTTGCAGCCCATCAACAGAAGCAGAGAACATGAGGAAACTGGGAAGGAAAGAAGACGTGAAACCAGGAAGATTAGCCGTGTACGTGCAGTACCTGCTCTCGGCGGAGCTTTCTTTGCCTTGAACGGCTCCGCGGTCGGCTTCGTGTCGTTCTCTAAGATCACACTGATCAGGAGGGCAGGCTTGAGTTTTGTGTATTTGCTGCTGAGCAGAGGATGCCATTTAGGAGCCTGAAGAACACACACACGACTTACAAATACAGACCAAACTACTGAGAAGGACAACCTTACGTGACACGTACACTGAAAGAGTCTCTTCTGCTCACCAAAGCTAGAATCTTTTGCAACATTATAAACGTCTTTACTGTCACTTTTGATCAATTTAACGTGTCCTTGAATAAATAAAAGTATTAATTTATTAAAAAAAAACTTTTACTGATCCCAAACTTTTGAACTTTAGTGTATCTTATATTAAATCCCAGCGAACACGGGATGTTCTCAGAACGTTCTGTCAAGATTCTCTCAAAGTTATGAACAAACTAGTGACGTCGATAGAATATTTGCTTAAAGGTCTTTAATTAATGTTCTCTAAACTTTAGCACAAAAACATTATTTATACATTTGCTGCTCAAGAAACATTTATGATTATTATTTAAATTTGTTGCTTAAAATTTTTGTAGAAACCAAACCAGGATACACTACTGTTCAAAAGTTTGAGAAAATTTATATTCATCAAACACACATGAAATTGACCAAAAGTGACAGAATAGACATTTATAATGTTACAAAAGATTCTATTTAAAATAAACGCTGTACTTTGAACTTGCCATTCATCAAATAATCCTGAGAAATAAAAATCTATCACAGTTTCCACAAAAATATGAACACTGAAAATAATCATAAATGTTTCTTGATCATCAGATCCTCATATTAGAGTGATTTCTGAAGGATCATGTGACACTGAAGACTGGAGTAATGATGCTGAAAATTCAGCTTTGATCACAGGAATAAATTACACTTTACAATATATTCACATAGTGATAATAATATGTCACTGTTTTTCACATTTAAAGTTCTTAACGATTCCAGAGTTGAAAGACCAGCGTGCGGTTTCTGACCTGCTTGATGTCCTGCACGGATCTGAGGTCGAGGACGATGTATCCCACACTCTCTCTGGCACCCGAGCTGGAGTCCACGGCGTAACACTGCAGTTTGATGGGTGTCCTCTGGAGCCTGTGGGAAGCAGACAGAAGCGTGTTTCCTTTAGCCTTTACATTAAAAACACTAAACTAGACTAAAGACTAAAGACTAAACTTCTAAAGACTAAACTGGGAAGGGTCATAGCACTTACATATTGGTGTCCTATTGTTAGTTTCACTGCTTCTATTGTTCTCCTCATTTTTAAGTCGCTTTGGATAAAAGCGTCTGCTAAATGATTAAATGTAATTGTAAATTGCACAAATTGAAATTGCGGATTGAAAATATGCCCAATGGAAACACGTCAATTTCGCAAAAACTCCCATGTATCGCAAAAAAGTGGTGCAGAAACACACACCTGCGCTGGTGCAGATACACACACCTGTGCTGGTGCAGATACACACACCTGCGCTGGTGCAGATACACACACCTGCGCTGGTGCAGATACACACACCTGCGCTGGTGCAGATACACACACCTGCGCTGGTGCAGATACACACACCTGCGCTGGTGCAGAAACACACACCTGCGCTGGTGCAGAAACACACACCTGCGCTGGTGCAGATACACACACCTGCGCTGGTGCAGATACACACACCTGCGCTGGTGCAGAAACACACACCTGCGCTGGTGCAGAAACACACACCTGCGCTGGTGCAGATACACACACCTGCGCTGGTGCAGATACACACACCTGCGCTGGTGCAGATACACACACCTGCGCTGGTGCAGAAACACACACCTGCGCTGGTGCAGATACACACACCTGCGCTGGTGCAGATACACACACCTGCGCTGGTGCAGGTACACACACCTGCGCTGGTGCAGAAACACACACCTGCGCTGGTGCAGATACACACACCTGCGCTGGTGCAGAAACACACACCTGCGCTGGTGCAGATACACACACCTGCGCTGGTGCAGATACACACACCTGCGCTGGTGCAGAAACACACACACCTGCGCTGGTGCAGAAACACACACACCTGCGCTGGTGCAGATACACACACCTGCGCTGGTGCAGATACACACACCTGCGCTGGTGCAGATACACACACCTGCGCTGGTGCAGATACACACACCTGCGCTGGTGCAGAAACACACACCTGCGCTGGTGCAGATACACACACCTGCGCTGGTGCAGATACACACACCTGCGCTGGTGCAGAAACACACACACCTGCGCTGGTGCAGAAACACACACACCTGCGCTGGTGCAGAAACACACACACCTGCGCTGGTGCAGAAACACACACACCTGCGCTGGTGCAGAAACACACACACCTGCGCTGGTGCAGAAACACACACACCTGCGCTGGTGCAGAAACACACACACCTGCGCTGGTGCAGAAACACACACACCTGCGCTGGTGCAGATACACACACCTGCGCTGGTGCAGATACACACACCTGCGCTGGTGCAGATACACACACCTGCGCTGGTGCAGAAACACACACCTGCGCTGGTGCAGATACACACACCTGCGCTGGTGCAGATACACACACCTGCGCTGGTGCAGATACACACACCTGCGCTAGATACACACACCTGCGCTGGTGCAGATACACACACCTGTGCTGGTGCAGAAACACACACCTGCGCTGGTGCAGATACACACACCTGCGCTAGATACACACACCTGCGCTGGTGCAGATACACACACCTGCGCTGGTGCAGATACACACACCTGCGCTGGTGCAGAAACACACACCTGCGCTGGTGCAGATACACACACCTGCGCTGGTGCAGATACACACACCTGCGCTGGTGCAGATACACACACCTGCGCTAGATACACACACCTGCGCTGGTGCAGATACACACACCTGTGCTGGTGCAGAAACACACACCTGCGCTGGTGCAGGTACACACACCTGTGCTGATGCAGATACACACACCTGCGCTGGTGCAGATACACACACCTGTGCTGGTGCAGGTACACACACCTGCGCTGGTGCAGATACACACACCTGCGCTGGTGCAGATACACACACCTGCGCTGGTGCAGATACACACACCTGCGCTGGTGCAGATACACACACCTGCGCTGGTGCAGATACACACACCTGCGCTAGATACACACACCTGCGCTGGTGCAGATACACACACCTGCGCTGGTGCAGATACACACACCTGCGCTGGTGCAGAAACACACACCTGCGCTGGTGCAGATACACACACCTGCGCTGGTGCAGATACACACACCTGCGCTGGTGCAGATACACACACCTGCGCTGGTGCAGGTACACACACCTGCGCTGGTGCAGGTACACACACCTGCGCTGGTGCAGGTACACACACCTGCGCTGGTGCAGGTACACACACCTGCGCTGGTGCAGATACACACACCTGGCAGATACACACACCTGCGCTGGTGCAGATACACACACCTGCGCTGGTGCAGATACACACACCTGCGCTAGATACACACACCTGCGCTGGTGCAGATACACACACCTGTGCTGGTGCAGATACACACACCTGTGCTGGTGCAGAAACACACACCTGTGCTGGTGCAGGTACACACACCTGCGCTGGTGCAGATACACACACCTGTGCTGGTGCAGATACACACACCTGTGCTGGTGCAGATACACACACCTGTGCTGGTGCAGATACACACACCTGTGCTGGTGCAGATACACACACCTGTGCTGGTGCAGAAACACACACCTGTGCTGGTGCAGGTACACACACCTGTGCTGGTGCAGAAACACACACCTGTGCTGGTGCAGATACACACACCTGTGCTGGTGCAGATACACACACCTGTGCTGGTGCAGGTACACACACCTGCGCTGGTGCAGATACACACACCTGTGCTGGTGCAGATACACACACCTGTGCTGGTGCAGATACACACACCTGTGCTGGTGCAGATACACACACCTGCGCTGGTGCAGATACACACACCTGCGCTGGTGCAGATACACACACCTGTGCTGGTGCAGATACACACACCTGTGCTGGTGCAGAAACACACCTGTGCTGGTGCAGGTACACACCTGTGCTGGTGCAGATACACACACCTGTGCTGGTGCAGAAACACACACCTGTGCTGGTGCAGAAACACACACCTGTGCTGGTGCAGAAACACACCTGTGCTGGTGCAGATACACACACCTGTGCTGGTGCAGATACACACCTGTGCTGGTGTAGCGTCCGCCGGTCGAGCTCCCAGGCCAGCTCAGTGCAGAACTGAGGATGTTCTCGATGCTCCACCGCGTCCGTGGCCAAAGTCTCTCCGTCGAAACGAGCCTCAACGACCAGAGCGAGCCGAGGACTTCTGGGAAACTGGCGGCCTGGAGAGACGAAACACAGTTCAGGTCCGTCAGCGTTACTCTAGACCGCTTCAAAGCAGCAAATACAGCACACATTCAGCTGGAAAACCGCTCAGATCAAGTTCTGCTAGTGTCAGTGCAGTGATATTGATATGCTGTGGTTTATTCATTAGAGGTCGATCGGTTTCGCCGATATATCGGTCCCGATAGTCGAATGGTGGAACTATCGTTATCGGCGGAAATCCACACCGGTAGTTTTTCTGGCTTGCGTCCGTTGCTGGAGCGGCTGAGAGGAGTGTGCTGTCATTCCACAGAGCGAGAGCGCCCTCTAGAGGACAAACACAAGCTGGCACGTCTATGCTCTGGCCTTTGCAGATATGTCCATCTTTAAGCGTAGCAGACTTTACAAGATTACAGTTTTAGCATTAACTAAGGTTAATAAATGTTGTAGTACTGGTCATTGTTAGTTTGTTAATTTCAACATTTACTAATACATTTTGAATTGAGTTTTAATTTTTATTTTATCTGTTAACCTTAATTAACGTACTCTGAACTAACATGAATGATCAAGGTGCAATTGTCTTGCTCAAAAAATATTAATACATGCTGTAAAAATAAAATATATTTTGCATAATGCATATAGTTCATGAACTTGCAAAGTGTTACCTATGAAGTTTATGCATGTCTCTAGGTTATAGCTAAAGAAACCTGTACAATTGTAATGTTTAAATTATTTTCTGTAAAAACTTCTCATTTTAATATATTCATATTTATATATTTATTTCATTTAGCACATTTCAGTTCAGCACTGTTTTACTTGGACTGTTTATTTTATTTTATATCCAGTATCCATTTTAAAAACACCGGTTGATCCACTGGTTATCGGCACGTACGGTCAAACCTAAATCTCTATCGGTCGACCTCTAATATACGTGGTACTTCAACACACTATAGAGAATACTATGGTATTACCATGTTAATTACACCGATTGTACTTTTATTAATGACATATTTAACAGCAAAATACACATTTAATTACTGAGTGTAGTCATATTCCTAAATAAAAAAGTTGAAATTCTGACTTTAAATGTCATAATTATGACATAGAAATTCAAAATTATGACATCTTAAATCAACATGATGACAATATGAAGTCATAATTATGATAGTAAACAGTCAAAATTGAAATTCTGACTTAAATGTCATCATTGACATAAAAAATCGTGAAAATGACAGTCAAAATTATGACACACGCCGAAATTATGACATACAAGTCGAAATTATGACTTAAAAAGTTATATTCCTAAATAAAAAGTTGAAATTCTGACTTTAATGTCACTGTCAAAAGTCATTTACATGGTACTTCAACGTAGTATATTGAATACTATGGTATTACTATATTAATTGCACTGCACCGGTTGTACTTTTATTAATTACATATTTATCAGCAAAATACACATTTAAATAATTTTAGAACTAAATGTGCGTGTAATGCCTCGAGAGAACACGTGACTGATATGATTAAACCCCATTAATCGTTAATATGACACCGAATTAACTTTGTTTTATTATCGCAGGAGTCTTGAGTGATAAACCTGTTACCTTCGAGGATGGAGACGACAATCAGCAGCTGCTCTGATTTGGACGCCATGTCATCTCGCGGTGTTAATTAAAGACGCTCATAATGAGGTAAAAACAGGTGATTTCATCTGTTGTTTACTTTCAGCGCGTCTGTTGTGTTCAAATCACGAAGGTAGGGTAACTGTCAGTCTGCGTCACTTCCGCCGGAAACAGCAGCGTGTTTGTGTGACTCGCGCTCCCCCTGTAGGACGGATGAACACATCACACATTCACTAATGACTAATCTTTTGTCTTTTTATTGAAAATAAATTGATGAGCGGAGGCCCATTTCCGCCACATAAGATAAAAGGCTTGTGTAGATCATAATTATGACATCAAAAGTCGAATTTATTACGAGTTTGTGAGATGAAATTGAAAACTCGAAATAATAAATCGGAATTATGACACTATAAATTGATGAGATTAAATTAAAAACTCGAAATTATGGCAAGTCAAAATTATGACATACTAATTATGAAATTATGATATAAAAAGTGTATTAAAAAGTTACAGTTCTGACTTTAATGTAATTGGATTTTTACAACGAAATTTGAATTTATTACGTGTATGAGATGAAGTTGATACAACTAACTAAATTATGACTTAAAAGGTCAAAATCACGACATAAAAAGTATATTAAAAAGTTAAGATTGCGACCTAAATGTCATAATTATGACATAAAAATGATAAAAAATAATAATAAGTCGGAATTATGACTTAAAAGGTCATATTCTTAAAATAATTTTAAGAGTTGAAATAATAATAAAAGTTGAAATTCTGACTTTCAAGATTATGACATAAAAACAAAATTATGAGTTCAAATGATGACAAAAAGTAAAAATTATGAAATATGAAGTAATAATAATGCAAAAATAACAAAACTTTAATGTCATAATTATGACAAATTTAAAAATATGACACATTAAGTCAAAATAATGACAAAAATATGAAATATGAAGTCATAATTATGATATTAAATAAATATTAAAAATTAAATAGATATTAAAAAGTCAAGATTCTGAAATAATATGTTGATATTCTGACTAAATGTCATAAAAAGTCAAACATATTTTCCTCACAAGTGTGAATTGCTCATAATTACGACTTAGTATGTCATAATTTCAACTTTTCCATTTCATAATTATCATGACTTCATATGTCATAAGAATGACTTTTTATCTCATAATTGTGAGGCGGTTTACTTTTCCATTCTTCACACACACACACACACACACACACACACACGGTATAAACTCCACTTACTTCCACTTTGGAATAATTTTCCACAGAACTAAAGGATAAAAACAACCTTGACTGTTTATTCGGATCGCCAAACATGTTAAGGCAGAGACAGTATAAAAAGCAACTGCAGTTTTGATGATCCAGCAGACATGAAGAAAAGCTGAGGAGCCACTGACGATCTGTCCAGAAAACCTCTCGTAAACATGATGAGTTATGCACCATCATCATCATCATCATCACCATCATCATCATCATCACTACTGAAGGAACAACGCGGCCAGACATTGCACTCATCAATACAAAGGTACATAAGCTAGTTATAGTCGCTTCGGTAAACTCTGTACAACTATGTACATCACGATAATACTGTATGGCACTGAGATGAGCATCGATGAACATCCACTTTATACGATACAATAGATTAATGGCTGTTAATAACAGTATATTCATGTTAATAAGTCAATGCAGAGCGAGCCACCGTACTTACAGTCACTTATAATCTATTGCAAACCGTCCTTTAGAGGTGAAGAGAGAGCAAATACATTCAACATTATGGTTACACAACGATATAAGTGCATACAAACAGCTAGATGGAGCATTTACAGGCTTTCTCCACTGCAAACTCCTCCATTCCTACATTCATCAGATCTTCCGCTTTCCCAGAGGAAAAGTCCCAGAGTCCTCGTGTGCGTCGGGAACGTCTCACATCTTTCCCTCGTTTTCTGTGGAGATTAAACTGACGGTCAGGGACACTCACAGGCATTAGTTCTGCTGTTCATGGAACGGTTTTGTAAACGTTACTTGTTTCAGAGAACGTTCAAAAGTAACGTTTCCATATCAAATGCAATGCTCCCTAAACACTCGAAGAATTTTTTTTTTTAAAACACTTAAAAAACTGGAAATTAAAAAAACTGGAAATTATGACAAAAATTCAAAATTCTGAAATAATCTAAATTATTATATAAAAAATATATTAAAGTTAAAATTCTGATATAAAAATGACATAAAAAAGACAAAAATATGACATACACGTCGAAATTATGACTTTAATGTAATAATTTTTACATGAAAATTCGAATTTATTGCGTTTATGAGATGAAGTTAAATGAAGACTAAATTATGACTTAAAAAGTCAAATTTATGACATAAAAAGTATATTAAAAAGTTAAAATTCTGATATAAAAAGCATAAAAATGACAAAAAAGACAAAAATATGACATACACATCGAAATTATGACATACAAGTCGAAATTATGACTTTAATGTAATAATTTTTACATAAAAATTCAAATTTATTATGTTTATGAGATTAAGTTAAATGAACACTAAATTTGACTTAAAAAGTCAAATTTATGACATAAAAATTATATTAACAAGTTAAAATTCTGATATAAAAATCATAAAAATGACATAAAAAAGACAAAAATATGACATACACATCGAAATTATGACTTTAATGTAATCAGTTTTACATAAAAATTCGAATTTATTACGTTTATGAGATGAAGTTAAATGAAGACTAAATTATGACTTAAAAAGTCGAATTTATGACATAAAAAGTATATTAAAAAGTTAAAATTATGACTTAAAATTATGACATAAAAATCATAAAAATTACAAAAAGACAAAAATATGACATACACATCGAAATTATGACATACAAGTCGAAATTATGACCTTAATGTAATAATTTTTACATAAAAATTCAAAGTTATTACATTTATGAGATGAAGATAAATGAAGACTAAATTATGACTTAAAAAGTCGAAATTATGACATAAAAAGTATATTAAAAAGTAGAAATTATGACTTAAATGTCATAATTATGACATAAAAAATCATAAAAATGACAGTCAGAAATATGCCACACACACAAAAGTCGCAATTATGACTTAAAAGGTCATATTCTTGAATAAAAAGTTGAAATTCTGACTTAAATGTCAGAATTATGACAGAAATTCAAGATAATGACATAAAAACTAAATGATGACATACTAAGTCGAAATGATAACAAAAAGTCAAAACTATGAAATATGAAGTCATATTTATGATATTAAAAAGTCAAAATTCTTAAATAAAAATGTGAAATTCTGACTTAAATATCATAATCGTTTTGAACGTTCAGAAATAACGTTTTCATAACTTTTCTTAGAACACATGTTTGTAAGCTGGGTAAACGTTAAACTCGGATTAAATGTTTAATTGCTTCGTTTTATGTCATTGCAGCAACAGTCGATTCCGACTCCATTCGTTTTCTCCATAGGGAAACTGATATTTATGGATAACTAATAAACTTTTAAAGTCCCCCTGTGGTGTAAATCCAGCTTCTAATGTTGTTTGTGTGTCTATGTGGTGTTTTTAATCTGCTTTAAGACAAACCATGTGTAAATTCATAAGTCGACACCAATGTAATAATTTTGACATAAAAATTTGAATTTATTACTTTATGAGATGAAGTTGAAAAACTAAATTATGACTTAAAAACTCAAAATTATGACATAAGTCAAAATTATTACATAAAAAGTATAAAAGGTTACAATTCTGACATACTAAGTCATAAATATGACATAAAAAATCATAAAAATGACAGTCAAAAATAAGACTCACAAGTCCTAAATCCCTATGGGGGGAATGCATGTAAAGCGCTTGTGTGCGGGCACTAATGTGTTGCGTTGCGTTAGTTTTCTCACCGCTGGAACAGGTTTGTGTTGTCGTCACTTGCTGGTTCGCAACCAGAGCCGCTGAGCTCAAACCTTTAGGACCAGAGATCGCAGAACATTACAATCAACTCGTACCCGGTCTCCGTTCACAGACACATATATGATATTATTAGCCACAATTATTATATATTCTCACGCAAACAGCAGAGTTGTTTCTATAGATGCTGGACTGAGTTCTGAATGTTAAGGCCCCGATTTATTTAAAGCAAAACTGAAGAACGAATTTGTGTGACATCATTTCGAACAAAACCAGGGTTCGTTTTCGGAGTTTAAAAACAGCTTTCCAAAGTGAAATTTCTGAAAAAAGTTCCGGCTCCGGCTGGGAAACACCTCTGATCTGCCATTGGTCGGTGGCGATTACATAATAGGTGGGTGTGGCTCTAAGGCTCCGCCCTCTTTGGGTGTAAATCTTCTCCGGTTCATTTGTGACCCTGGACCACAAAACCAGTCACATGGGTTAGTTTTTTAATCTGAAAGCTGAATAAATAATCTTTCCATTGATGTATGGTCTGTTAGGATTGGACAATATTTGGTCGAGATACAACTATTGTAAATCTGGAATCTGAGGGTGCAAAAAAATCGACACATTGAGAAAATCTCCTTTAAAGTTGTTCATTTATGTTGGCGATTGTGCTGCATTCACTCACAAAAATACATTTTTGATATATTTAAGGTAGGAAATTTACTAAATATCTTCCTGGAACATGATCTTTACTTAATATCCTAATGATTTTTGGCATAAAAGAAAAATCGAAAATTTTGACCCATACAATGTATTGTTGGCCCGTGCAACTCGTGACTGGTGACGTGATCCAGGGTCACATTTCTTCTTTTAAGTCGGTCGAGGTCAGACGTGAGTAAAAATATGAACACAAGAAAAAATGTTAGACGAACTTCCAACTAAAACATTCAGCAAAAATCAGGATGGGTTGGGGTTGTTCAGGATGGGTTAGGGTTGTTCAGGATGGGTTGGGGTTGTTCAGGATGGGTTAGGGTTGTTCAGGATGGGTTGGGGTTGTTCAGGATGGGTTAGGGTTGTTCAGGATGGGTTAGGGTTGTTCAGGATGGTTGTTCAGGATGGGTTAGGGTTGTTCAGGATGGGTTAGGGTTGTTCAGGATGGGTTAGGGTTGTTCAGGATGGTTGTTCAGGATGGGTTAGGGTTGTTTAGGATGGTTGTTCAGGATGGGTTGGGGTTGTTCAGGATGGGTTAGGGTTGTTCAGGATGGGTTAGGGTTGTTCAGGATGGTTGTTCAGGATGGGTTAGGGTTGTTTAGGATGGTTGTTCAGGATGGGTTAGGGTTGTTCAGGATGGGTTAGGGTGGTTCAGGATGGGTTAGGGTGGTTCAGGATGGGTTAGGGTTGTTCAGGATGGGTTAGGGTGGTTCAGGATGGGTTAGGGTTGTTCAGGATGGGTTGGGGTTGTTCAGGATGGGTTAGGGTTGTTCAGGATGGTTGTTCAGGATGGGTTAGGGTTGTTTAGGATGGTTGTTCAGGATGGGTTGGGGTTGTTCAGGATGGGTTAGGGTTGTTCAGGATGGTTGTTCAGGATGGGTTAGGGTTGTTTAGGATGGTTGTTCAGGATGGGTTAGGGTTGTTCAGGATGGGTTAGGGTTGTTCAGGATGGGTTAGGGTGGTTCAGGATGGGTTAGGGTTGTTCAGGATGGGTTAGGGTGGTTCAGGATGGGTTAGGGTTGTTCAGGATGGGTTGGGGTTGTTCAGGATGGGTTAGGGTTGTTCAGGATGGTTGTTCAGGATGGGTTAGGGTTGTTTAGGATGGTTGTTCAGGATGGGTTGGGGTTGTTCAGGATGGGTTAGGGTTGTTCAGGATGGTTGTTCAGGATGGGTTAGGGTTGTTTAGGATGGTTGTTCAGGATGGGTTAGGGTTGTTCAGGATGGGTTAGGGTGGTTCAGGATGGGTTAGGGTTGTTCAGGATGGGTTGGGGTTGTTCAGGATGGGTTAGGGTTGTTCAGGATGGTTGTTCAGGATGGGTTAGGGTTGTTTAGGATGGTTGTTCAGGATGGGTTAGGGTTGTTTAGGATGGTTGTTCAGGATGGGTTAGGGTTGTTCAGGATGGGTTAGGGTGGTTCAGGATGGGTTAGGGTTGTTCAGGATGGGTTAGGGTTATTCAGGATGGTTGGTCAGGATGGGTTAGGGTTGTTCAGGATGTTCGCTAAAAGATTATCACCACAAAGGTATTTCAAACTTCTTCTTAACCCTAAGCGAGTGAAAAGAACTCATTCACCATGAGTATACCGGGGCCTTAACAGTATGTGTTAAAAGTGCAAGAACTCAAGATCAAGCAACATTTGATTCCTCGTGATATGAGCCCTTTGAGAAAGGCTGTAGTAGGTTCAGTAGTAATCGTTTAGTTTCATTTGTTTATTTATTTATATAGCATCTTACAGGCTACCACCGTAGATCCAACGTGCTGTGCATTGCAATAAAAAGCAACCATGTACTAATGTACTAAAATGCCAAAGAGTACAGATAAGATTTTAAGCGGTCCTTATCGAGGAAGATCTAACATCCAATGGCAGATTATTCCACAATCTAGACCAGCGACAGAGAAAACACGATCACCCTTCAGAGACTCGCACGAGGAAATAGAAGAAACTTGTTTGATGATCTTAATCTTACGCCTGAACTGTAGGGCTTACACTGCAAAAATGCTTTTCTTACTTAGTATTTTTGTATGGTTTACAGTCCAAATATCTAAAAAATTCTTAAATCAAGATGCATTTCCTAAAGTAGTAAAATTACATAATATATTATGTCTTGTTTTCTGGGGATATAAATCAAAATTAAGTGATTTGTTGGTTAAAAAAAAGCTAAATTAAAAAAGCTAGATTATTTTTCTCACCCCATTGGCAGATCATTTTGCTTGTTTTAAGCAAAAACTCACTTAATTTTGATTTATGTTCCCAGAAAACAAGACTTAATATCTTATATCATTTTACTACTTTAGTAAAGACATCTTTATTTAAGAATCTTTAGATAATTGGACTGGAAACAAGGCAAAAATACCAAGTAAGAAAAGCATTTTTTGCAGTGTAATAAGCTCAGCTAAGTATTCTGGTGCAGTATTAATAGTGTTATTAATAACTATTAATTAATAAGTATTGTTCCGTTGTTTTTGACCTTTTCACCTTGAAAGGGGTCGTACTGGCCGGACACCAGCGTGTAGCTCATGCCCAGATGAGTGAGGTGATGTGTCTGAAGGTGGCGTCCATACGGGACCGTCTCTCTCTCCCGCTCAGAGTCTCGTTCCTGCTCCGGGGATCCTCGTTCTCCAGGCTGGAGAGGGAAACACACGGAGTAAACACTGAGATACTGTCAAGACAGTGACATTCTTCATTTGTTTTATGTGGTTTGAAGGCATACGCTCTTAAAAATAAAGGAACCAAAAATGGATCTTCTATCCCAGACAGCAACATAGTGTCGGCCCAGATCCGGCCCACATCCGGTACGCATTGATTCCCCATGTACCAAATGTGGGCCGGATCTGGGCCGACACTATGTTGCAGGCTGGGATAGAAGATCCATTTTTGGTTCCCCAAAGAACCTTACAGTAGGCGCGTTTCCATTACAGATTTGCGCAAAACTTTTGCAATTTTTTTCTAAATGTCGACAATGACGTTTCCATTAACGATGTTATGCGACTAAAACTTCATTTTAATTTTAAAAGTATCATTCCAAAAACCATGTCAATGGACGTTGGTAGGTTTATGTACAATATCCCAGCCACTGCACTGGCCATTATTATTAATGGAAGGAGATATATGTATGTTTCCAAGCATTAATGGTGAGGGACGACCCTTATACTTGTGAGCGGCACATTTCTCATTTCCCAAGTTTCTGGGTGTTTCTCCCTCATTTCTGCTTCCAGGTCTTGATTGTGGCATTTATTTGAGGTTTAGAATCCATTATTCCTGTAATTCTTTTGTCTTTTATGAATTTAATAAAGAACTCTGTCTCGTATTCTGTCCAAACACACCGCGTCGTCTACGTCAGGTGACCTGTGAATGCGCAAAAACTGTTTCCATTGCAGTTTTGCAAAATATTTCTTTTTCGAATTGCCTGAAAAACCCCGTCATGCGAGCAGAAAAACTTTTTTGCGGTAAATGGGAGTTTTTGCGAAATTTACGTGTTTCCATTGGCCGTATTTTCAATTCGCAATTTCAATTTGCGCAATTTGAAGGGTAATGGAAACGTGGCTACTGATAGCCCAAATTTTGTCAAACAAATGCCTTGTTTTAGCCTAGACATCATGGCTGTGTTTAGACGGCTATTAGACGTATTTTAAACACAAAATTGCTTGCTGGGAAACGATCAAAACTGAAAAGCTGAAATTGTTTACAGTGCCTTTAATCAATTAATGACACTTTTGTGTCCCAAAGTGTGCCAACAAATCCCAATTCCCAACAATTAGCCAGCATTTATTTGATGTCCTCTACTGTTCTGGATGTTCATTAAGGAACTATATTTAGTAACTATAACAACTTCAGCTTCACACAGTTTGTTTAGATCACATGTAGATCCACATTTGACTCTGTGGTGGCCAATAAGCCTTGCCTTACTTATAAATGATCCAACCGTCTTTTACTTGCTGTTTTGTAGTGGGATACATACAACAGGAGATTTGCCATGATAAGGCAGGAGAGGATGCGACAGGAGCTCTAATGCTGTCGAATCTGTCACTGGTTTGCTGCTTTGAGCTGCTTCTGAATCCTCTCTCCCAGCCGTCTTCCCATACAGAGGGTAATGGAAACCTGGAGAGGAAAACACACAGCTTACTCTCAATAAGAACAATCCAAAGCCTCTAAGGAGCTGAGTGAGGGAATACTTATATGACACTCCAATCCTTTATTTGTAAAGCTTTGTACGGTAACCCCCATTCTTCCATGCGAACACATGCTTTGACCCCACAGAATTATTGACACTATAACACTGTAAAAACAAATTACCGTAAAATTTCCAGTAAAAAAACGGCAGCTGTGGTGGCCAGAAATCTACCATAAAAAATACGGTAGCAACATTTTAGGTTTTACAGACTTAAATTTACAGTAAAAAGCCGTATTTCATTATCTGATATAATGTTAATTTACTGACTTATTGAAGTACTAATATCTGTTTTGTACCATTGTAATACACTGACAACCACCAATCACAGCGCTGATGAGAGTCACATGATCAGTCACAAGCAGCTTTTCCTCAAGATAGTTAATAGTATTATATAGAAGCTGCACAGTGTCATTCACACACACACTAAACACCATCATGGTAACACACATGACATTTAAAAAAATGCAGTAAACATTCATTTAACACCATTAAATGCAACATAAACCCCTAATGTACATAACTGATTAGAAAAAACTAAGAAGAAACAGTTATTTCAACAGAAATACATCAAATGTGAAGTGTCATGCAGGGAATTTCGTCAACCAGTTGATCTCTGAGCTGAGTGAGTGAGTGAGTGGAGGCGGGGCTCATTTGCATATTCATAGAACCGTGCATAATAAATGAGGCAAGGGTGTCGAGTTACATTCAAGCTATTTTAAGGCAAGATTTTTTTAAGAATTTTTTTTTAAAATATGTGTCAGTTTACGATTTTTCTTTTTCATTTCCAAAACCTGTACATTTAACTGTATTTTACTGTAAAATGACATTAAATGTATGGTTAGATCTATCACAGTTATTCACCGTATACAGTACGGAAACTTTCTGTTAACCAATTAACAGTTTTTCACTGTGGCATTTTTACGGTATTTTACCGTTAAAATCACGATTTTTTTTTACAGCGTACCCTTCCCCCCATGGTCACCATTGTGATGTCATATTTACAGATGATTACCTGGGTAATTGTGCACCAGCGCTGGAGACATCACCCTGTACGCATTGCTGCTCGCCTCGCACAGGTGCAAATAGGGGTAGGAGTGTTGAAACTGGAGGAAGGATTGCTGGGGTGACGAGGCGGGCCCTCTCGCGGTCTGCGAGTCTTCAGACATCTCGTCCACAATCTCGTCCCCATCCGCTCGGGTACTTTCCTCGGAGACCTCGGCAGCCGTCTCACACTTGACGTTCTGGAGTTCGGTCTCCAGCCTGGACTCGGACTCTACAGGCACGTGCCAGTCTTTCCCCTTGTCTGGACTGAGAATCATTTCCTCAGAGATCTTGTTGACCTCTTGAGTTTGCTGCTTCACATATTTGGACTGATAAGAGTGGCTCCAGGACTGAGACTCTGAAGCCTAAACCCAGAGGAACATCCACCGTCAAACAGTTTCTGCTCTGACAACCAATGAAATTACACACCTTACAGGGAAGCCCTTTGTTATGAAACAGTAGCCCTGTGTTTAATGCGTTCACTGAAAATTTCAAAAGGATCAATATGATCTCAATCATCAAAAAATCCGGGCAATTCGATAATTTGATGATTAAGGATCATACAGAATTTCCACTCATAACAACATGCGTTGAACGACTGTTATCCCAGCATAACCAAGGACTTTTCTAGAAGTCTGTTAATGTCTTTAAAAGAACATTTCCTCAGTAAATGATAAGTAACATCAGTAACTTACATTTAGAAATGTTACATTTGTGTCCACATTTGATTTTGAGTTTGAGCTCTCCAAACTGAGGTCTTCAGATTCCTTGAGGACCCCTTGTTCTTTAGTCACGGCATGGATGTGAGACGGCTTTCCCTGCTGCTGCTGAAATGACAGCTGCTTGTCCAACTCCACATAGATGAAGCCAGGTTTCGCACAGCTAATTTTAACAGAGTTTGCGCCCTTATGAATCGACTGAGGAGAGCTCATAAATTGTTTTTGCTCATCCTTCGTTCGTTCCTTTTGCTCGGATCCTCGCCTAACTTGACCTCTACTCTGCTTGCTATACTGTATTTCCTCACAGCACGCCTCGTTGAGCGGCCTGTGGGAGCTGGGCATCATCAGAACCTTCTGGTCCACGGGAACACCCCGGCTGTACTGTCCGTAATACAAGGACTGAGCCAGCGCTGTGTGCGTTTCGTACTGAATCTGCGATTGGGAACTCGAGTGGCTAGACGATTCTGAGCTTTTCCCATCCTCACTTGAATCTCTCAAGTCATCCTTCGGTCGACCGTAAGGTGAGGCCACCTTGTGGAACGATGTGGAATTGGCTTGCCCAGAGTGCATGTAACCTGGGATACAATGGGATTCATAGCCATGGCCATGAGATGTGGACTGGACCTCTTTTCCTGGGGTCACCGTGCCAGCGTTGGGAATTTTGGGAATGATGTTGGCGTTCGAATCTTGCGTGGAGTTCCTTCTAGATCTCGAGTTGGATCCGCCGTCCTCGGCTGCGTCGGATATGTCGGAGTATGCAGGACTGTTTGTTTTAGCAGTCACTCCAACTCCATCACCGTTTGTAAGAGGGCCACAGTCCATTCTCGCAGAGCTCCCGATGGAAGGACTCGGTGCGTTGTCTGAGAAGGTGTACACCTTGTCGGCCTCGGCTCTGATACTCGCCATGCGGCTTTCCTGCGTTTCACCTGGACCGTTCACCACATCTTGCTTGCTCAAGTGCTCTTTCAAGAGGCTTACAGGAAAGTCTTTCCCGATGCTCTTGGCATCGTCCGTTTTGGTGTAAATCGGGTCGCTTTTGGGACTCTTGCAATTCCTGTCCTTTAATCGATGCTTTTCCTTTCTCTTACTCTCTTTGCTCAGGACTGCAGTGGTGTTGGCCATGTTAACTTGTGCAATAATGTCCAGCTTTGGCTTAATGGGTTTCAAGGAGAGGTTCTTGGCTTTTGTGAGGGTAACGGTTGGAGAGGCCTGATGAGAAGAAACGTCTGGGATTTTAGTAGAAAATGCAGTGGGGGGAATAGCGGTCAGCTTCGGAGGAGCAGGAGCAGCGTTGATTAGTCTATTGATTCTAGACTTAGCCGAGCATCTCTCAGCGAACCCACTTTCTTTCTTTACTTTGCTACAGATGTCCCTCTTTTCAATAGCACCCTCCGCTTCGAGCTTAGGCATCTCGACAGATGTGCTACGATCCGTCATGAGGCAGTTCTCAAGGACGACAGACATGTTGGAAATGAGTGGGAGGTTGCTCAGATCATCTATGGATCCATCCTTACTTGTCAAGTTCTGGCGTATTTTTGCATTGGCCATGGGGCTGCCTTCATTGTTGAGCAATGCTTTCCTGCTCTTTGGAGAACCGACTGCATTGAGTTTGTAAATGCTTCTGGGCTTCTTGGAGACGATGTTCTCAGAAGAATCAAAAGGTACAGAGCTGAGTGCTTCATCAAAATCTGAAAGTCTGTCTTCGCTTTCCACCTCAAACTCCTGCTTGCTGTCATTGTTCAGGTGAGCGTGTGACTGGTGGTAACGGAGCCCGTTGATGTGTTTGTACTTCTTGTTGCAGTTCGGATGTGGACAGTCTATTAGCATTGGGGAGGCGCAAACCTGATCAAGAAACACAGGGTCGGATTTACCCTGAGGGGTGGAAGGAGCACTCCTGGATTTGGCTCGTATCCTTTTCCCATTCCCATTCCGAATGTCCTCCGAGACCAAGCTCAAATCTAGATCCGCTGGGGCTTTGCTTTTTCTTTTTCCGCATATAAGTGGATTGGATTTGATGTCCTCCACGTAGTATCCAGGTGTTCTACAGCCACTGAGGTTCAGACTCCCTCGTCTTCCTTTGCTGCCGATTCCCACACCGCGCCTCTTGTGAGTTAGTCCTCGTATCTTGGAAAGACTTGGGTCAGCAGTTGGTTGATCTGGAATGCCAAGACGCATCCGTTTACCACGTCCACGTCCACAAGGCATTTCAGAGTCACTCATTGGTGACTCACAAAACCTAGTTCAAAACAACAAGGAGTCATGAGTGTATGTAAATAAACACATTTCAAATGAATGATCTAAACAGGTTTAAACTTAGGCCTAAAAGGGACAGATTTACTAACAGCTTGTGTCACGCAAAAAACCGGCCTCATGGAGGATTTAAATAAATCATGCAACTTGATTTTACTTGAACTTTACTGGTATTTGCGCCATTATTTAAGTGCCCCAGTGGGGAAAATCCAGCTTTTAATGTTGTTTATATGTTTATGGGATGTTTTTAATATGCTTTAAGACAAACCATGTGTAAATTCATAAGTCTTGACTATTTCCTCCTTAAAACTGCAGTGAACCAAAGACAGTCTCAAAAACACGCTTTGAAATCGCTGGTGTTTCTGACGTCACAAACTGCCTTGTAACCAATCAGATCAACGTGTGATCGTCAACCAGTGGATCTCTGAGCTGAGTGAGTGAGTGGAAGCGGGGCTCATTTGCATATTCATAGAACCGTGCATACTAAATGAGGCAAGGGTGTTGAGTTACATTCAAGCTATTTTAAGGCAAGATTTTTTTTAAGGAATTTTTTTTTAAATATGTGTCAATTTTGTGATCAAAGATGAGTTTTAAAGGATACAATTAATGACTACGGGGGGCTTTAACACTCGAAAAAGCATGTCTTAACCCATTTTGCGTTCGCCATGCTGCGATAGTTACTTTGTGTTGCTCTCGGTAGATTGTGTTGGTCCTTATGTAAATGAGCTGCTGCATCTGTGTTCTTTAATTTGCACATTGTCCTACAGTACATTGGCCTTACAGAACTCTCTTATCGCTGCTTTTATGGGATTTCGGTCTCACACTAGTTTGCCCTGTTTGGTAAATCTGTCACCTTGGATCTTCAGTACACTGCAAGTCAAGCATTCAAGAAGAAAGAAAGGAAAGTGTATTACCGTGGTGGAGCCCAGTCATGCTTGGTACAGTCCAAGAGAGTTCCCACATAGGTCCTTTTTCTCCATGTGACATTCACAACTAGAACCCCTGGAATCAAAGAGAAACATTCACAGTAATGAGTACCTCTGAAATATTGGGGTTAAAAAAAAAAAACCACAAGATTATTTAAAAAAAAATTCACAATCACCAAATAAAAGCATTCAAATTTAGCCCAAAGTGCACTCTTGGAAATAAAGGTTCCAAAAGATGCCAAATAAGAACCATTTTTGGTTCCCCAAAGAACCTTTCAGTTTCTCTTAGCATAGAACATTTTTATAATCTAAAGAACATTTTGTGCAATGGGAAGATTCCATGGATGTTAAATGTTCTTCATGGAGCCAATAAAGAACCTTTATTTCTAAGAGTAGGTCTTTTATTGTATTTTCGAATGGATTCATTCAGCGTTTGATCTCGGTGATGGAAGTTAAGATGGTGGTCTGCAATTTTAATTTGCTTAATCAATATGCAACCAGTGTCTCCTCTTCCTTCAAATGATTCAGTCTCACAGCTGCTTTGAAAACGCAGTCCTGTGGAGCTAATGGCAAACTCGCCCTTACGTATCCAGTTAAACCAATTTGAATGCAGCCCTTCATAATGTGGTGAAGTGGAGAAAGAGAAGCGAGATGATGTATTTCTGTTTTAAATGTGGAATATAGCACAGAATAACATGAACAGAAAGCTCTCACCTTCCTCAGTCTCATGCCACACAATGCCCTCCAGATTGACACTCGTTCCGGGTTGACATGGCTCCATGTAGCTGGACTCGAGGGCTTTCTCGGCTTCGTGTGTGTTTGTTCCGACTGACCGTGTCTTAACACTCAACTGGAGAGAGAGAGAGAGAGAGAGAGAGAGAGGGAGAGAGAGAGAGAGAGAGTGCAAACACAGGGCCAGCTGAAGTAAAATGCAGTTTCTTGATGCTCAATTTGATCGGAACTCGCTCTGATAATGTTGATCAAGCATATGAATATCCACTTAATCACTTGATCCTCCTCATGCAAGGAAAACACACAAATGGCGATGACAGCATCATCATGTCAGAATGTCCCTGTGAATGCTGAGCGGTGTCACTGGAATCAATGCAAAATGAAAAAGACATCATGATAAGTGTACAGGGACAATAGAGCAGAAGGGGGCGGAGCCTCTCGCTGTGTTTTAAACTGTAAATAACACACGAAAAGCACCTCGGCTTCAAACGAGCCAGTATGTCTTTGTCCAGCACAAACAGGGGGAATTATGTTGCTTAGGTTTCCAATAGCAACAGACATGACGGTTTTCACAAGGGCTGCATGCATAACAAAGGAAATGGCTGACAAACAAAAGAAAACCTGATATTGCAAAGCAAACCAAGCAATGCGACGGAAGGTGTTTAGGATGTTCAGGAGTCTGTAAAGACATGCATGTCGCTCATAAAGAAGCACCTTTGGTGCATGAGAAGAAGGCTTGATTCTCACGCACACAGACAGTGAATCCGCCATCAGCTCACACAGTCTCGCGCTCGCTTCAGTATCACGGTTTGACTGTTATTATGCGCGTGTCAACTTGTGCACCGATATGAAGGTGTGTGAAGGACAGATGCTTGCTTACCGTGCTCGTGTCGTCAATGTGCTCAACAATAGCCGCGTCCATTCCGCCTCTGCAAACGAGACCCTCGGTTCCGTTCTCGGAAAGCGGGCCGAACTCATCCCCGTGCTTCTCTTTCCGCGTCCTCGCCTGCTCCTTCTCTCTCCTCACTCCTTTGCTTTGGGTTTTGCCTTTCTTTGCGTCTTTGCTGGCTCTTGCGCCCGCGTCGGGGCTGCTGTCCACTGGTGCTGAATTCATCTCCGCGACGCGTCCTTGAGCCTCGCGACGCTTCCCGACGCACACTTTAGGAATTCCGCTCACAATCTCTCTCTCACAATTCCTTCGTTTCAGCTTGAATTTCTTGGGCTCTTTGCAGAGGAACGGGAGCTCGGCGCGCGCAAGGCCCGCGCTCGCGCAATGATACTCGAGCTCTTGATCGCGACCTTCCGTCGTGCTATTAACGCTTAAAACGCGATTCATCTCCAATCTCTGTCGATCCTTCTCCAAATCCGCGTCCAGGTCGATGATCAGATTCCCAACCCCGATCTCCCAGTCATCCCCGCTGTCGTCCTGGTCTCCGTGTGTCCTGATCCTGTGATGAAGGGAGGAACTCACTGACATTCTCCTCCACACGGGATTTCTGACAGAAAACGGTGATGAATCCTAAATCAAGTGATGGGAGGGTATTAATCACACACTGGCGCTAATGGGAACTGAGTGACCGTGGAGCTGCTGAGATGCTCATGACTCTCCACATTAAAACTCATTAAAACAGATCTGCAGCATGAGTGATAAATGCTGTTAAACACTCTTGAGTGAGTGTGAATGGATCCAGTAATGTGTTTAACCTGTCACACTTATTCCTGTTACTGGAGTTTGATTTATTGATTAATTACAGTTAAGTTTAGAAAACGTTATTTTGTCAATGTTCTAGTTATTAAAATGTTTTCTTTTTTTTTCTTGTAATGTGAACGTTAGAGAAAACTTTTAGGGGATTTTTCTCTATTTTATCCTTTTGCAAGTGTTATGGGAACATTACTTTTGAATGTTCTCTAAGGCATCTGAATAAAGTGGTATTTAGTAACAAAAAGCATTAGAATAACATCAAAGTTATCAAACACTATCTACAAAATATATATTTAAGTTTATTATACACACTCTCTCTCTCTCACACACACACACACACACACACTATCTACAAAACATTTATTTAAGTTTATTATACACACACTCTCTCTCACTCTCACACACACACTCTACAAAATATATATTTAAGTTTATTATACACACACTCTCTCTCTCACTCACACACACTCTCTCTCTCACTCTCACACACACACACTCTACAAAACATATTTAAGTTTATTATACACACTCTCTCTCACTCACACACTCTCTCACTCTCTCTACAAAACATATTTAAGTTTATCATACACACTCTCTCTCACACACACACACTATCTACAAAACATATAAGTTTATTATACACACTCTCTCTCACACACACACACTCTCTCTCTCTCACTCACACATACTCTCTCACTCTCACACACACACACACACACACTATCTACAAAACATATATTTAAGTTTATTATAGACACTCTCACACACTCACTCACAGACACACACACTCTCTCTCTCTCTCTAAAACACACACACACTATATACAAAACATATATTTAAGTTTATTATACACACTCTCTCTCACTCACACACTCTCTCTCTCACTCACACATACTCTCTCACTCTCACACACACACACACACACACACACACACTATCTACAAAACATATATTTAAGTTTATTATAGACACTCTCACACACTCACTCACAGACACATACACACTCTCTCTCTCTCTCTCTCTCTCTCTCTCTAAAACACACACACACTATATACAAAACATATATTTAAGTTTATTATACACACTCTCTCTCTCACACACATACTCTCTCACTCTCACACACACACTATCTACAAAACATATTTAAGTTTATTATAGACACTCTCACACACTCACTCACAGACACACACACACACACACACACACTCTCTCTCTCTCTCTAAAACACACACACACTTTATACAAAACATATATTTAAGTGTATTATAGACACTCTCACACACTCTCTCACTCACATACTATCTACAAAACTTATGTTTATTATAGACTCTCTCACACACACACTCACAGACACGCGCACACTCTCTCTCTCTCTCACTCACACACACTCTCTCTCTCTCTCACACACACACTCTCTACAAAACATATTTAAGTTTATTATATACTCTCTCTCACACACACACACACACACACACACACACACACACACACACACACACACACACACACTCTCTACAAAACATATTTAAGTTTATTATATACTCTCTATCTCTCTCTCTCTCTCTCTCTCTCACACACACACACACACACAATAATGCACGAAAGCACAAATTATAAAGTTAAAATCAAGGCCATTTATTTAATGCATTGCATTTTCCAGTGTTCCTCCAGTTTAGGACAGTGTTTCGTCATCTGCATTGAAAGCCACGACTCTCTCCATGATTATGAGGATTATTAAGTGTCATTAGTTCTTAGATGCTGCCACACAGTTTTAGAGTTCACTAGAGAACATCCGCCGGACTGGTGAAGATGCACTGGAGTACGCTCTCTGTTCAGAATCTGACTCAATGCTCTGGATCAAGCAAAACCAAGCTTGTGTTAGTGTAGAAATGGACATCAAATGCAGTTCAAGCATCATTTTATGTTTTCTTAAGGTAGTGTCATTATTAAAAATATCTACAAATAAACTTGAACATTTCTGTAACGTGATTAGTTCAGCTCAATATATTAAATATAAGACTTAGCGACATTGAACAAATCTTGTCAATATACAGATGATTGTGACGGCGACTCGCTCTCTTCAGGAGTAGAAGGTCAGGACACTCTGATGGTTTCCCCGAACGAGGAGGATCGGCGGGAGATCTTTGGAGAGCGTGTCCAGCCAGGACATGTAGAGCGCGCTGGACACCGTTCCCTTCCTGGCCAGCGGCATAGTTCTGCGATCAGACCAATCAAACCAACAGCAGAGTTAGGTCACAGGAGACACGTGTGCTTCATACTGCACATTTATTCAGACACCTTCAACATTTCTCACATTATCTCAGTTTATTCTCTATAGTTTAGAGAATGGTAATGAAATATGAGCAGAACTCAGTTGATATTTGACTGGTTTTGTCCGTCCTTCTGTTAGACTGTCTCACACATGAATTATGTTGAATATCTGTCAGCTGTTAAATTTAACTACACAATTAGATAATACCAGTTTAGCTCAACCAATCACCAAGCAATGCTTCATTGTGTTCAGTCTGTGTGTAAAAAGAGCATTAGCAATTAAAGAAAACACACTTCAGCAAAACATGATCAGCTCAAAGTGTCCCAATCAGTTTTGGTCCCAAATTTTTACTGGTATGAAGAATATTTGGGTGTAATATGTCACAGTTTACTTTATTTTGCTCTCCTCACTTACATAAATGAACTATAGTGTCCTGATCACACTAGTAAAAAAATGTAAAAAATGATATCTGGTGTCTGAAAAAGTTTTGGTTTGACTGTATATTCAAATGAAGTGATCAGTAAACGCAAGTAAACGCGTGATCAGTGCTCACATGACGATGAGGTTGGCTGTGCTGGAGTGTTCCTTCAGAAGCTCGTTCAGCCTGATCTGACGATTCGACTACATGAAAGAAGAGAGAACTGATGTCAACATTATCTCAGACATTATTTCTGTAGTCATCAGTTTGACCTGCGAAATCTTTAGATTTCTACAGAAATATCCTTCAAACATTCTTTGTGGATAGGGATGGGAATCGTAAGGATTTCAGTTTTGAGGACGCAAATGACTTTTGGTTCAACAAGTAAGCCGAGACACTTCACTGCGTGTGGGCGGAGTCTCTCTGCAAGCACACTGCACTCGCAAACAAATCAGCCAATCAGAAGAGTGTGTGGGCGGAGTCTCTCTGCAAGCGCACTGCACTCACAACCAAATCAGCCAATCAGAAGAGCGTGTGGGCAGAGTCTCTCTGCAAGCGCACTGCACTCGCAAACAAATCAGCCAATCAGAAGAGTGTGTGGGCGGAGTCTCTCTGCAAGCGCACTGCACTCGCAAACAAATCAGCCAATCAGAAGAGTGTGTGGGCGGAGTCTCTCTGCAAGCACACTGCACTCGCAACCAAATCAGCCAATCAGAAGAGCTTGTGGGCGGAGTCTCTCTGCAAGCGCACTGCACTCGCAACCAAATCAGCCAATCAGAAGAGCGTGTGGGCAGAGTCTCTCTGCAAGCGCACTGCACTCGCAAACAAATCAGCCAATCAGAAGAGTGTGTGGGCGGAGTCTCTCTGCAAGCACACTGCACTCGCAACCAAATCAGCCAATCAGAAGAGCGTGTGGGCGGAGTCTCTCTGCAAGCACACTGCACTCGCAAACAAATCATTCAAAAATCAGCCAATCAGAAGAGCGTGTGGGCGGAGTCTAAGAAGCGAGCTAAAGTCAACGAATAAAACACTGACACAATGATGAACAAGTAACAATAATATTCGCAATAACATCATTTTCCTGAATTATTAAAGCTGCAGTCGGCAAGTCTGGCAGATTGGGTCGACTTAGCCAAAATTTTGAATGTTTACAACTCCCATGCCCCTCCCCCACTACCAGCGAGCACCTCCCATCGAGGTCGTGCTCATCAGTGCGTGTGTACCTGATTTTCTGTGAACGCGTCCGTCTCTTCAGCATCGATCAACACCATGGACACGGAGGTAGGCTGCCCTGGCTAATCTACCCATAGATAGCAATAACCGAGGCATTGGAAGCTTGTTAGTAGATTTTCTCTCCGCCATCACGCTTCGTACAATCTTCAGGCGAACTTCAGGCGTGTCGTGTGCATGTGATATTGTAACGTGCGCGAGCCGCGAGGGAGGGGGGATCTGTGGCGTGTGCACGAACTGTGATTGACAGTCAGATCGCACACCCCCCTGCGCTGATTGGACCCGATGATCCGGGAGCGGTGGATTTTTGCAAAACAAATAACACGCTCCAGGTGGAGTTATAGAAGCTCGGGTTTTTTCTAAAACCACCTTAATTATGTTGTTCTGTCGGATTATAGTGTCGATTTCACTGAATATGATCAAAAAAATGTTGCCGACGGCAGCTTTAAGTAAACCTAATTTCTTAATTTATCTTTGTAAAAAAACTAATTGCTTAACTGTCTACTCTCTGCTGTCTCAGACTATGACATCACTTCCTGTCGGCCACTGTAACGTCTGTTGGGTGCAATTCACAACCTCACCACTAGATGCCACTAAAAATCACACACTGCACCTTTAAGTGAAGGCAACCTGACCTTGGCCCTGTAGAGCTCCAGCTCATTATCTGTGATCCTCCAGGGCTCTTCAGTCTTCAGTTTCTCAGCGGCTTCTTGCTCCATGTCGTCTTCCCTCAGTCTGTACGGCTCAATCATCTCCTGAAACATCGCCTTACTGAGGACACAATCACAGTGTTTCTGAAGGATCCCGGTGCAAAACATGCGCATTACCAGTGTTGGGGAAACCCATTACAAGTAACTTGAGTTATGTAATCAGATTACTTTTTCAAGGAACTAGTAATGCATTACTTTTAAAATTTACAGCAAAATATCCCTGTTACTTTTTAAAATAAAGCTTTTCTTAAAAAGTAAAGCAATTAATCTTTTGCAATTAGCCATTAGCAATTCGCGTTTTAAGGGAGTAATGCAATATTGTAATGCATTACTTTTCAAAGTGACTTTCCCCAACACTGCTCATTACTGGCCAATGGATCTAAACTTACTTGTGCTTCTTCGGCTTGATGTTGATGTCTCCAATAACAGTGATGTCAGAGAAATCAATCCTGAACTTACTGAGCAACGCCGCCATTCTGTGCCAGAGCAAAAGCTTTAGTAGTGTTCACTACATGCATACACTGTAACAATTAGATTTTTACTCAATATTCTTGTCTTCCAGCACAAATATTCTTAAATCAATATACTGTACATTTACAAGAGAAGAAAAATCACTGAATATATTAAGTCATGTTTTCTTAGTCAAAATGAAGTGAGTTTGTACTTAAAACCAGAACCAATATCTGCAGTGCCAATGTGTTTAGAAAAATAAACTTAATTTAAAGTGAAGGTTTAGTGTTACTAAATGCATTAGCTGATTATCTCCAATTTAAAACTGTTTTATTTGATAAACTAAGACTTTTAAGGCTTATACTTAAATGTTTAAAACTAATTCTGTAGACAAATATAAACTGTTTTTTAAGTAAAATAATTTGTACACACAAAGCAAAAGGAACAAAGTTGCATATGTGGAGCTGTCAGTAATACTCACGCTCTGCGGTCGTGGTCGATCCGGTTGATCTTTCCTCCGATGAACACACGGATCTTACAGTCGCGCCATTTCTTTTTGTTGGTTAGCAAATACGGTATCAAAAGAGTCAAACCTACGACAGCGAGGTGTTAATAACTTATTAAAGCGACACACTCTCACAGGATATAATGAAGGCAAAGAAAACAGTCAAACCTAAATTTATTCAGACATCTTCAACATTTCTCACATTATCACAGTTTATTCGCTATAGTTTAGAGAATGGTAATGAAATATGAGCAGAACTCAGTGGATATTTGACTGGTTTTGTCCGTCCTTCTGTTAGACTGTCTCACACATGAGTTATGTTGAATATCTGTCAGCTGTTAAATTTAACTACACAATTAGATAATACCAGTTTAGCTCAACCAATCACCAAGCAATGCTTCATTGTGTTCAGTCTGTGTGTAAAAAGAGCATTAGCAATTAAAGAAAACACACTTCAGCAAAACATGATCAGCTCAAAGTGTCCCAATCAGTTTTGGTCCCAAATTTTTACTGGTATGAATAATTATTGGGTGTAATATGTCACAGTTTACTTTATTTTGCTCTCTTCACTTACATAAATGAACTATAGTGTCCTGATCACACTAGTGGAAACATATCAGAAATTATATCTGGTGTCTGAATAATTTTTGGTTTGACTGTACATTCAATCAAAACTTCATTAAAGTTGAAATATCACTTTACCTCCGTCGTCGAACAGCCACCAAACATCAATCGTCCCTTTGCTCTGTTTCTTCTGGAACTGCTGGCTGGCGTTGAGGAGTCTCTCGTCCGCAGAACTGAGCGGCAGGCGAAGCTTCTTCGTGTCTGACATTAGAGAAGAGGAGATTACCAGATGCAGATTCCTCAAGAGAACTAACATTCATCATGAATCTGAAGTGTTTTTGAATATGTCAAGCGAACGTTCCATTGTATCATTCTTCAAACATTATGGAATGTTAATTTTGAATGTTCTCTGAACGTTCTGAAACAAGTTGTAACATTTAAAAAATGTTAAATGAACATCCAAACTCTTCATGAACGATGTATAGTATGCATAATGTTTTTGTGCTAACGTTTTGAGAACATTATTAAAGACCAGAAAATCTTGATCGAACGTTTTATTAAAGTCCCCCTGTATCATTCTATTCTTTAAAACTCATCTTTGATCAGCAAAATGACATATTTAAATGTTTTTTCCTTGAAAAAATTCTTCATGCCTTAAAATATCTTGAATGTAACTCGACACTCTTGCCTCATTTAGTATGCGCGGCTCTATGAATATGCAGATGAGCCCCGCCTCCACTCACTCACTCAGCTCAGAGATCCACTGGTTGACGATCACACGTTGATCTGATTGGTTACAAGGTAGTTTGTGACGTCAGAAACACCAGCGATTTCAAAGCGTGTTTTTGAGACTGTCTTTGGTTCACTGCAGTTTTAAGGAGGAAATACTCAGCAATGCTGTCGACTTATGAATTTACACATGCTTTGTCTTAAAGCACATTAAAAACACCACAATATTAAACAATAATAAAGGCTGGATCTTCACCACAGGGGGACTTTAACGTTACTGGAAGAACACTTGTTTCATAACTTTGAGAGAACCTTGCCAGAACGTTCCCTGTTAGCCTTTGAATCTGACATTCTGAAGATACAAAACAAACTGGAGGACATTTGTAGTGTCATAATACAACTGAGTTCAGTCTCTAACACTCATTAAACGTCCATGACCTCTGACCTCTGAAGATGAGCGGGCTGCTTTGACAGCTGGTTGCTATAGATGATGGTTTGGAGGAATCGCTGTCGAAGTCTTTGATGTTGATGGACACCAAGAGATCCTTCATTCCCGGCGTTTTCTCCTGCGAGGACAGAAACTCATCTGGAGAAAGAGCAGTGGCGTTAAAATCCCTGATGAAGAGGCCGATGAAGTTCACACTTCAGAAACTGGAAACTCCACCTTGAATGTGAGAGATGTCGAGACCTTCCTTCAGTCTCAGGAGAACCACCCCGTACTGCAGGTCAAACGCATCACTGGGAATACGGGAAATAATCAACATTCATAAAAACCCCAAAACAGCATCAAGACTTCGAGAAAGGGCAATATATGGAATCTTTAAATGGTTGTAATTCACGAATACTTGCTTCGTTTTAAAGAAGACACTCAGATTATTGCAGCATAGAAAGTGTAAAAATGTATATATGTGTAAGTTTAAACAAAAACTAAACAATAGATATATTTTAACAAAATAATTTGGCCTCTAAAAAAATGCTGTATGTCTAATCAATTGTGTTCCAAACTTTAAGTTGAATTTTTTTTGCCACTAAATGGTTTTAAAGTAGCATTTCCATTTCTTCACAGGATGAATTTTAAATGTGTGCAATGAAAGAAGTGTCAGTGGGAGTGTTAAGGTCCTTGCACACTGAGTCCCAAATTCATGTACGTTAAAAAATAAATATGACCCTCACATTTTGTCAAATGCGGAAAAACGCAGAAAATCGAACCTGATCCAAAAAAAATTTATGATGGACGAAAGATTTAGGTTCGATTTTCTGCGTTTTCCGCATCCGTAGCAAGACGTTTGACTTGTGTTTTGACAACTCAGAGCCATCGAATGACGAATATGAAAAAACGCATACGAAGATTTCGGCCTCAGTGTGCAAGGGCCTTTAACAGGTTAAAGATGAAGACAGAAAGAGACTCGCTGGATGGTGTTGATGTAGGTGTCCACGTCCTTCATCTCGCCGTCCCTCCAGTTGTTCTTGAAGCCGAACACTAGTGTGTTTGGTTTCAGGCGACCCAAACCAGCGGTCTGTCAATCAAACCACAGCAGGTTCACTCTTACACTCCACTAACACTGGTGGACAAACTATTTTCAGTCTGTAATTGTCTGTGAAATTTACTAGAAATTTCTGAGAAAACGGCAAGAAATTCATTAAATTACATGTGAAGTTTCTTAGTAGAGAAATTGAAACAGTATTTTCTTGTAAAATACACTCCAGTAAACTTTATTTACAACTTCAAAAAATTGTTTTTACACTGTTCAATTTAGTATTTCTGCCTTATTTTCCAGCACAAATATCTAAACATTCTTAAATCAAGATGCATTTACTGGAGAAGCTAAATGACTGAAGATATTAAGACTGAACAATGCATCAAAATGAAGTGAGAACAAATATCCGCCAATGGAGTCAGAGGAAAACTCTTAACTCAAAGGGAAAACAAGATTATTTTTCTCACTCCATTAGCAGATTTAAGCATGAATTTGCTTAATTTTGATGTATTTTTCATTAGACAAGACTTAATATCTTCAGTGATTTTGCTTCTTCTCCAGTAAATGTCTCTTGATTTAAGAATGTTTGGATATTTGTGCTGGAAAACGAGACAGAAACACTGAGGAAGAACATCATTTTTGCAGCTCAGGAGCGTTTTAAACGGGTTCTGTGTGAAGCCGTCTCTCAGATTACACTGATTCACTTCACTACACGAGCTCTTTATCAAAAATGACATAATCTGTCATATATTCCAGGTGTGTTCTGACCTGTAGGAGATACTGGGCTCCTTGTCTGAGATCATCAGCAAACACAGGAGTGTAGAAAGCTTTGATTCGGGCCTTCAGGAGCCAGCGCTGATAGCGGACCTGCTCGTTCATCATCTCCTTATAGTTGGGCCGCCGGTATCCCTGCAGGAGAAGGACAGAACAACTGCAGCTGTGGCTGAGGAAACTGCAGAAACTTACAATATACACAGTATTTTAGTCTTGTTTTCCAGTACAAATATCGAAACCCTTTTAACCCTCATTTACGGCTCACACTCACAGCTGTTCAGAAACGAGGGAGAGTCGGATCCAAATGCAACCATTTATTAACAAACATAAGCTAAAAAGTAAATCCAAACACAGGGAAAGAACAAAAACACACAACCAGAGGATAACTGGGAACAGGCGAGGGTAATCAATCACTGCGGCAACAAATGAGGGTAACTATAGAAACAAACTATAAAATAACTTTAGCTGGAAAATAACTCTATTAAAGAACTGCTATAAAGCCAAAACAATCTCTGTTACCTTAAAATACACTTCAAATTAAAAATCCAATAGCAAAAACAAAAAACACAAACACAGTTGGAATTTTGTTCAGAGATATTTTTTGTATTTTGAATGAATTGTATGGTAGTATTTATGCTATGGTAATATTTATGCAATAATTATGATCTGTTGGCTTCCATAAAATAAAAAAATCTAAATAAAACCTTCATTGCTGTGTGCTTTTTCTGCATCATGTCTGATTTGTTGATTGTACCCCAAAATTCGCTGTTTTTTTTTTTCTTTTTCTCATTCATATCTATGGTGGTCAGTTTTGATTGTGAGGAGCTCAAGCGTGACTCATTTTTAAGACCATTTAACCTTCGAATGATTTCCAGGATTTTATTCTGTGTTCACACTGCAAGTGCAACAAAAGTCACATTCTGATCAACTAAAACACTTTAAAAAACAAAATGTAAAATTTGAACGGAAAACACTAGAGGGATAAATCAAGATACATTCACTTGACAAGCAAAATAACTTACATTAGGTCTTGTATTAAGTAACTAAGTGAGTTTCTGCTAAAAAACAAAAACAGATATCTGCCAATGGGGTCAGAAGATTATTTTGGTAACACTTTACAATAAGGGTTTCGTTTATTCAGCTAACGTGAACTAACAATACTTCAACAGCATCCAGTGCATGTTCATTTCAGCATTTAATACATTTATAAGGTCAAAAGTATCTGTTTACGCAGTTAATGCACTGTGAACTAACATGAGCATGAATATAATATTGCTTCTCCTCCAGTAAATGTCTCTTGATTTAAGAATGTTTAGATATTTGTGCTGGAAAACGAGACAGAAACACTGAGGAAGAACATAGTGTCATATTGAAGAAGAGATGAAGTGTGTGTTGTTGAGGTGACGTACAGAGCGCACGTGTCCGCACACCATCAAGCCTGAGTTGTTGGTGAAAGCGTGTACGAGATACATCAGCGCCGGCCGAGAGTTTGGGTATCCGGACATGACGAGACACTGAGGCCTGTGGGAAACATCACAACTTCACGTCTCTGTAGAGTCACGTTAGTTTACTCCTAAGTGTCTACACTCTAAAAAATGCTGTTTTGGGTCAAACATGGACAAAGCGAAACTTTGGGTTAAAAATGTAATGTAAAAAACGGCTGGGTTTGTCCATATTTGACCCAAAGTTGGGTTGAAACAACCCAGAGTGTATGTTTATTTTTGAGTTGTTTTAAAAATTGGTCACTATAACTGATATAATGCTCTGGTTTATGGATTGTGAGACCGGTTTATTGGAAATGTAACTAAAATTGTAATTTTATTTGGGAAATATCATATACATAAAGCAAAATGTATGTTAACTGTACTAAATGGTAGACTATTTTCAACTGACGTAAAGGTTTTTCTGACTTCAATACAGAACAATCGTAAAGCTGTTGAAATGATACTTGATGTTTTAGATGTATGATTGATTTTTTGATACAAAATGCAGAATTGTGATCTTAATTTTTTGTACATTGAAGTGTTTTGACTCTGTATTCCCCTATTGTTGTTGTTGAATGATTCTCTCTAGAGTCACACATCTGTGTGTTCATCTGATTCACCTGAAGTTCTTGATGTGATCCTCGACGCCCGTCAGATGAAGACTGTGTGTTAGAGCTTTATTGTACATCAGCGCTTGTGTGGACGAACCCCAGTTCACATCTGCAGCAGAAAGACACAGTTTAACCTCTGACACTCTCGCTTATGAGGATTTTAAAACATAATCAATAACACTTTACAATAAGTACTCACATTAGTTAACATTTATGCATTTGGAAGATGCTTTTATCCAAAGTGATGCATTCAATTGATCAAAAGTGACAGTAAAGACATTTATAATGTTACAAAAGATTATATTTCAAATAAATGCTGTTTTTTAAAACTTTTTATTCATCAAAGTAAAAATAAAATGTATCACAGTTTAATTTTATTTTGGAAGTATCATATACATAATGATATTTATCATTTATATAATGAGTATTTATATAATGAGTGATTTCTGAAGGATCATGTGACACTGAAGACTGGAGTAATGATGCTGAACATTCAGCTTTGATCACATGATATAAATTACACTTTACTATATATTCACATAGAGAACAGATGATTTACATTACAATAATATTTCACTATTTTTACTGTATTTTTCATCAAATAAATGCAGCTTTAATGAGCAGAAGAGACTCTTTCAGAAACATTAATAATCATAATCATTCCAAGCTTCTCACAATATGTAATTTTAAAGTCCCCCTGTGGTGTAAATCCAGCTTTTAATGTTGTTTATATGTCTATGTGGTGTTTTTAATCTGCTTTAAGACAAAGCATGTGTAAGTTCATAAGTCGACAGCATTGCTGAGTATTTCCTCCTTAAAACTGCAGTGAACCAAAGACAGTCTCAAAAACACGCTTTGAAATCGCTGGTGTTTCTGACGTCACAAACTACCTTGTAACCAATCAGATCAACGTGTGATCGTCAACCAGTGGATCTCTGAGCTGAGTGAGTGAGTGGAGGCGGGGCTCATTTGCATATTCATAGAACCGCGCATACTAAATGAGGCAAGGGTGTCGAGTTACATTCAAGATAGTTCAAGGAAAAAACGTTTAAATATGTCATTTTGGTGATCAAAGATGAGTTCTAAGGGATAAAATGATTGACTACAGGGGGACTTTAAACAATATGTTGCATAAAGCGTTGCACAGTCTGAAGTGAAAGCAGATCTGACCTGGTTTCTTATAGCTGACGTATATGTAGAGCGCCAGGACGATGCCGTTGGTGACCAGCGCCGCCCACCAGTTGATCACGAACATCACGGCACAACACAGCACGGCTCCGGCCAGCGACACCCACTTATTATAGTATTTGAAGCTCGGACGCCACCCTGTCCAGATGTGCATCAGCGTGATCAACTCCATCAGGGATGTTTTACACACTGGCTGAATCCGAAATCACCCCCAAACCCTCAAATACGCCATTATTATTTGAGCGGACGGCAATTTGTAGTGGAAACCATAGTGGACATTATTGAGTGCACTCATTCAATCCCACAATGCACTGCAATAATGATGTACGCTCAACGGTTGTCCGAATTCACTCACTCGTTTTCATTCACTCCTTCAAGTGAACAGTATTAGTGGACTAACGTAGGGAATAGCGAATGGATTCGGATTCAGCCGCTGACTTCAGAGAAAATGACACTTGCCTGGAGAGTTTGCCAGCGACGCGTGGAACACAGAGAAGTTTATCAATGCGTACGAGGCCAAGAAGAAGTTGGAAATTATGGGAGCGATGATGTTTAACTCCGCTGAAACACCAACACACGTGAATTAGACACACAGACACTGTCGTTGAGAAACAATCAAACCAACATTTATTCAGACATCTTCAACATTTCTCACATTATCAGATTATTCGCTATAGTTTAGAGAATGGTAATGAAATATAAGCAGAACTCAGTTGATATTTGACTGGTTTTGTCCGTCCTTCTGTTAGACTGTCTCACACATGAATTATGTTGAATATCTGTTAAATTTAACTACACAATTAGATAATACCAGTTTAGCTCAACCAATCACCAAGCAATGCTTCATTGTGTTCAGTCTGTGTGTGAAAAGAGCATTAGCAATTAAAGAAAACACACTTCAGCAACACATGATCAGCTCAAAGTGTCCCAATCAGTGTCACTGGTAGTCTCTGGATGAAGAATATTTGGGTATAATATGTCACAGTTTACTTTATTTTGCTCTCCTCACTTACATAAATGCACTATAGTGTCCTGATCACACTAGTGAAAACTATCAATAATTATATCTGGTGTCTGAATAAGTTTTGGTTTGACAGTATAAGAGTGAAGTGGAGGGTGATTTACCGATCAGAATGAAGGCCAGGCCGATGACGAAGGTGAGGACGTACGCGCGCAGAGGCTCTTTGTTCTTTCCGTATCCTTTGGCAAACACATGTAATCCAGGGTAGATTTTATCCTTACACAAGGCCTGCAGAAGCACACACACACACACACACACACACACACACACACACATGCGCACACACACACACATGCGCACACACACACACACACGCACACGCACACACACACACACGTCATAAGATAAAAGACAGAAAATGCATCATCATTTACTGTATGCATTTGGCAGATGCTTTTAACCAAAGTGGCTTACACTGCATTCAAGCTTTTAAACATTTTTTCACTTCATGCATTATCCTTACGAGAGCGTTTACATCAAACAAATTGCCTCATTCGCTGGTGTATCTGATGATTTTGCAATAAATTACCCAATTGCCAAATGTGAAAATCAGAAAGCACAAGCTTTTGTATCAGGTTGGCTTGTTGAAACCCTTAAAGTAACAGCAGAAGATGAGAAGATCTTGTGATGGAAATCTACTCAAGTGTTTAGAAGTCGGACGGTCGACGTCATTAACATTGACATTACCACACATGAAAAATGTGTAACGGACAATTTGCAGATGCAAACGGCTAAATAATGTGTTTTTGTGTGTTTTTCTTTGGCTGCATGTCACATTATATATTACTCAGAGCTGTTGAAAGTGATTCACACATTCAGCAAGATGCTTTTATTAATTGAAGACAAATAATCATCACATACGATGACGTTCTCAGGACTTTAGCAAACGTTTTGTCAAGGTTCTCTCAAAGTTATGAACAAACGTTTTTCCAGTAACGTTAATAAAACATTCGTTCAAAGTTATCTAGTCTTTAATAATGTTCTCATTATGAGTGAATGGAAGGACAAATATCAAACATTTCTTAAATCAAGATCCATTTACTAAAGTAGTAAAATGAGTAGTAAAAAGTCTTGTTTTCTGACTAAATAAATAAAAATTAAGTGAGTTTTTGCTTAAAACAAGCAAAATGATCTGCCAGTGGCGTGAGAAAAATAATCTTGTTTCTGTTTGAATTAGCATTATTTTTCTGACCCCATTGGCAGATCATTTTGCTTGTTTTAAGCAAAAACTCACTTAATTTTTATTTATTTCGTCAGAAAACAAGACTTAATATCTTATGTCATTTTACTCATCTAGTAAATGCATCTTGATTTAAGAATTTTTAGATATTTGGACTGCAAACAAGACAAAAATACTAAGTAAGAAAAGCATGCTGCGTGGACTGGCCTCAGTTAACAACCTCTGACCTCAGTGTCGCAAACACAGAGAAGGATATGAAGTCTGACCTGGAAGACTTTAGGAGCGCTGACCAGAGACGCCAGCGCCGATGAGAGCGTAGCGGAGAAGATCCCAGCCGTGATGAGCGGCCCGAACCCAGACACCAAACTCATCACCTGACAGAACCACACATCCATCAGTAACATCACAGAACCACACATCCATCAGTGACATCACAGAACCACACATCCATCATCAGTAACATCCAACAGAACCACACATCCATCAGTAACATCCAACAGAACCACACATCCAACAGTAACATCACAGAACCACACACCCATCAGTAACATCACAGAACCACACATACAACAGTAACATCACAGAACCACACATCCATCAGTAACATCACAGAACCACACACCCATCAGTAACATCACAGAACCACACATCCATCATCAGTAACATCACAGAACCACACACCCATCAGTAACATCACAGAACCACACATCCATCAGTAACATCACAGAACCACACATCCATCAGTAACATCACAGAACCACACATCCATCAGTAATATCACAGAATCACACACCCATCAGTAACATCACAGAACCACACACCCATCAGTAACATCACAGAACCACACATCCATCAGTAATATCACAGAACCACACACCCATCAGTAACATCACAGAACCACACATCCATCAGTAATATCACAGAACCACACATCCATCATCAGTAACATCACAGAACCACACACCCATCAGTAACATCACAGAACCACACACCCATCAGTAACATCACAGAACCACACACCCATCAGTAACATCACAGAACCACACATCCATCAGTGACATCACAGAACCACACATCCATCAGTAACATCACAGAACCACACATCCATAATCAGTAACATCACAGAACCACCAATCCACCAGTAACATCACAGAACCACACATCCATCAGTAACATCACAGAACCACACATCCATCAGTAACATCACAGAACCACACATCCATCAGTAACATCACAGAACCACACATCCATCAGTAACATCACAGAACCACACATCCATCAGTAACATCACAGAACCACAAATCCATCAGTAACATCACAGAACCACACATCCATCAGTGACATCACAGAACCACACATCCATCATCACAGAACCACACATCCATCAGTAACATCACAGAACCACACATCCATCAGTAACATCACAGAACCACACATCCATCAGTAACATCACAGAACCACACATCCATCAGTAACATCACAGAACCACAAATCCATCAGTAACATCACAGAACCACACATCCATCAGTGACATCACAGAACCACACATCCATCATCACAGAACCACACATCCATCAGTAACATCACAGAACCACACATCCATCAGTGACATCACAGAACCACACATCCATCAGTGACATCACAGAACCACACATCCATCATCACAGAACCACACATCCATCAGTAACATCACAGAACCACACATCCATCAGTAACATCACAGAACCACACATCCATCAGTAACATCACAGAACCACACATCCATCAGTAACATCACAGAACCACACATCCATCAGTAACATCACAGAACCACACATCCATCAGTAACATCACAGAACCACACATCCATCAGTAACATCACAGAACCACACATCCATCAGTAACATCACAGAACCACACATCCATCAGTGACATCACAGAACCACACATCCATCAGTGACATCACAGAACCACACATCCATCAGTAACATCACAGAACCACACATCCATCAGTAACATCACAGAACCACACATCCATCAGTGACATCACAGAACCACACATCCATCATCAGTAACATCACAGAACCACACATCCATCATCAGTAACATCACAGAACCACACATCCATCAGTAACATCACAGAACCACACATCCATCATCAGTAACATCACAGAACCACCAATCCACCAGTAACATCACAGAACCACACATCCATCAGTAACATCACAGAACCACACATCCATCATCAGTAACATCACAGAACCACACATCCATCATCAGTAACATCACAGAACCACACATCCATCAGTAACATCACAGAACCACACATCCATCAGTGACATCACAGAACCACACATCCATCATCAGTAACATCACAGAACCACACATCCATCAGTAACATCACAGAACCACACATCCATCAGTAACATCACAGAACCACACATCCATCAGTAACATCACAGAACCACACATCCATCAGTAACATCACAGAACCACACATCCATCATCAGTAACATCACAGAACCACACATCCATCAGTAACATCACAGAACCACACATCCATCATCAGTAACATCACAGAACCACACATCCATCAGTAACATCACAGAACCACCAATCCATCAGTAACATCACAGAACCACACATCCATCATCACAGAACCACACATCCATCAGTAACATCACAGAACCACACATCCATCAGTGACATCACAGAACCACACATCCATCAGTGACATCACAGAACCACACATCCATCAGTGACATCACAGAACCACACATCCATCAGTGACATCACAGAACCACACATCCATCAGTAACATCACAGAACCACACATCCATCAGTGACATCACAGAACCACACATCCATCAGTGACATCACAGAACCACACATCCATCATCACAGAACCACACATCCATCAGTAACATCACAGAACCACACATCCATAATCAGTAACATCACAGAACCACACATCCATCAGTAACATCACAGAACCACACATCCATAATCAGTAACATCACAGAACCACACATCCATCAGTAACATCACAGAACCACACATCCATAATCAGTAACATCACAGAACCACACATCCATCAGTGACATCACAGAACCACACATCCATCAGTAACATCACAGAACCATACACCCATCAGTGACATCACAGAACCACACATCCATCAGTGACATCACAGAACCACAGACAGCTCAACAAAACTTCTTTCAGACACATTAACAATCTTAAAGTCCCCCTGTGGTGAAAATCCAACGTTTTACTGGTGTTTATGTGTCTATGTGGTGTTTTTAATCTGCTTTAAGACAATCCATGTGTAAGTTCATAAGTCGACAGCATTGCTGAGTATTTCCTCCTTAAAACTGCAGTGAACCAAAGACAGTCTCAAAAACACGCTTTGAAATCGCTGGTGTTTCTGACGTCACAAACTACCTTGTAACCAATCAGATCAACGTGTGAAGATGAGTTTTAAGAGATAAAATGATTGACTACAGGGGGACTTTAATTATTCCAGTAGTTTGACTAGTAGTGTATGCATTCTAATATAACCATGATAAGTATATATAAGCACATCTCATGCCTGTGTTTGGCGTCACACACACACACACACACACACACCTGGAAGTCGTTCTGAAGCCCGTACTTGCAGCCTCCCTCTTTGCAGATGGAGAAGTCGAATCCGAGCGAGCACGAGGCGTCGGTGCAGTTCTCCAGCGATCCCACGATCGTGTCGTTATCATCGCCTGTGGCGTCTCGCACAATACAAGAGCCTGAAGACACAGCAAACTCACAACGTCACGTCTGATCCCAGACTCGAGACGACGGTCGGAGGAAGAACACATTACCGTTCGAGAAGGCGACAGCGATGTAAACCACTCCGGTTATGAGGATCGCCAGGAGAGTTCCTTTGGGAATCGCTGACTGCGGATCCTAGACACGGGCAGATGTTACAAACATCATCTCTTATGAAATATGATGACAAAAATCCACAGAATCTCAAATATAACCCTTGAGAGAAATATGTACTGAAATTTCAGCAACTAAAAATTCAGTTGAAATGGTTTGAAATGAGGTTATTGACCGAAACAGTGACGTTTAATTACCCAGCGAACAGTCAAAGTTATGATCAAACGTTCTTCCTATGAAGTTGGTTCAAAGTTATCTGGTCTTTAATAATGTTCTCAAAATGTTAGAACTAAACCATTATTTATTCATCAATCATGAAACAATAATTCTGTAACATAAGTTGGACGTTCATCTAACGTTTTTTAAATGTTAGCCTACTAATTGTTTCAGAACTTTCAGAGAACATTCAAAAGTAACATTCCCATTTTGTTTGAAGACTGGAATGTTCCCTTAACGTTCACATCACCAAGAAAGAAAGAAAAAAAAAGTTTTTAAAACATTTTTAAAAAGTGGACATTTTGTGTCTCTTTAATGTGTGTGACAGAAGAACCGATCATCTCTTCCTCTTCACAACTAGTTACAGCAGCAAATCAACATGAACATCAGAAGGAATGAGGAAATATACAGAACAACTTCCTGAACTCAATCATGTCTCCTATAATCCATCAATCAGTGTTTCAACCGCGGAGAGACGTCAATAAAACGTCACATTACCTCAGAAAAGACATCAGTGTCCATAAACTCCAGTCAGCTAGAAATAACTCTACAGGAGCGTTTGATTCATATATGCACTATATTACATATTCATGATATTTTTACTTTACCTGTGGTCTTCCACATTTAATGCATGTTTGAATAAATTAGACAGCCAGTGTTTAAATGTTTATATAGCAACAAATTGGAATAGAAACAACAAATTTGACATAAAAAAAATGCAATTTAAATGCTTGCAAAATTCAGTTTTTATTTGAGTCAACAATTAAATCAACTTTGTGTTTGGTTTGGTGTTGTGTTTTGGCTGAAAACTGTAATCTTGGTTTGGTCAATAATACTTGAGTGCATCAGTTGTTGAGCGAGGATCATCTCTCACCGCCAGGTCTCCGGATATATTGGCTCCGGCTAGGATCCCTGTGGCGGCCGGGAAGAAGATGGCAAACACGGAGAAGAAGGTTTCCTCGTCTCTGAAGTCTGGACCCATGTTCTCCATCATTATGGCAGCTTAGAGACGGACAAACACAGGAACGACACAGCTTTGAGTATGAAGAACCAGCATTAACACTGAGCCAGTTAAAGACCATCAGCATCTTACACCCACAACATCATGACACATTCTGCACTCACCTATATGCATCATATCTGTCATAGCGTGCACATGGAAAAATAATGAAGGCGCACGTTTAAAAAACAGAATGAGCGATGAAGAGCAAGTAGCTCTATATATTAACTATTAAAATGTCATGCACATTTTTTTTCTTACAAAAATACATTCTAAATTAAAGACCCGCTGAAACCCAAATGTACGTTTTTTAGCTTTGAGGATGAATATGTTCGCCTTAAGGTTATGAATAAGCTTCCAAAACAATGACAAAATTCACATTTAGGAGATACAAGCATTAAAAACTTACAGTCTCTCACTTCCGCTAAAACGGATCAGGGATTTTTATGACTTCAGCTTCTCATCACATCTTCTGTCCAATCAAACGCTTGCTAGAATCTAAAGCTCCGCCCCTATGCTATAAACACCACCTGATCCAAAGCGACCATTGACAGACACAGAGCATTATGGGTTGGAGATGTTATATATATATGTGTTCGGTTGCTCAATTCACTTCTAATGGTGCTGTCAGTCTGTGAGGTAAACTAAACGCTATTGGTTATTTGAAAAGGGGGAGGAGCCAATCAATAAGTCCCGCCTTTGCTTCCTGTTTCAGTGGAGATTACGTCAACGCATCAAACAAAGCTGATCGTTCCAAGGCCTTTAAATATCACTTTTTCATACTGTATAAAAAGAGTCATCAGAGTAATTCCTCCAGGACTGATTGATCTCAAACTAAAGCAGAGGAGCAGAGACGTCCCACCGTTATAACTGAAGAAGCCTTTGGGTTCCTTTGCCTCCACAGGGATGAAGGATCCAATGAAGTAGTTGCAAATCGCCGCCACAAGAATCACCAGTAACACAATCTGGGCCTGTCAAAGATAATCAATACATCACGAGAATAATAACGACTGCAAGAAGAAATCTGAATCCATATGGGAACGTCCTGACCTTCGCTTCCCACTCCATTCCAGCGATGGAGATTCCCAGCAGTAAAATCACCGTGAGCGTTCCCACGATCCTGATGTCATTGATCTCATCGGTCATCAGAGCGTCTATACTCTGACAAACACAGTTTACATCAGAACACTTCAGAAGAATGAGTCTATATGGGTCATATATGTCAGTCTGTCACCCTAATACACTGAAAAAATGCTTTTCTTAGTATTTTTGTCTTGTTTCCAGCCCAAATGTCAAACATTTCTTAAATCAAGATCCATTTACTTCAGTAGTAAAATGAAATAAGATATTATGTCTTGTTTTCTGGGGATATAAATAAAAATGAAGTGAGTTTTTGCTTAAAACAAGCGAAATGATCTGCCAATGGGGTGAGAAAAATAATCTTGTTTCTGTTTGAATTAACATTATTTTTCTGACCCCATTGGCAGATCATTTTGCCTGTTTTAAGCAACAAATCAATTAATTTTGATTAATTCCCCCTGGAAAACAGGACATAATATCTAATGTCATTTTACTCATCTAGTAAATGCATCTTGATTTAAGAAGCTTTAGATATTTCAACTGGAAACAAGACAAAAATACTAAGTAAGAAAAGCATTTTTTGCAGTGTAGAAGGCATGCACATTTAAAAAAAAAAAAGAAAATTCATGCTTGCTCATCTTCCTCATCTATTCATCCAAGGCTTTTGCGTTCGTACTCACATCCAGAAGTTCAACGACGGTTTCTGCGAAACCCACGACGTACATGGCCACCGCGACGGCATTGGCAAAGGCAAAGATCAGGCCGATGGATCCGCCGAACTCGGGACCCAAACTCCTGGAGATCAGGTAATACGCGCCGCCTACAAACACACAAACACACATTCACACAAACACACAAACACACAAACACACATTCACACATTCACACAAACACACAAACACACATTCACACAAACACACAATCACACATTCACACATTCACACAAACACACATTCACACAAACACACATTCACACATTCACACAAACACACATTCACACATTCACACAAACACACAATCACACATTCACACAAACACACAAACACTGTAGTTGAAATTCTGACTCAAACATTCAGAACAGAAGCTAGAACGGGGACAGAACATCAGCAACAAAAAACATCATAGCAATAAATAAAGAAAAGATGTATACATTCAAATACACAGTTATAATAACTATTTAGCAATTGTTTTTTACACTTTTATTTTTGGAAGAAAAAAATGTTGCATTAACTCTTTTTATATTATGATGTCGTTAATTTAGTTGGAATTTGTTCATTTATGGAAGAAAAAATTGTTGCACGAAATGCAAAAAAATATAAAAAATAAATGATAAACTAAAAAAAAAAAAAAAACTAAAAGTTCACTATAAATCTTTACATTGTTTTTATTCGAAAATAAATTCTAACTACATATAATATAACTGATATATGATAACTAAATTATAATGTAAATGAGTTCACGATAAGTTCCATGCAACATTTTTTTTCTTCCAAAAATAATTAGCAAATTAGTCATCTAATTAGCAAATAATTTGATTGTTTATTACACTGTTAAGAAAAGCTTGAGTAAAGTTTAATTAATCTGCAAAAATCATACTAATTTTGACCATTTATTTAACAAAAAAATTCTGTAGCTATTTGAACTCTTGACATTTTTTTCTAACACATAATAATGTTTTAGATATAAATACAGATATTGTATACAGGTAAAAGTTGGGGTCATTAGTTTTTTTTTAAAAGTAATGAATACTTTTATTCATCAAGGACACTTTAAATTGATCAAAAGTGACAGTAAAGACATTTATAATGTTACAAAAGATTCTGTTTCGAATAAACGCTGTTCTTTTGAACTTTCTATAAATCAAAGAATCCTGAAAAATAAAATGTATCAGTTTCCACAAAAATATGAACACTGATAATAATCATAAATGTTTCTTGAGCATCAAATCATCATATTAGAGTGATTTCTGAAGGATCATGTGACACTGAAGACTGGAGTAATGATGCTGAACATTCAGCTTTGATCACAGGAATAAATTACAAGTTTAACTGTATTTCTGATCAGATAAATGCACCCTTGGTGAGCATCTTTCAGAATGTTCATGGTTATGATAGCTGTGACTCGTGTGTGAGCGCGCTGACCTCCGCGCACGAAGCCGTTGGTGGCGATGGCTGACGTCGACAGGCCAGTGATGGTCGTCACGACGATGGCCATGAGGACGATGGCACAGGACAGAGCTGAATCAACACAAACACACATTCATAATCTATGATCATACACAGCTAACCAATCCAGGATAGTTCAGTGAATGTTCTGATCCACTCTGACCTCTGACCTGAAATGCTCCTGAATCATAATCATAATCATATACTGTTGGCTCATTGGCCAGAGGAGAACTGAGGCTGAGTCTGGTTTCTCACGAGGGTTTTCCTCCATTCTGTCCTGATGGAGTTTTGGTTCCTGGCCACTGTCGCCTTTGGCTTTTGTCTTGCTTGTTTGTGGACATTTAATGTAATCTTCCACAATATTATTGATCTCCTGCATTGACAGCATTATATGAACTGAACTGAGCTGATGATGACATCACGGTTTACTCCAGAGTGGCTGTGTATATATATATATAACTGAACTAAATTAACTAATAACTTCTTTACAACAGAAATGAAGCATCACTGAACTGACTTAAGCTGGACTGAGACGCTATTCTCTTCTGGAAACAAACTTTACTGCATTATTCTCCTGTTATCTCAGTAAAGCTGCTGTGAAACACTCTGTGTTGTAAAAAGCGCTGTATAAATAAAGGAGACTTGACACACACACACACACACACACACACTCTTGTACATCTATCTTTATGAGGACATTCATTGACACAATGCAATCTCTAGCCGCTTACCCTAACCTTAGCCATCACAACTGAGTGCCTAAACCGACCCCTGACCCTAAACCGACCCTTAACCTCATTATAACCTGATCCCTAAAACCAAGTCTTGACCCTCAAACACTTTAAAGGCTCTCAGAGACTGAGGACCGGCCAACATGTCCTCACTTTACTCTCTCTGTCCTCACTCCACTGGTCTAACACTCAAACTGGTCCTCACAAAGATAGTTTTACAAGTACACACACACACACACACACACACACACACTGAGAACGAGGAGCTGGAGGGTAACACACACTCTTGTACATCTATCTTTATGAGGACATTTATTGACACAATGCAATCTCTAGCCGCTTACCCTAACCTAACCCATCACAACTGAGTGCCTAACCCGACCCCTGACCCTAAACCGACCCTTGACCTCATTATAACCTGATCCCTAAAACCAAGTCTTGACCCTCAAACAGGCTTTAAAGGCTCTCAGAGACTGAGGACCGGCCAACATGTCCTCACTTTACTCTCTCTGTCCTCACTCCACTGGTCTAACACTCAAACTGGTCCTCACAAAGATAGTTTTACAAGTACACACACACACACACACACACACACACACTCACACACTCACACACACACACACACTTGACTCGACTTGAGTCTGCGTACCGATGCCGGCCTGACCCACGATCCACGACATCCGGATGAACAGCATCACTCCCCAGATGTTCAGCATGCATCGTATCTGTTATGAAAGCCAGACATGGAATTAATATGCAGTTTTAGAATTTATGCTTATATTAACGTTTTTTAAATGTGATATCCCAAAATTAGCATAAGAATAGGTGGATGGAAACATGCGTACATGATTGGAGTCAGACATGAATATCTGTAGAGTAAGACACACGCCTGCGCTCACTCATATCTATAGACTGAACACGTGATCCGCATGTGCGCCGTCAGAGTTTCACAGATTCACGTTTTTGAAGTTTACACAGAGATGATCACGCTTTAAAAAAATTTCAAAACTTGCCCCTTGGATCCTGTTTCAGAGTGTGTGTTCTCGAGCCTCAAACACTGTTGTGTGTGAATGAACGTCCAGAACACATTAAAGTTTCTGTTTCCTGTGAGAACGGTGTGTGTGAGCGGCCCCTAAGTTAATAACTAATGATCTTTACAACGGAAGTGAATCAATCAAAACTAACTTTATCTGGA
>NC_137137.1:752500-760000 GCF_949319135.1 Squalius cephalus
CCTATTAAAGCCAGAAAACATTGAATGAACGTTCTATTAAAGTTACTGGAAGAACTTTTTTTAGAGAATGTTGCCAGAACGTTATTCAAAGTTGTGAGAACGGTCCCTGTTAGAGAATATTTGTTCTGAAAATACTTTTTTTTTTAAATGCAAAGAGTGATTAAACAGAAAACATTAACCAGATTTAAATGTGCAATTCTCATATACATTTAAATCTAAGATGTTCATCCTGGGCAAATAAAGAAGTGAACTCATGTCATGTATTTTCAGGATGTTTGGGAGCTGAAGGCATCAAACTCCCCCGAGCTCGTCACTCGTCCTCATTCCAGCTCAGAGAGAAACAATAGTTTTCTGTGGAGAGGAGAGATGACATTCAGTCGCATTAGCATAGAACACAACACACTCTTTCACTGTCTCACTCTTTACAATGCCGAACTGAAAGAGATCCTTCGCAAACCACCACCCTCAGAACAACATTGTTTCATGAGAATAAGAAAACCAGGATTCGCCAGAGTCCTCATCTTTGATCACCAAAATTAAATATTTAAATGTTTTTTCCATGAAAGAAATTCCTTCATGTATTAAAATATCTTGAATGTAACTCGACACCCTTGCCTCATTTAGTATGCGCGGTTCTATGAATATGCAAATGAGCCCCGCCTCCACTCACTCCCTCAGCTCAGAGATCCACTGGTTGACGATCACACGTTGATCTGATTGGTTACAAGGTAGTTTGTGACGTCAGAAACACCAGCGATTTCAAAGCGTGTTTTTGAGACTGTCTTTGGTTCACTGCAGTTTTAAGGAGGAAATACTCAGCAATGCTGTCGACTTATGAACTTACACATGCTTTGAGTTAAAGCATATTAAAAACACCACATAGACACATAGACAACATTAAAATTTTTACCACAGGGGGACTTTAAAATAATAACAAACAAAGTAAACCAAACTATACATGAGAAAACCAGTGAGCAGAACTGAGAACCTCAACAAAGGACAACAGCAGACACAGAACATGAGAAACACTGGGGTTTTATAGTCAATAACAAGACACACCTGGGAACAATCAGGATCTAATCAACAAGAAAAACTACAAAGGACTACAAAACATGGCGCAAAACAGGAAATAACATAAAAGTCGACACAAGGGAACACAAGATCACAACAGTAATGCAGACGCTGGTTCTGCTCATATTAGTTTCACATGAATCATCTAGACAAACTTTATTCACTTCAAATTAGAATAATACAGTTTTCATTCATCTCTTACTCAAAGATTCAGCAAGCGAATTCCCAGCTAACAGGGAACGTTCTGATTATTAACAAACATTCTACCAGTAACATTAACAGAATGTTTAATAATGTTTGCAAAATGTTACTTATATGTCATTTATAGAACGCTTTCTGAAACATTTTAGTTGGACATTCGTCTAACGTTTTTTTAAATGTTACTAATTGTTTCAGAACGTTCAAAGTAGCGTTCCATAATGTTTGAAGAATGATACAATGGAACGTTTATGTTTCTAAAACGTTCACACAACCAAGAAAAACACTTTAAAAACGTTTAAAAACTGGACGTTTGAACATTCAGAAATAACATTTTCGTGGAAACGTTATCAAAACATTCTTAGAACATGTATTTGTCCGCTGGGTTACTGTACAGTCCATTCATACAAAGTATCAAATATTCGTATAATTTTATCTCATACTCTTTTTTTAATATATACTTCAGTCGAATGTGTGAGACTCCTGTGAGAAAACACTGTCTCAGCTGATGTTTATTTCATGTTTAACTTCATCAGTTATTCTAATGTTTGCATAAAACAGTAACTTCTTGTCCTTATGAAGATGATGTTTTTTTCACAGTAAGAAACACATTGAGATCCTGACAGTGAGTGGCCTTGATCTTCCGTCAGACGTCAGACACGATCTCCATCAGTCTCTGCAGGTTTCTGTGAATCTGGAGAAGTATTATATTGTTAAGAGGAGCTCATAATCAATAATCACTCATGATCATAATCAAAATGATAAAATGAAATTAACATTCGTGTGACAAAGAAAAAAACAAAACAAAAAAATGTAAACAACTGGACGTTCTTAGAACATGTTTTTGTCAGATCATCTAAAAGTGTTTTGTGATACTATCTTCACAACAAAATCTGTTTAAACCCTGAAGAAACACCTCATCTCAGGTTAAGATCTGAGACGTTCATGAGACAAACCTTTTCCAGCTTCAGAAGAGTTGCAGAAAGAACCGAGTAGATCTCAGCGGTGTCTCCAGAGGACAGATATTCATCTCTGGAATCATAACCACACGTACAGCGTTTAGCCATATGACCATCTGAGCATTTCTATCCCAGATCTAATAATGCGCAGAACATTGAGCTAATAATGAAGTGGCTGTAAGCTAACAAAAATATGTTCAAAAACATTTCGCTAACGTTCCCATTAAGTTATGAAAACATTACTTTGAATGTTCAAAATGTTTATTTTTAAACGTTTCAAAAACGTTCTCTTGGTTATGCGAAGATTCCGTTGTATCATTCTTCAAACATTAAGGGAATGTTACTTTTGAATGTTCTGAAACAAGTGGCAACATTTAAAGAACTAATGCTCATCTAAAACGTTTCAGAAAATCGCACCATAAATGATGTATGAATAATATTTTTGTGGTAAAGTTTTGAGAACGTTATTAAAGACCAGATAACTTTGAACGTTCTGAGAGTGTTCCCTGTTAGCTGGGGCTTGACAAAATAACTCTAATACAATTTAATTTCCGTTTTTAAAATAGCTCACGCACAATTTCTCAAACTATAACTCTACACATAAAGCCACTAAACATGAGGAAAATGAGTGGCATTTATTTTCTACATGGACCGCAAGAGCTGTTAGTTTTGAATAGTGTCTACTGTAAAGAACTGGGAGAGTTTTTACAAACGCAACTTTAGTGTAAAGTATATAATGTGCTGGCAGTTTTGCAGACTTGGCCTGAAGATTATGAGTGAATGAACGTTTGGTGTGTAAGCAATTTTAAAAACTGCCATGATGAATGAAAGCCATTAAATCATTTTCATCTTTACCTTTTATGGGGAAACTCCATCGACACAAGAGATGTCAGACGTTCCTCAAGAGACACGATCTTAAAGGCCATGTAACAGGAGGACAACAGCAGGACACAAACCCTGAGAGATGAAGAGCAGATGAAGAGGCTGGACTGATGAATAACACTGAGATGATCAGACTCACAGAGAGAGAGAATACACACTGAGATGATCAGACTCACAGAGAGAGAGAATACACACTGAGATGATCAGACTCACAGAGAGAGAGAATACACACTGAGATGATCAGACTCAAAGAGAGAGAGAATACACACTGAGATGATCAGACTCACAGAGAGAGAGAATACACACTGAGATGATCAGACTCACAGAGAGAGAGAATACACACTGAGATGATCAGACTCAAAGAGAGAGAGAATACACACTGAGATGATCAGACTCACAGAGAGAGAGAATACACACTGAGATGATCAGACTCACAGAGAGAGAGAATACACACTGAGATGATCAGACTCACAGAGAGAGAGAATACACACTGAGATGATCAGACTCACAGAGAGAGAGAATACACACTGAGATGATCAGACTCACAGAGAGAGAGAATACACACTGAGATGATCAGACTCACAGAGAGAGAGAATACACACTGAGATGATCAGACTCACAGAGAGAGAGAATACACACTGAGATGATCAGACTCACAGAGAGAGAGAATACACACTGAGATGATCAGACTCACAGAGAGAGAATACACACTGAGATGATCAGACTCACAGAGAGAGAGAATACACACTGAGATGATCAGACTCAAAGAGAGAGAGAATACACACTGAGATGATCAGACTCACAGAGAGAGAATACACACTGAGATGATCAGACTCACAGAGAGAGAGAATACACACTGAGATGATCAGACTCACAGAGAGAGAGAATACACACTGAGATGATCAGACTCACAGAGAGAGAATACACACTGAGATGATCAGACTCACAGAGAGAGAATACACACTGAGATGATCAGACTCACAGAGAGAGAATACACACTGAGATGATCAGACTCACAGAGAGAGAGAATACACACTGAGATGATCAGACTCACAGAGAGAGAGAATACACACTGAGATGATCAGACTCACAGAGAGAGAATACACACTGAGATGATCAGACTCACAGAGAGAGAGAATACACACTGAGATGATCAGACTCACAGAGAGAGAGAATACACACTGAGATGATCAGACTCAAAGAGAGAGAGAATACACACTGAGATGATCAGACTCACAGAGAGAGAGAATACACACTGAGATGATCAGACTCACAGAGAGAGAGAATACACACTGAGATGATCAGACTCACAGAGAGAGAGAATACACACTGAGATGATCAGACTCACAGAGAGAGAGAATACACACTGAGATGATCAGACTCACAGAGAGAGAGAATACACACTGAGATGATCAGACTCACAGAGAGAGAGAATACACACTGAGATGATCAGACTCACAGAGAGAGAGAATACACACTGAGATGATCAGACTCACAGAGAGAGAGAATACACACTGAGATGATCAGACTCACAGAGAGAGAATACACACTGAGATGATCAGACTCACAGAGAGAGAATACACACTGAGATGATCAGACTCACAGAGAGAGAGAATACACACTGAGATGATCAGACTCACAGAGAGAGAGAATACACACTGAGATGATCAGACTCACAGAGAGAGAGAATACACACTGAGATGATCAGACTCACAGAGACAGAGAATACACACTGAGATGATCAGACTCACAGAGAGAGAGAATACACACTGAGATGATCAGACTCACAGAGAGAGAGAATACACACTGAGATGATCAGACTCACAGAGAGAGAGAATACACACTGAGATGATCAGACTCACAGAGAGAGAGAATACACACTGAGATGATCAGACTCACAGAGAGAGAATACACACTGAGATGATCAGACTCACAGAGAGAGAGAATACACACTGAGATGATCAGACTCACAGAGAGAGAGAATACACACTGAGATGATCAGATCATCTCAGCTTCTGGAAAGTTTGACACTGCAATGAAAGATCTGACTGATAAAGCACGTAGAGCTTATTATAGTATAAGAAAACCCCTGTTCAAATTTAACCCACCCGTTAAACTGTGGCTGAAAATCTTTAACAGCATCATCAAACCCATCCTCCTATACGGCTGTGAAATCTGGGGCCCCAAATTTAAACTAAATTACGATTCCTGGGACAAAACCCCTGTGGAAACTTTCCACCTTGAGTTCTGCAAGAACATCCTGGGAACTCACAGAAACGCTCCGAGTCTGGGTTGCCGGGCAGAATTAGGCAGATTCCCTCTCCTATCTGAGATCCAGAAGAGAGCCGCAAAGTTCTGGTTCCATCTATCAGACGCGCAGTCAGAGAGTTACCATCACTGCGCTCTCAGACACAGGGCAGGACACCCTGAGAGCGACCCCATGCAACATTTAGTGGAAAAACACCAACTTAATCCAACAATTCAGTTCAGACACGCAAAAGTAAAAGAAATAGGGAACATAACCAAAGAAGAATACATACAAGACTGGCAGATAAAGGTCACACAAGTAAATAAATTAAAATACTTCCACAAAATAAAGTCTGATTATAAATTGGCCCCATACCTGACCGATATCAGTAACTATGGTCAGAGAAAGCTCCTGACGAGGTATCGCATTAGTGACCACAGTCTGTGTGTGGAGACGGGCCGGCACAAGCCGAGCTGGAGAGCCAGAGAGCTCAGACTGTGTTCACACTGCACTGATGGAGTCGTAGAGGACGAGCTACACTTCCTCACCCAGTGCAGCAAGTACAAACACATCAGAGACTCTTATTTCACACGAATAGCTCAGATTTTACCCCAATTCCAACAAGCGAGCCTCACAGACAAACTGTCTTATATTCTGGGAGAGAAAGAAGAGTGTGTTCTCCTGGCAGCGCAGTATGTGTCTTCCTGCCATCATATGAGGGACAAGGGCTGAACCCTCTTCCCTTAAACTGCTCTCTGGACTTTTTTTTTTTTTTTTTTTTTTTCATTGTGATATATTTATGCATAATATTGAAATGTATTTTTTTTTTTTTATTATTATTATTATTGTTCACTTTTATGTATCAACATGTACGTATATGTTTGTATATGTCTATTGCTTTGGCAATATTGTGCTATTTTACACAGTCATGCCAATAAAGCTCATTTGAATTGAATTGAATTGAATTGAATTGAATTGATCAGACTCACAGAGAGAGAATACACACTGAGATGATCAGACTCACAGAGAGAGAGAATACACACTGAGATGATCAGACTCACAGAGAGAGAGAATACACACTGAGATGATCAGACTCACAGAGAGAGAATACACACTGAGATGATCAGACTCACAGAGAGAGAGAATACACACTGAGATGATCAGACTCACAGAGAGAGAGAATACACACTGAGATGATCAGACTCACAGAGAGAGAATACACACTGAGATGATCAGACTCACAGAGAGAGAGAATACACACTGAGATGATCAGACTCACAGAGAGAGAGAATACACACTGAGATGATCAGACTCACAGAGAGAGAATACACACTGAGATGATCAGACTCACAGAGAGAGAGAATACACACTGAGATGATCAGACTCACAGAGAGAGAGAATACACACTGAGATGATCAGACTCACAGAGAGAGAGAATACACACTGAGATGATCAGACTCACAGAGAGAGATAATACACACTGAGATGATCAGACTCACAGAAAGAGAATACACACTGAGATGATCAGACTCACAGAGAGAGAATACACACTGAGATGATCAGACTCACAGAGAGAGAGAATACACACTGAGATGATCAGACTCACAGAGAGAGAGAATAATACACACTGAGATGATCAGACTCACAGAGAGAGAGAATACACACTGAGATGATCAGACTCACAGAGAGAGAATACACACTGAGATGATCAGACTCACAGAGAGAGAGAATACACACTGAGATGATCAGACTCACAGAGAGAGAGAATACACACTGAGATGATCAGACTCACAGAGAGAGAATACACACTGAGATGATCAGACTCACAGAGAGAGAGAATACACACTGAGATGATCAGACTCACAGAGAGAGAGAATACACACTGAGATGATCAGACTCAAAGAGAGAGAGAATACACACTGAGATGATCAGACTCACAGAGAGAGAGAATACACACTGAGATGATCAGACTCACAGAGAGAGAGAATACACACTGAGATGATCAGACTCACAGAGAGAGAGAATACACACTGAGATGATCAGACTCAAAGAGAGAGAGAATACACACTGAGATGATCAGACTCACAGAGAGAGAGAATACACACTGAGATGATCAGACTCACAGAGAGAGAGAATACACAC
>NC_137137.1:765000-835000 GCF_949319135.1 Squalius cephalus
TCCAAATGTTCAAACAAACTCTTTATTAAACGTCACTGGACTCCATAAACACAAGTTAACAATACGTTTCAGTGTTCGTCCAAACACTCAGTTGTAAAAACACAGGAAGTAACTCTGGCAAATACACACCGACTACAGTCACATGTGACACATATCTGACACAAGTTGTGTAACTATAACACATTAGTGTGTAAAAGGTTAAGAACAATAACACACTGATTGAGTTAAAAGTAACACAAAATGTGTTGTCCTTAACTAGACACACAGGTGTGTTAAGATATAACACAGGTTGTGTTGTTTTAACACATCCATTTTAAGAGTGTTTTAATTGGTCACATATATGACATCTATGACACAAATTGTGTGATTTATGACACATTAGTGTGTTAAATATTTTAACACACTCACTGTGTTAAGAACAATAACACACTGGTTGAGTTAAAAGTAACACAAAATGTGTTGTCCTTAACTAGACACACAGGTGTGTTAAGATATAACACAGGTTGTGTTGTTTTTAACACACCCGTTTTAAGAGTGTACAAGACATAAGGAGAATATGAGATACGGATGTGCGTCACATTATATTGCAAAAAATCATTTAGTAGCCGATCCTTGCCTTGTTTTTGAATCAATAAATAGTATAAAATACATTTCAGAGAAAGTTTTTCTCAATATTTTCCACTGGCCCAAATAGTATTTTCAATTGCTTTTTATATTTTTAATGTAAACAGATCTTATTGTGCATTATTGATCATTATTTGCGTGCACATATTTCCTCAGGTCACGAGTTCTGCTGTTATCATGAGCAAACATTAACACACAGCATTCCTCAGGAAAAGTGTTCAAAAGCATCACATCCACTACAAAACATCATATTTATTAGAATATAAAAAATGTTGTTTCATGTAATTTAACTTGCTTAACTCCATTAATGAGAATGGCATATTTAATCTAAACATGTATATCAGATGTAAAACATTGTTGAAATCATTCTTTTATGTATTTAAACGGTTATTGTGAACATGCACTGTTTATGATTAGGACTCATAATGAAGGTTTTCCTTCATCAGTCCCTCAGATCTCCATCGGTGTTCGTACACATGGTTCAGAGTCACTTACAGATGCACATTCTCCCGTCAAGTTTGTTTTACTAAATCACCACTTCTGCGTGGGAAGTGCGTACGGCTCTTTCAGGGCCTGTTTTGTGCGACAGCGTTTATAAACGAGGCCGTTGAGCGTCACTGAAATACTCACTCTGTGTTTTCACGAATGCCGGTGACTCGGGACAGTCGGAGCTGCTGCTGTCGTCCACAAGCTGAGCCGTCGGTCCGACCGGAGCGTCAACATCCGACAGATCCACAGGGAAATCCTGCGCACAGACATCATGCAGCGCCTGAATATCCCAGAGGAAAACGGATGGATGACGGAATGAACTGAAGGGCCCTATTTTAACGATCTAAGCTCATGGTTTAAAGCGCACATAGGGCGCTCGAATCCACTTTTGCTAGTTGGACAAATGGTCGGCGCTCCCGGCGCTGGTCTAAAAGTCGTCTCTATTCTCTTAATGAGTAATGGGTGTGTTTTGTCTCTATTCTCTTAATGAGTAATGGGTGTGTTTTGTCTCTATTCTCTTAATGAGTAATGGGTGTGTTTTGTCTCTATTCTCTTAATGAGTAATGGGTGTGTTTTGGGCGTAACGTGCAATAAACCAATCAGAGTCTCATCTCACATTCCCTTTAAAAGCCAGTTGCGCTCGCGCCGCGGCGGATTCGCTATTTACATGGAGGAATTAGCAAGCGGAAAAACTGAACACTTCTCTAGCGATGAAAGGGATCTCCTCGTGCACGAGGTTAAAGATGTGAATCAATAGTCAATAATCAATACAACAGAAGTGAATCAATCAAAACTAACTTTATCTGGACAATAACTTTATTCTAGATCTGCTGTAAAGTCTGAACACTCTCTGTTACTGTAATCTCCTGTTATCACTGTAAAGCTGCTGTGAAACGGTCAGTATTGTTAAAGCGCTGTATAAATGAAGGGCCCGAAAGGTCTTACCGTGGGCAGAGACGCCGGATCTGCTCTCAGGATGTTCTGACTGATTCCAGGACTCTTCTCCTGCAGACCGGCCACATTTATTCATCAGAAACTATACGATTCAGCTGAACTCAATTAAATTTGTGTGACTGAAGAACTTACAACCAACTGAGGGCACACGGACATCAAAACTTTGTAAGTCGTGTCTCGAGACAGAAACGAAACAAACACATGCTGGAAAAATCACAATAACAGTGATTACTGTAGTAAAACCACCACAATCACATGCAGATTCACATGAAAGCCAAACCTCTTTTACCCGCTCGTGCGCTGAAGAAATAACCAGTGCGTTCGGCACCAAGATGGCCGTCTTCGTTTTCTTGATGATGGTCACTGAAGCCACTGGAATTGCAATCTGAAGGAAAAAACAATATGATGAAAAACAGCTAATAAAATATGCTTTAAGAACATTTTGCTGACGTTCCCATTAAATTATAAAAACGTAATTATTGATGGCAAAAAAATAATCTTGTTATGTGAATGTTATGGAAACATTACATTGTATCGTTCTTCAAACATTATGAGAGTGTTACTTTTGAATGTTCTCTGCAACAAGTAACATTTAAAAAACGTTAGAGGAACATCCAACTGAAATGTTTCAGAAAAAAAAACCTTCCAACGATGTATAAATAAAAAATGTAAAAAATAATAAAAAAAAACGATGTATTAATAATAGGGCTGTCAAACGATTAATCGCGATTAATCGCATCCAAAAAAAAAGTTTGTGTTTACATAATATATGTGTGTGTATGGAGTATAATTATTTTCTATATATAAATACACACACATGCATGTATATATTTAAGAAAAATGTGTTATTTATATATAAAATATTTATATATAATATAAATTATATATAATATAAATATATATACACAGTATATACATGCAAATATTTCTTAAATATATACATGCATGTGTGTGTATTTATATATAGAAAATAATTATACACCGTACACACACATGTATTATGTAAAAACAAACTTTTATTTTGGATGCGATTAATCGTTTGACAGCCCTAATTAATAATCAAAAAAATCATATTTTTTTTGATTATTAAAGACCTTTAAGCAAACTCTCTATCAACGTCACTAGAAGAACGTTTGTTCATAACTTTGAGAGAACCATGACACGTTCTCAGAACATCCCTGAGATATAATATAAAACACACTACAGTTCAAAAGTTTGGGGTCAGTAAAAATAAATTAATATTTTTATTCATCAAAGACACGTTAAATTGATCAAAAGTGACAGTAAAGACATGTATAATGTTGCTAAAGATTCTACTTCAAATAAACGCTGTTCTTTTGAACTTTCTATTCATCAAAAAATCCTGAAAAAATAAAATATATCACAAAAAAATGAACACTGATAATAATCAAAGTTTTTGATCATCAAATCATCATATTAGAGTGATTTCTGAAGGATCATGTGACACTGAAGACTGGAGTAATGATGCTGAAAATTCAGCTTTGATCAGGAATAAATTACACTTTACTACAGTATATATTCAAACAGATGTTTTACATTACAATAATATTTCACTGTTTTTACAGTATTTTTGATCAAATAAATTTTGGTGAGCAGAAGAGGCTCTTTCAGGATCTTACTGACCTCAAACTTCTGAACGCTAGTGTAGGTTCAGGTTTTACCTTAGTGTCTTTTCCGAACACTTTGGAATGGAAACAGATCCAGTTGTCGGACACGAACAGTCTGCCCTGGTACAGTATGTCCTTCTGCAGGGCGCATGTGTAACCTGGAATAAACCAATCAAAGCTTCGCTGTGTGTTCATTAAAAGTGAAATAATCATTGTCAAACATCAAACTGAGGATACGTACTCTGTCTCAGATGTTCATCTTCACTTATGTCTTTAAAAACTTTGTGGTACTGGGAATTAGTGCGCAGAGACTGAAACACAACACAAACGGTTCAGTCGGGTTCTATACAGAACTCTAGGGTTCTTGACTCAGTTTTAAAGAAACATTTATGCCAAAAAGCCTCTATATAAGGAGAAATCTTGCATAATATATTCATGTTTAACAGGTTATTTTAATATTTTTCCTGTGATGAAGCATGTTTATGAGCTGCTTAATTCATAAAATTAAATGAAAAACAAAAAATGAATAAAAACAAAATTAAATAATCAAAACTAAATCCATAAAATTATCCCATGATGGAATCTATATGTGACCCTGGATCACGTCACCAGTCACGAGTTGCATGGGGATATTAGTGCCAACAATACATTGTATGGGTCAAAATTATAGATTTTTCTTTTATGCCAAAAATCAATAGGATATTAAGTAAAGATCATGTTCCATGAAGAGTTCCATAAATTTCCTACCGTAAATATATAAAACATGTATTTTTGTGAGTGAATGCTGCACAATCGCCAACATAAATGAACAACTTTAAAGGAGATTTTCTCAATGTTTTGATTTTTTGCACCCTCAGATTCCAGATTTACAATAGTTGTATCTCGACCAAATATTGTCTTATACTAACAAACCATACATCAATGGAAAGCTTATTTATTCAGCTTTTTCGTGATATATACATCTAAATTTCAGAAAATTGACCCATGTGACTGGTTTTGTGGTCCAGGGTCACATATGTGAAGCGCCTGACGGGACCTTTAAGGCTCCATACAGAACCTTTTCTTGTGGATTGAAAATCACAGTTAACATTGTAAATAAAATCTCCTGTTTGTTGTCCAGGTAAACACGGATCAACAGTGGAGAAGCACTGAGAGCGCAGACGCACATGACAGGACTGCGGTTTTCTGCGTTCACACTTGGATTCAGAGTCACTCTGGACTTGCAGAAGAAGTGAAGGATCAAGTGTTTTGGATCTGAATCAAGAGAAGCACAGACACATCTGGAGTGAACGCATTAGACTGATTAAAACCATATTTACACTGAACAAAAAATTCTGTCTTTTTTTCCAGCACAAATATCTAAACATTCTTGAAATCAAGATACTGGAGAATCAAAATGACTGAAGATATTAAGGGCCCTATTTTAACGATCTGAAACGCAAGTATCAAGCGCGAAACGCAAGTAACTTTGTGGGCGGATCTCGGGCGCTGTTGCTATTATACCGGCGGGATAAATGACTCTCTGACGCAAATCTAAAATGTGTTGGTCTGAATCGCTTCATTACTCATAGGTGTGGTTTGGGCGTAACGTGAAATAAACCAATCAGAGCGTCATCTCACATTCCCTTTAAGAGCAGGCGCGCTTGTTCCATGGCGGATTGCTATTATAACGGCGGATTTGCAGGAGCGGTTCACAGCCGAGGAGACCGACGTTCCCGTCAGGGCCGTAACACACAGAGAAGTGACATTGGGGATGGAGAAACACACCCAGATTAGCTTCGGTTAAACAGGCGTATAATAATTTGGGTAAATGTGTAAGCTAGATTTATGCCTATTTTTTCACATCTTCATGGACACAACAATGATTTCCCTCATGTGGTAATATTTTTCCTTGTAATAATGTATGATTTGCAAAAATGAAAACTGCTGCTTCTGTGTAGATGAGAGAAGCAAAGTGTGTGTGTGTTGTGCACACGCTACATTATGGCCAAGCATGCGCTCTTAAAATAGCATCTGAATAACATACGCCACTGACTTTAGTCGAGGTTTCTCCTGGTCAGCGGCGGAATTGTTTTCTGAAACTGCAAAATAGCACCAGGGAACGTTTGCGCCGGATCACGCCTCCTCTTTTCCCTGAACCGCCCCCGGGAGCGCAAGTTCATTCCCTAATTTACCGACGTGCGTCTGTGGAGGGAAGAGTCCGCTGTGCGTCGGGTGCAAAATAGGAATGACACATGCGTCGCTGTACAAAGTCAATTGCACTGGGTGCGAGATAGGGCCCTAAGTCTTGCTTGATGATTTTTTTTTTAAATGACGTGAGTTTGTGTTTAAAACAAGAACAAATGGTGTCAGAAAATATTATCTTGTTTTCACTTTGAATTAAGATTATTTTTCTGACTCCAATGTCTGATATTTGTTCTTGTTCATAAGTCGCTTAATTTTGATGCATTTTTCATTAGAAAAGACTTCATATCTTCAGTCATTTTGCTTCTTCTCCAGTAAATTTCTCTTGATTTAAGAATGTTTCAATATTTGTGCAGGAAAACAAGAAGAAGAGCATCTCTAACCTGACGAGGGTTGGTTTTCTTCTTCTGGCAGAGACGTCGGCTTCAGCGTCCAGCGAGATCAGAGCCTCAGGCCTCGTCATTCTGTTCCCGTCCTCCTCGTCTCCGTTTTCAGCATTCTGACTGTGAAAACATACAGAAACATAAATGCATTCGGTCAAACATCAGTTTACATCAGTTGAAGTAAATAAACACCAGCACAACAGAACTGACAAACATCTCGTGTTACCGTAAACAGTTCAGCTCGCAGAGATCCTCAAGCTTTAAACATCTTCTAGAAAGATCTCATTATAGCACTCATATCCGTTTCTGGAGTTAATTCAGCCAGAATGTTTTACTAGAGAAAGCCCTGCTCTCGTGTCCACTGCACGTACGTCACGCGTTATTTAACCCGAGCCGTCTCTTCTCCTTACACCAGAACATTCAGGCTGAGGTTTAGTGTTACTGAAATAAGAGTCTGTCAGCAAAACTCAGTCTGATGGAGTGGAGCTCAGTTCTTGCTGCCGAGTGATGAAGACGAACCACCAATGCCAGTAAATAAACTTTATTTGTGAGAGTGTCAGTGTGTGTTTTACTGAGTGATTCTTCTGTCCAGTTCACCATCATGTTCAGTGTTTGCCAATACAGACACAAGACAAAGTCCTTCTGCTCACATAAAGTCAACAAACTCTGCGCTCTGCTCCATAATCCACGACATTTCACAATAATAGCAAATATGAACATTTAAAACTGAATTTGGATGCATAACACACAAAACGACATCAAGCATCATTCATGAGTTTCATATACTGATCATGCATTTGGCATTATTGTGTAAAACACACTGATTAAGGAGAGATGATCGTACCGTGGCGACACACACTCGCTGGTCTGCAGATGTGGAGGACCGGAGCACATCGGCCGACACGCATCGCTCCTGCTCCTCCAGTCCTCCTGTTTCTCCATCAGGATCAGAGCTTCTGCAGCCGGACGAGCTTCTGGCCCACAAACTGATGGAGTTAATCAGTAATCCACGCTCTTGCTGACTAATGCACATGTACAGCTCAACAAAAACACACTGGGGGGAAAAGATGATCCTATTTGGGGGAAAGGGGACTAAACAAATGTAAAAAGCTCTAAAGTCAAATACCATGATATTTTAATCAGTCGTTTGGAAAAGCTAAAGGTCTGATATGTGTGTTAAATTGGGTTAAACATATATTAAAGGGAGAGGTTTGTATGTTAAACTTGGAGAGCATGTGTCTGAGAAACATGAAACCTGCTGTCTCAGTCCTTTATTGTTTTGGTAATAACTTTCTAAAATTAAACGAGGATAAGACTGACATTAGTTAGCACTAAAACTAAAGGAGAAATGTTGCTCCAGAATCTGGTTAAACTGAAGTCTTGGTGTTATTTTAGACTCAGATTTAAGTTTTAACTCCCATATTAACAAGGTGCCAAAATCTTCATTTTTTCACCTAAGAAACTAAAATTCAACCTTTTTTAATCCAGAAAGGTGCAGAAAAAACAAACCAAGCTCTTATCTCAAGTAGACTTGACTATTGTAATGCACTTTTTACTGGTCGCCCACACAAATCAGTTAATGGACTTCATCTTATCCAAACTTCAGCAGCCCATATAACATACATGAGAACATATGACATATAACTTTCAGAATAGATTTTAAAGTCCTCCTCATCACATCACATCACAAGCTCGTAATGGACAAAGACCTATAACTATATTGCCATTTCTCTCGTTAATTATATCCCATCAAGAACCGTAAGTTCATCTAATAATAATGCAATTTTGTGTTGCATTTAATGTTTTTTATCTCTTATATTTGATTGCACATGTTTTTATTGAATGTGATGTCACTGTTGATATTTGACTATATCATTTTTTATGTAAAGCACTTTGAACTGCATTTTATGCCTGAAAAGTGCTATCTAAATAAAGTTTAGTATTGTTATTATTAAATCTACAGTGGTGGTCAAAATTGATGGCACCCCTGATAAATATGATAAAAAATGGCTGTAAAAAATAAATCTGCATTGTTTATCCTTTTGATCTTTCATTAAAAAAATTCACAAAAATCTAACCTTTTATTGAAGTAAAAGAACTGAAAGTGGGAGGTAAATCACATTATGAAATAAATGTTTTTCTCCAAAACACGCTGGCCATAATTATTGGCACCCTGTTATTAAATACTTTTTGCAACCTCCTTTTGCCAAGATAACAGCTCTGAGTTTTATTCTATAATGCCTGATGAGTTTGGAGAACACCTGAGATCAGAGACCATTCCTCCATACAGAATCTCTCCAGATCCTTCAGATTCCCAGATCCATGTTGGTGCTTCTTCTCTTCAGTTCACTCCACTCATCAGGTCCGGGGACTGGGACGGTCATGGCAGAAGCTTCATTTTGTGCTCAGTTACCCATTTTTGTGTTGCTTTTGATGTTTGTTTTGGACCGTTGTCCTGAAGGAAGATCCAACCACGGCCCATTATAAGATTTCTAGCAGAGGCCGTCAGGTTTTGATTTTTTATCTGTTGGTATTTGCTAGAATCCAAAATACAATGTATCTGAACAAGATGTCCAGGACCTCCAGCAAATAAATAGGCCCACAACATATAAGATCCAGCAGTGTATTTAACCGTAGGCATGGGGTACTCTTCATCCCTGTTTGCACCAAACACATCTGCTGGGTTTGCTGCCAAAAAGCCCCTTTTTTTGTTTCATCTGACCACAGAATCCGGTCCCTTCTGAAGATCCAGTCGTGTCTGACCACTGAATATGCTGGAGTTTACTTTTGGAGGAGCGAGGAGCATTTTTCTTGAAACCCTCCCAAACAACATGTGGGGATGTAGGGGCTGTTTGATATTTTTTTAATAGGCTTTCTGACCCCAAGACTCAACTAATCTCTGCAATTCTCCATCTGTGATCCTTGGAGAGTCTTTGGCCACTCAAACTTTCATCCTCACCGTCCATTAAGACAATATAGACACACGTCCTCTTCCTGGTTAGATTTGTAACATCTTTAGTTGATTATAACTTCTTAATTATTGCCCTGATGGTCAAAATGGGGTGTTACGTTCCACCCAGTCTAGGGTAGGGGAAAGCAGCATTAAAGTAACTAAAAATATGAACAAAACAAATGGCTCCAAAAGTTACACCAAAACAACAGAAATGTGATACAACAAATTTATTGATGTAACACAATTTAGGAAGTATTAAGACTTCAGGAGTGGGAGTAAAGCCCAAAGAAAGTACATACAAAAATGCCTCTAACTATAGGGACAATCTCTACACTTACCTTGTGTAAAATAAAATGAAATAAACAACAAAATACTTCCCTGACTCCCTCTCTACTTTAAACAGGAGAAAAGAGTTACAAAATAATAAAAAGGGCACCCACTCCCTAGGACTCCCAGTTTAAGTATATTTACAATATTTACAGGATAAACAAACAGAGATTCAGTTTTAACAGTTGGTTTCACAACAGAAATAAAATGTCTCTACTTGAATGTAGCAATGTTTAGAAGCTAACATCAACACAATTTGAAAGTTTACAAGATCAGTACATCTGAACAGCGGCAAAGCTTATAATCAACAAAGAGATACAACTAGCAAATGAACAACAAAAAAACCCTCCCCTTTCAATGGAGACCAGCGAGGCTTTAAACTCTTTTCTTGAGGAGAAGACCAATCCCAAATGAGCAGCCATCAGTCGAGGAGATCACCTTCACCTGGCTTTACCTGCACAGAAAAAGGCATGGAGAAAACGACCACTACTGCTACCTAGTGGTCGGAGACACAACATACAAAAAATAATAATATAACAAAACTACGCCCTAGGACGTAACACCCCCATCCTTAAATTACAAACCTGAGGTTTGTATACAAGACAGTACTCCCCTTAAACTTCACCATCATAAACACGAGACAGTGCATCAGCAACAATATTCTCAACTCCTTTCTTATAATGAATATCTAGAATGAACTCCTGTACAATGAGCGACCACCTCATCAAGCGCTGGTTTGAGTTAGACATCCGTGACAAAAAAAACCAAGGGATTGTGGTCCGTATACACCCAAATGGGATTACAGCTTCCACCAACATATACTTCAAAATGCTGAAGTGCCAACAACAGAGATAGTGCTTCTTTCTCGATGGTATTATATTTTCTTTGACTCTTCGTAAACTTTTTAGAGAAGTAACCTACAGGGTGTTCAACACCAGATTCGTCATCCTGCAGCAATACAGCCCCAGCTCCACAGGCACTGGCATCCACTTGTAACTTGAAAGGAAGTGAAAAGTTAGGAGCAGATAGCACTGGTGCATTACAAAGGAGTATCTTTGCAGAATTAAAGGCCCGTTCACATTCAGGACCCCACACAAACTTTCTGGACGTACTAAGTAGGTCTGTCAGTGGGGATACTACCGATGAAAAATTCCTACAGAACCCACGGTAATATCCAGTCATCCCCAGGAAACGTCGGAGCTCTCTCTTGTTGGTTGGAGTGGGAAAATCCACAATGGCATACACTTTGGCCTCAACTGGCCTAACTTGCCCTTGTCCAATCACTTTACCAAGATAAGTGACCATAGCTTTAGCAAATTCACACTTCGCTAAGTTTAAGGTCAATGATGATTCAGCCAACCTTTTGAAAACTAGTTCCAAGCTATTTACGTGATCATCCCAAGACATTGAGTATATAACCAAGTCATCCAGGTATACCTCACAATTGGTCACCCCTGACAAAACTCTCTGCATGAGGCGTTGGAAAGTTGCTGGGGCATTTCTCATCCCAAATGCCATAATAGAATATTGCAGGAAGTTATCTGGGGTGACAAATGCAGAGATCTCAGAGGCCCGTGGGGTCAAAGGCACCTGCCAATACCCCTTTAGGAGATCAAGCTTAGTAATGTAACGAGCAGAGCCTACTCGATCTACACAGTCCTCCATACGTGGCAGAGGGAAGGAGTCTGGTTTCGTTACATCATTAACCCTACGGTAATCAGTACAAAATCTTACCGTTGAGTCAGGTTTTGGAACTAAAATACAGGGTGAGCTCCATGGGCTTTGACTGGGAAAGGCCAAACCATGTTGTAACAAATAATCTACCTCTTTTCTCATTAATTCACGCTTCATTGGGTTGAGCCGATATGGATGTTGCTTAATTGGCCTACACTCGCCCACATCGATATCGTGTTTCAACACTGTAGTCTGCGTCGGAACATCAGAAAATAAAGTAGGATACCTGTGGATCAGATTTACAATATCTTCACACTGTGCCTTAGGAAGATACAAGAGATATGATTCCAAGTCACTCAAAATGGAGGAATTATTTAAACGCATTGTCATGCCATGAGCGTCACTATCAGCCAAGCCATCCTCCACGGGATTATACACAGTTTGCCTGACACTAGTGGACAAAACAGACAGAGGTTTAGGTATTGAGTCTGGAGATACAGATCTTGTTACATAGGCTTTCAACATATTTATGTGACACAACCGGGTTTTTCTCTTACGATCTGGGGTACTAATCACATAGTTTGTGTCACCAAGCTTTTTCTCAACAACATATGGACCAGAAAATTTTGCTTGCAAAGCTGAGCCAGGAACAGGAAGGAGGACAAGCACTTTTTCACCTGGTTGAAAATTACGCACCACACTTTGCTTATCATAATGAGCTTTCATTTTAGACTGGGTTTTAACAAGATGCTCTTTTGCGACTTCGCATGCCCTGTGCAGACGTTCCCGAAAAGAACTGACATAGTCTAACACTGACATTGGTGAAGTGGTCTTAGACAGTAATTGCTCACTCAACAACTTCAATGGTCCCCGTACTGTATGTCCAAAGACCAGTTCCGCAGGGCTGAAACCCAGTGACTCTTGAACCGTCTCTCTAATCGCAAACATGAGTAATGGCAATCCCTCTACCCAGTCTTTCCCTGTATCAAGACAGTATGCACGAAGCATGGATTTTAAGGTTTGGTGAAACCTTTCAAGTGCCCCCTGGGACTCTGGGTGATAAGCACTTGACAGTTGATGTTTCACCCCCAGTTCTCGTAATACCTGCCTGAACACATGAGAGGTCAAATTGGTGCCTCTATCAGATTGGATTATCTTAGGCAACCCAAATGTAGAGCAAAACTTCACAAGCTCATTAACAACAACCTTAGCTTTAAGAGTACGTATTGGAACAGCTTCAGGATATCGTGTCGCAGCACACATCAATGTTAGTATGTACTGATAACCTGACTTTGATTTGGGCAATGGACCCACACAATCAATAAGGAGTCTCTCAAAAGGTTCTCCGACAACAGGAATTGGTTGCAAAGGAGCAGGAGAAATAACCTGATTTGGTTTACCTGATAGCTGACAAATACGACAGGAGCGAACAAAGCCTGACACAGCAGACTTTAACCCAGGCCAAAAGAAGTACCTTGAAATCCGCCGGAACGTCTTTGTTATGCCCAGATGGCCAGACAAAGCATTTTCATGAGCCAACTTAAGAACTTGTTTACGATAACCTTGTGGAAGAACAATTTGGTAGCTTGCACTCCACTCATCCTCATCAGAGTATTGTCGCTTCCACCTACGCATTAGCACATCCCTGTCCCAGAAATATCCCACTCTAGTTTTAGGACTTCTCTCACCAGCATAGGCAGCACTGATGCAGTTAGACAAAGTGGGATCAGACTTTTGTGCCATAGCTAACTGTTCTCTACCAAGTGTCAGAGGAATTTTCTCTGCTTCAGTCAGGACGTCAAGGTCAGATTTAAAAAGTTCAGGATCAATAGACAGTTTGACTTCCACCGGCTCACTCTGAGAAATCAAGAAAGAGTCTGAAAGTTCAACAACATCGTCATATTTGCGTGCCTGAGCACGAGTCACAGCACAAATAGGAAAGACAGAGGGAAACTGTTCTGCAATGTCACTGGGCCCACAAACAATAGGGACATCCGTTACTACAGGACAGGGAAAAACCTTACCACCAGCTAGATCATTTCCTAGAATAAGATCTATCCCCTTCACTGGTAACTGAGAACAAACCGCTATCTTCACAGGCCCTCCAACAAGACCAGACTTTAAATGGACTTGGTGCAACGGAACTTTGACACAGCCCAACTCAATACCCTGTATTAAAACGCTTGTACCAGTATATGACTCAGATGAGAAGGACAGAGCGCTCTCCAGAATCAAAGACTGTGCACATCCTGTGTCCCTCAACATCTGGATATGCTTATAGTCAGAATCCGCAGAAAGAGACACAGAGCCGGTCAAGATGAAAGGTTCATATACCTTGGACTCAGGTGGAGAATCAAAACTGGACACACTTTGAACAAATGCTACACTTTTAGTCTTGGCAGCAGAGCTTTTCTGTTTCCAAGCCTTGCACTCAGAAATTAAATGGCCAGGGTCAAGACAATAAAAGCATACACGCCCGTCTCCACTTAATTTAGCAACAGGGTTACGACCACTAGCAACCGGCATGTCATTTCTGTTCGTGTGAGAAAAAGTTCTAGGCATGCCTCTCTCCCTACTCTCATCCCTAAAAGACAGATTCCTAGTTGGACGTGGTGAAGAAAACACCTGTTTGTGTGTCAACACAAATTCATCACAAATAACTGCTGCATCCTGCAAAGAAACAACCCTTTTTTCATTCAAGTGAACAACAATTTTCTCTGGGATGCAACGCTTGAAATCTTCCAACAAAAGCAATTCCTGCAGCTGTTCAAAACTACTAACTTTGCTAGACAGACACCATTTTTCAAAGTGAGTCTTCTTTTCAAAGCAAATTCTACAAATGTCTGATTGACTGTTTTTGACAAATTTCGAAACTTCTGGCGGTAGGCCTCAGGCACCAGCTCATATGTTCGGAGTACTGCAGATTTAACAATATCATAGTCCAAAGACTGCTCTATGGGCAAAGCTGAAGAAACCTCCTGGGCCTTCCCTACTAAAGTGCATTGCAGTAACAAGGCCCACATCTCCTTTGGCCACTTCAAATTAGCAGCCACTCGTTCAAATGCGGTGAAATAGGAGTCAACTTCACCCTCACGAAACTTGGGCACTAACGCAATGTGTTTACTTACATCAAAGCCTGATTGTGGATCTGGCATTGAAGGAACAGGACTTTGTAACGGAGAGGTGCCAGAGGGAGCTCCAGGTCGTGGCAATGGAACAGGCTTACTCTGCATTTGCTGAGCCTGTAAATCTAACTGCCGCAATCTGATATCACGATCAGCTTGTACCTCAATAGCCCGAAGCCGAATTCTTTGAGCCTCACACTCTTGTTTCCTTATTGATAGATCTAATTCCTTTAATTTAAGTGCTATGTTTGGATCATCACAAGCTTCAACACTTTTAGAGTCAAGAAGCAACTCTTGATCTACAGTTTCCCCAGCAACATCTGGTACATCTTCAATCCTCTCTTTCTCTTCTGGCAAAATACCAGCACAAATTAGCTTCTCAAACAGTTCATCTTTGATAACCTGCTTAGTAGCTTCTCTAGGTACTTCCATATTAAAGAAATCAGCTATCAACAATAGATCTTTCTTCCTACAACGATTAAATTCTTCTGTTGTAGGGCTAAGTGTAAATTATATAAGATCAAAATCCATACTGTCCCTAACACAGACTTTCCTCTTTCACCAAAGTCAAAAAACAGGCAAGCAACAAAACAAAAATGACAATGATAACAACAAAGGCTTACCTCCTCTTATTTAGTTGCAAGGGAAGATAATAAGGATCGAGGAGATGTTTAGCAGTTAGACGAGCCCCCAATTAATGTTACGTTCCACCCAGTCTAGGGTAGGGGAAAGCAGCATTAAAGTAACTAAAAATATGAACAAAACAAATGGCTCCAAAAGTTACACCAAAACAACAGAAATGTGATACAACAAATTTATTGATGTAACACAATTTAGGAAGTATTAAGACTTCAGGAGTGGGAGTAAAGCCCAAAGAAAGTACATACAAAATTGCCTCTAACTATAGGGACAATCTCTACACTTACCTTGTGTAAAATAAAATGAAATAAACAACAAAATACTTCCCTGACTCCCTCTCTACTTTAAACAGGAGAAAAGAGTTACAAAATAATAAAAAGGGCACCCACTCCCTAGGACTCCCAGTTTAAGTATATTTACAATATTTACAGGATAAACAAACAGAGATTCAGTTTTAACAGTTGGTTTCACAACAGAAATAAAATGTCTCTACTTGAATGTAGCAATGTTTAGAAGCTAACATCAACACAATTTGAAAGTTTACAAGATCAGTACATCTGAACAGCGGCAAAGCTTATAATCAACAAAGAGATACAACTAGCAAATGAACAACAAAAAAACCCTCCCCTTTCAATGGAGACCAGCGAGGCTTTAAACTCTTTTCTTGAGGAGAAGACCAATCCCAAATGAGCAGCCATCAGTCGAGGAGATCACCTTCACCTGGCTTTACCTGCACAGAAAAAGGCATGGAGAAAACGACCACTACTGCTACCTAGTGGTCGGAGACACAACATACAAAAAATAATAATATAACAAAACTACACCCTAGGACGTAACATGGGGATTTTCAATTCTTTAGATATTTTCTTACAGCCACTTTCTATTTTGTGAAGCTCAACAATCTTTTGCTGCGCATCAGAACTATATTCTGTGGTTTTACTCATTGTGATGATTCAGGGAATTTGGCCTTTGTGTTTCATCATATTTAAACTCCTGTGAAACAAGAAGTCATAGCTGGACAATGTCATGTTCCTAGTCACCCTGGTGTGCTAAAAAAGGTAAATATTAATGGGAATATACTTCAGAGATATTTTTCTCATAAAAAATTCTAGGGGTGCCAACAATTATGGCCAGCGTGTTTTGGAGAAAAACATTTATTTCATAATGTGATTTACCCCCCAATTTCAATTATTTTACTTCAATGAAAGGTTAGATTTTCGCGAATTTTTTGAAGGAAAGATCAAAAGGATAAACAATGCAGATTTATTTTTTACAGCCATTTCTGATCATATTTATCAGGGGTGCCATCAATTTTGACCACCACTGTATATGTAAATATGCCAAAAGTTTGAACATATCTAATCATTCTGTATTCTGTCTATTTTGCTTATGGTACATATAGTGAAAACTCTAAAATAACACAAATGGAAGTCTGGGAATGTGTGCTGAATTTCCTTTAACTTACATGAAAAGATTTTTTTTATCTAAAACAAGAATTTGTGTTTGCCTGTCCGATAAAACTAATTTTTATGTATTTAAGCACCCTGTAGATTAAATGGGTTTTAGTATTAAGAGAAAATTAAATTCAGTCTGCGTGTCCAAACTCTTGTCTGTTGTTCTACATTATGTTGTAATTACCGTGAAGATTGGGGAATATTCCTCTAGTAAGGCTGTGTTATCGTGTGGGGTTCCTCAAGGGTCTATGTTGGCCCCCATTCTTTTTTCTTTATACATGCTTCCACTAGATCCTATTATTAGAAAACACGGGTTGTCACTCAAATTTATCTGCCCTTAAAACGCTCGTCAGATACACTACAGGCCAAACGTTTGGACACATTACTATTTTTTTATGTTTTTGAAAGAAGTTTCTTCTGCTCATCAAGCCTGCATTTATTTGATCAAAAATACAGAAAAAAAAAGTAATATTGTGATATATTATTACAATTTAAAATAATTGGTTTTCAATTTATTATACTTTAAATTATCATTTATTTCTGTGATGCAAAGCTGAATTTTCAGCATCATTACTCCAGTCTATCACATGATCCTTTAGAAATCACTCTAATATTCTGATTTATTATGAGTGTTGGAAACAGTTCTGCTGCCTAATATATTTGATTAATAAAAGGTTAAAAAGAACTGCATTTATTCAAAATAAAAAAATATTTTCTAATAATATAAATCTTCTTTACTATCACTTTTTATCAATTTAACACATCCTTGCTGAATAAAAGTATTGATTTATCTCAAAAAAAGAAAGAAAAAAAATTACTGACCAGGGGCCCGTTCTTCATACGTTGCTTATTACATCCGAGATCAAATGACACATCCAAGATGATATCATCGTGCGAATCATGATCTGGCTAACTCAGTTCTTCGAACACACTTGCCGGATATGATTAGTATCGCTGGATTGGGTTATCTGAGATAATTGCGCGTTCATGCGCTGGTTAAAAGGGGATATGTATAGACAGTAGAAACATTGATCAGCAACGCTGCTATTGGCTGCTCAGCATGGCCAAAGAGCGCGCTCAGTTTTTCTCCTCAGCAGAGCAAGAACTAATAGTCGAAGTTTATTCAGAATTTTAATGTTTAATCAAAACGCCAGGGAACACCTCAAAGTCTGCAAAAGCCAGGAGAGAGAGCTGGCAAAAAGTAGCAGACAATTTAAATCCGTTAGAAGTGGCCATGTTAGATGTTTCTATCACTTATTAGCCTATATTTTTGTATTTTAATAATTGCATAATTACTTTGTGCATTGTAATGTCAGAGTCACCACATGGGAACAAATAAAAGTGAAGTACAAAAATATTCTACATAATGGTAATTTTTAGTTATATTATAGTCTCTTTTATGAAAGGTATTGTTAAATAAATGGTGTTCTGTTTATAAAAGCAACCAAGAAAAAGGCTGAGAAAATAGAAAAGATCTCAGCCTACACTGTAAAATAATTTTTGCTGCTTTAAATTAAGGCCGTATAGTCATTTCAACTGTTAAATCTTGAGTAATGATGAATTGCTTTGACTTGTGAAAGTGAAAACTGATAAACTTATGTTAATGTACACATATTTTGCCATGAGTTATTGATCACATTTTTCCCCAGTGTAGTTCATTGTGTTTTCCTCTTTTGTGCACTTTTACATACACCAACACTTGTATCTGTTCCCAAGAAAGTGGTGGCTGAAATATGTGCAGTCAGTGGACATTTTCTAACTTTCCAAAGGAAAGAAAGTATAAGACTTTGTAATGTCCATTTGTTTCCATTGCACTGGACAGTGAATAAACCCTCTCAGATAACTGTCATATGGAGGAACTAGCCTACCTGCAAGTGCATAAATAACTTTACTTCATTTATACTTGTATGCTTTATGGCTGCAATATAAGTTGTAGGATTCCACATCTCCAGAAAGGCCTACAGAAGAGTCTGCACAGACAGAGGAGACATAGGCCTACAGGTGGGCAGTGGATAGACAACTTTTCCTTTTTATTTGTTGCATGAGGCATGTGTCTAATATCTCTTGTTGCAGGCACTTGACCACTGGCTTTTCTTTACAAAGAACAATTGAAATAAAACTCAAGGAACTAAGCATATTTGTCTTTTATTAAACATTTAATGAAAAGTGTGTTTTTTGTGGCAATGTTGTGTAATATGGCACATGCAACAATGTCACAGGCCCTGTCAGGTGTGCAACCCTCAGACTTCTCAGACACTGAAATCTTCCCTTTAGTTAGCCAAAGTTCATTTCATTGTGTGCCCTTGTCCTGGCAGAGCTGCACTGTAACTGGTTTGGGTCAGGGAATGGGGTCATAAAACACCTGTCTGCAGGAACATGTCATAATCACCTATGAGAAAATGCAGTTCTGTTAGGATCAGCATAAGTGTATGTAATACAGTGAGCTTGATATTTAATTGTGGAACTTTCTTTACCACTTTCAAATAATGTTCATAAATGTGAATCTCTGAAAATTCTTATGTCATGCACAGATCCTGGCCATTTTGCTTTCACATTTGTGATATGGAAGATTTTAGTCAACTGCCTTTTTTTTATTTGATAATATTACTAATCTGGAATATTAAGAATCACAATAGTAACTGGGCTGCACATTTACATTGTGAATCCCCTTTCTGTTCACATAATCCCCTTCATTGAGGCCTTGATGGCAGTCTATGGCCTATAGTCTAGGGTACCAATCACGTTAGTGAAGCCTGAGTGACATATCTGTAATCGGCATGGTCATGATTGTATGATCTTCATAAAAAATTATGATAGCCTAAAAAAACAAAATAAAAAAAAACACTGCTTTACAACATTGGGTCTTAAGTGGCTTGGAAATGCCACAAAAAAAACAAAAAAACTAAAACTGTCTTTTAAACATAAAAGCGACAAAAAACGACAATCTCACGAGTCACGAGAAAAAATATAGGCTATATCTCAGTAAGAAAGTGCACTATCGCGCTGAGCTGGACTTCCCGTATCAGCTCCGCTTATGAAGCCGCGATCTAATCCTGTTAACATGAAATAAGCCTCCCGAGCAGGTTTGAGCTTGCGCATCTGTTGCTATGACAGCAAGTCCAGGATGAGCGTCGAAGAACCAAACAATCCAAGATCATGCCAAATCGCCAACAATCAAATCCAGCTGTGAGTTAGCGACGTACGAAGAACGGGCCCCCGGTTTGTCATGTGTTTGTGTTTAGTCTGGTTTGTTGTGAGCACATATTTGTCTTGTACTCCTTGTTCCAGGTGCTCTCTTGCTACTGAGTTTTTGATTGACAGCTTCTTCACCTGGAAGTGAAGACGTCAGTAGCCTACTGTGTTTATGTGTGGATGTGAGCGTCTGTAAGCGCAGCTTTCTATTTCATTTTAATGATATTAAGTTTATATCTGTATTTTTTTGCTGCTACACTATATTGTTGAGATGATTTCTTATAGAAGGAATAGTACAGACGAATGATATCATTATCATTAGCCATCGTCGCTATAAGGATACTGGATAGCCTACTCGTGGTAAGTCAGATTTATTTATTTTTAATCAATACTATTGTCTACTAATACTATTTATAATACAGAACTGGCTTTTTTCAGGTGAGAGCCCATAATATTATACAGCTGTGTTGTCTTGATTTAACTTAGCCCAATCATTACATGACTTGTTTATCTACATTCGGTTACAGTCTTCGATTATATCATATTTCCCCCCAGCCACCCCAAACCACATTGGGCTAGAGTAATGTACAGTATCTATACTGTAGCCTAGAGTACAAAAAGTACTGTATCAGTCAATGATGCCATTGGACCAGAGCGCTGTCAATCACTGCCTGATTCAACTTTGGCAATGTAAAGCCTTTTTTTTTTACCATGCATGCATACTATTATTTATTCTGATTACTTTTGTGTGATAAAGATGACTGATAGATAAAGCTATTATATGTAGCTAGTATGAGTAAATGCTTTTTCTGTGTCCATATTTGACTAATAATAATAATGCCAAAAATTGCACTTCAAATGAACATTTCTGAGAAAAATGTTTAATCTTTTATAGTCTTTAATAATAAATATATGTCCAAATTAAAACCTTAATACATGCAAGTAATTATGACTGAAAACATCCAGCAACTGGGGAATACACAGCCATGGATATATGTTTATAGGGCTATACAGCCATCTACTGGTTACACAACAGTATTACAGATGATAAATGCTTCATGACTCCCGAGGTAAATATTTAAGCTAGTACTGTAAAATCCCTTAAAACATTTATATAATTTGTTTGGAAAAAATATTGTAAATCTGCAACTTGTTACTGTATGTGGGAGTTCAAAGTAGTTTGTATTGTTAGATTATAATACATTTCCTCTCTCATTTTCCAGGGAGTGGAGCAACTTTTCCATAAACAAAATTCTGATGCTGACACAGAGTATGGATTGATAGTACCAGAGATCCACTGTCCCTGTCAGACAATAATCTTACTTTGTTCAGACACATCACCTTTGAATGACTGGGATCTTGATCTTCAGACACCTGATTTATTTTATTTTAATATAAACTAGCAAATATTTTAATTTCCTCTAGATTAAAACAAACACAGTTCACAAGTACACAAGAGGTTGCACTTTATTCTTATTAGTCTATGCTGATCTTGGATTAGCATACCAACAGCATATGAATGTTAAGGGCATAGTTCACCCAAAAATAAAATTCTCTCTTAGTTTACTCACCCTCATGCTGTCCCAGATGCATTTTACTTTCTTTCTACAGATAAACACGAATTAAGATTGTAAGGAAAGTAATCCATCTCTGCGAGTCCTAAAAACCACACACAGTGAGCGTGACGGTAATCCATGCGACCTCAGTGGATGAGTCAATGCCTTCTGAAGTCAAACAATAGGCTAGATAAAAGAAATACTAATAATGTAAACTGTTTTAACTATTAAAAATCACTTCCGACCAACTGTCTTACGTACATGGGTTACAATCCACTTTTTATGGACTCACAGAGATGGATTATTTCCTTAAAAATCTTTGTCTATGTTTATGTGAAGAAGAAAGTCATATTCATCTGGGATGGCATGAAGGAGTAAATGATGAGAGAATTCTAATTTTTTGGGTGGACTATCTTTGTTCTGCTTGTGTCCAGTCACTGCTTTGCTATTGTACTGCAACAGGAACTGCTCAAAGAATCATTGCAACATTTTTAAATGTATATGAATTTTTTAAATGTATTCTGTATTTGTAATTGTGCATTTTGTATAGTAATGAGAATACTGTGCATTACATGTATATTATGCAGTTAATGTTTTGTGGATTCTGGTCTTTCCTGTCACAACATAATTGCATCCAAGACCTTCACTCTGATACTTGTGTATATGCTTTAGTGACAATAAAAAATGTACATTTATTTGAATTCATATTTTCAATTACATTAATTTAACTGATTGTATAAGTCACAATTGAAATGGTTGATGATTGTTAAAATATATTTACAATTTTAAATCTTAGAAGGTAGTATTAATTAAATGAAATAACTAAATACAATTATCAGTTAAAAAAAAAAGGCAAAAAGAACATTCTTTATGTGACGTAATGAAATGCCCTTTGAGGTCTGTATCATCTGACAGCAGGCCACGGTTGTAATTTTCATATTGTTTAAATTCCTCTTATTTAAGTGATCATTAATTTTGATGGTGTAAATGTATATCATGCTAACAATGAGTAGTGTGATGGCCATGGTTGCCAACCTTGATTACCTGGTTGAGGTTTGACTTTCTTGACGGCTGAATATATCACACACGTTTGCTAGTATTCTCGTTAAATTGTAACAGCTGAACCTAATCAGAGACTAACATGCAAAATAATCATCAGGAATAAACAAATATTCTCCGAAAACATTGGACACTATACAATATTTTAAATATTATATACAGTAGGCCTACTTTAATGTACAATTACACCTGAATAGACTGAATAGATCTCTTGTGCTCCTAAAAGCTTCTGTCGACAAAGTAGTAGCAGCAGGTAAATACAGATAAAATTAAAGCTGCAAGCAGCATTTATCGGGGTTCAAGCAGTTAAGGCCTTTAAGGCATTTAAGCACAAAAGCATCAAAAGTTATTAAGATTTATTTAGCAAGCTTGTAACCACTGACATAATAGATGGAAAAGACCATTTACAGCCAATACAGGCAATTTACCATGGGATATATATGGTTTTAAAGCTTTTTAACAGTTATAGCGCCAGCTATGGTCCGATCTCCATAAAATTGTTTACTGTGACCTCAAATTAAACCCATACACACGTGTACTGAGTTTGGTGAAGATATCTCATTTACTTCTTGAGTTATAGCCATTTTAGTAAAATAGGCTCCTCCCACAACAATTTAGCACATTCTAGTATTATTTACTATGATTCTAGCATGATTTGCCATATTCTAGCATAATTTACCATGATATACTACATTCTAGTATGATTTACCATTGTTTACTGTGATTCTAGCATGGATTACCATAGTTTATCATGATTTATCATAGTTTACAATGATTTATCATAGTTTACCATGATTTACCCTGTTCTAGCATAGTTTACCATGATTTACCATGTTCTAGCATGATTTACCATGATATACCACATTCTAACATGATTTACCATGTTCTAGCATGATTTACCATGATATACCACATTCTAACATGATTTACCATAGTTTATTATGATTTATCATGGCTTACCATGATTTACCCTGTTCTAGCATAGTTTACCATGATTTACCATGTTCTAGCATGATGTACCATGATATACCATGTTCTAGAATGATGTACCAGGATTGTAGTATGATTTACCTTGATACACCACATTCTAGTATTATTTATTATGATTTCCATGTTTTTAGTGTGATTTAACCATGATTTACCACATTGCTAGCAATTATGTGAAGTATCAGTAAAAATGAAGTGATAAATTCTGACAAAATATGATTGTGCTACAATAGTAATTGTTATATAAGTGATTTTTTAGTGTTTTATTGTTATATAAGTGATTTTTAGTGTCTAATGAATGCAAAAGCATAAGTGAGTAGACTTCATTAATAAGTAGAATGGCCAGCAGAGGGCAGTAGAAGACCACATATTGGCTCACTTTCACTTTAAACTTCTTGATTTTCACCATTTTTCTGTACTAAAGCAAACCAGTTTTTCCATTTTAACTCCATAATGCATGTTTACACACACACACACACACACACACACACACACACACACACACACACACACACACACAAAGACAAGTGTTGTTGTTTTTTCAATGCTATTGGGATATGTCATTATGAAAATGTATTTGAATGGTCTATAAACATTTCACAAAGTCTTTGTAAGCTATTAATCAGATGATTCAGAATTTATTCAGAAACCTAAGACTACACACACACATTATGTTGTAGATACAGACATTTGAAATATATGATGTGATCAAACTGTCAATACTAATACTTTAACAGATGGATTTTGACTAAATGTAATTGTAAATGTTAAAATAGTGATTTTATAAAGTCTAAATATAAATTATAGAACAATATGACAACATGACTATTTTAAACAGCAGGGGGCAGTAAAATACAATTTCTTGGCTTAATATGCCATTATATTCATATCATTTTCACCTTTTTAACTGTTATAGAGGCAAATTTTGTCCGATCTGTCTGAAAATTTTCATGCATGTTCAGAGTGATATTTCACATGTTCTGGCTTGTTTTTAAGAAGGTTTGAACATTCATTAAAGAGATATAGGCTTTCGGGGACACTTGGTAAAGGCCACATTTTGAAGTGAGCCTATTATAGCTATCCAAATGAAGTAGTTCAACTTTTTATGACAATTATTGTTCTAGTGAGTCCAGATAATTGTATTGCACTAGTTTTTAACATTATGATATGAAAATTATATGATCAGAGATGGAAAAGACCATTTACAGCCAATACAGGCAGTTTACCATAGGAAGTATATGGTTTTAAAGCTTTTTAACAGTTATAGCGCCACCTATCGTCCGATCTCCATAAAATTTTGCATGCTTGTTAATGATGGTATGTCACATATGCTCACCAATTTTTGTGAAGTTCTGAGTTTTTGTTTAGGATTTATAGGCTTTTGATTGCATTTTACCACGCCCATTTTATAAATGACCCTATTACAGCAATCCAAATGCAAAAGTTCAACTTTTTTTTGATAATTATTGATCTAGAGAGTCCAGAGAATTGTCCTAGACTGGTTTGGTTCCGATCGGGCGAAAAACCAGGGACTAGTTTGCAAAAGTAGGTTTTGGACAAAATTCGACATAGCAGAAAATTTTCCCTGCCTACATCCAAATCGGAGATAGCTATTTTGTCCGCCTTGAGCCAAGGATTCCAACGATATAAGACACTTGATCCTGGGACAAACGGTCTAAGAGTTATGAGCGATTTTGAACTTTTGGTTGCTGTAGCGCCACCTATGGGCCAATCGGGGTCATACTCTGATAGGTTGTCCCCAAATTGAGGCCTACCATCTGGCCAGGTTTCAAGTCTCTAGGCCTTACGGTTTGTCCTGCGCGATGCGTTTTACAAATCCTTACAATTACAATAGGGTTTCAGCATTTCATGCTTGAACCCCTAATTAAAAAACAAACCTAACTTAATATCATTAAAATGAATTAGAAAGCTGCGCTTACAGACGCTCACATCCACACATAAACACAGCACTGACGTCTTCACTTCCAGGTGAAGAAGCTGTCAATCAAAAACTCAGTAGCCAATAAGAGCACACTGCTACTAGCCCCGCCCCCACGAGAGAAATGTGTCAGAACAGCAAACGAAAACTCTGGGAGCGTAAACGAAAACTTCAGAAGCGTAAATGAAATCTCTGGAAGCGCATTTGTAAGTTCAGATCAGCGAACGCAATATGAGAAATAGTTAGCAAAACATGCAGTGTATTAAAAACGAAGTCAAAAAAATTGCCTGCGATTTATTCTTTTTCAGTTTCAAAGATATTTTATTCAGTTTCAATTTATATTTTAATTAGTTTCTTTAAAAGTTACGTTCATTATTATTGGAACAAAATTAATTCCATAGTACTGCACCCACTGAAACCGAAAATCTCGTAACACCTGCATCTCTGGATAAATACCACAAGTATCATCACTCATCACAGGTTAGACTGATAGACCTGATAGACCACACCCGAATCAGAAACTGAAATTAACTTAGAAAGCCACAGGTATGAGAGTCAGTTGTACTGGTCTTCCCACCCGAGCACAATGTTGACGTACGCAGTCTCTGTCCGCACCGGGAAACAGGAGTTCGCTGGGACAGTAGATCATGTTCACCTGACGCTGGTCGGCACGGAGAGATGCAGTGGCCGGACTCTGCTGGACAAATCCTTCTTTCAACGTTTTGCAAGAGGAACGGTAAGATTAGTTTTTTCTTGCCGCGCGTAGGCTATATGTTATTAAATATAACAGAGAAAATAGTTTATCACTTATCAGACCACAAAAATTTAGAAATCACAGTCTCTATGACAGACTGTTTAAAGTTTCTCCAAACTGCATGTCTGTAACCCCACTTTTTTTCCACTTGAATTGGACTTTTTTTTTAATGCAAATCTGAGAAAAAAGTCAGAAATGCGAGATAAAAAAAATCACAACCTTTTTTATCCAGAGGTGGAAACCAGCTTTCATAATGTTTTATAGAAATAAAACAACTGATATTGTATAACAAAATAATGAGATTAACTATAGGGCATCCTGACTGCAGTGAAAATTGTGTGTGTATTGTGTGGTATTTCTGATTAGTTTCCCCCCCAATTAAACTCTTTAATGTTTGCACATACCCTGAGATGTCCAGTCGAGGCCTGTTTTACTGGAAACGGGCCCCGTAACAGAAGGACCCTCCGTTGCGCTTGAAACGGGCCACCGAATTGCAAAGGCTCTGGTTGTGTCTAACAGGTGATGCCCATCGACGTCGGTGTGAAGGAGACGCTGGGAGACATCGTGCTGGTGAAGCTTGAGAAGAAGAACTTGTTCAATGATCAGTGGTACTGTCAAGGCATCAGTGTGACGTCTCCCTCCGGAGATCGCTTCGACTTCCCCTGTTATCGCTGGATCGGGAACGAAAAGGCAGTGGTTCTTCGAGAAGGCCAGGGTGAGTCCTATCCCGACTCTGATCACTATCCAGGCCTGGATCAAGCACGTCACAAATACTGTAATTTATGTGTGTTCCTTTAGCTCGATTGCCTCATGAGGATAAAACCAGTTTGCTAAATGATCACAGACGCACGGAACTGGAATCCAGACAACAACTGTTCAGGTTTGAGGACACCGTTACAATCCTGGACAATATTCTATCATTTGGTGGTGTAAATGCTTTCTTTATTTTCCCCCAGATGTTTTAGTTTAAAATGCTTAACACCGTCATTTCACTTATACTTTGTGACACCAAATATAATTCTCTGAAAGATGAATGTTACCTCTTCTTGAAGGTGGAAGGAGTGGCACCCTGGTTTCCCCATGAGCATAGATGCCAACTCCAGCAGTGAACTCCCTCTGGACGTTCAGTTTGAAGCTGACAAAACTGTGGACTTCAATGTAAACTTCATTAAAGCGTAGGTTACACAGTTTGCATTCAACAAATATGCTATTATTGATTTCCAATGACCCTGTTTGACTGCTGAAAAGGACAGTTCACCCCAAAATGAAAATTCTGTCATTTACTCATGTTGATCCAAACCTGAATGAATGAACAAAAAAAAATATTTTGAAGAATGTTGGTAACCAGACAGTTGACGGTAACCACTGGCTTCCACTTTCTTTCTTTTTTCTACTATATGGAAGTCAATGGTTACTGTCAACTCTCTGGTTACCAACATTCTTCAAAATATACAGGTGCTGGTCATAAAATTAGAATATCATCAAAAAGTTGATTTATTTCAGTAATTCCGTTAAAAAAGTGAAACTTGTATATTATATAGACTCATTACATGCAAAGTGAGATATTTCAAGCCTTTATTTGTTATAATTTTGATGATTATGGCTTACAGCTTATGAAACCCACGAAATCAAAATCTCAGAAAATTAGAATATTACATGAAATCACACAGTAATTACACAGTAATCCCATGGTCATTGAAGCAGGTTTTGGTTCTTTTGGCAGTGTGGGCCGGTGCAAATCCTGCTGGAAAATGAAGTCAGCATCTCCATAAAGCTTGTCTGCTGAAGGAAGCATGAAGTGCTCTGGAAATGTCCTGGTAGACGGCTGCGTTGAGTGGACAGCACAGTGGACCAACACCAGCCGATGACACGGCTCCCCAAACCAACACAGACTGTGGGAACTTCACACTGGACTTCAAGCATCTTGGATTGTGTGCCTCTCCATTCTTCCTCCAGACTCTGGGACCTTGGTTTCCAAATGAGATGCAAACTTTGCTCTCATCAGAAAAGAGGACTTTGGTCCACTGTGCTTTATTAAATCCAGAGTCAACGCAGCCGTCTACCAGGACATGTCCAGAGCACTTCATGCTTCCTTCATTTTCCAGCAGGATTTGCAGCGGCCCACACTGCCAAAAGAACCAAAACCTGCTTCAATGACCATGGGATTACTGTGTAATTACTGTGTGATTTCATGTAATATTCTAATTTTCTGAGATTTTGATTTCGTGGGTTTCATAAGCTGTAAGCCATAATCATCAAAATTATAACAAATAAAGGCTTGAAATATCTCACTTTGCATGTAATGAGTCTATATAATATACAAGTTTCACTTTTTTAACGGAATTACTGAAATAAATCAACTTTTTGATGATATTCTAATTTTATGACCAGCACCTGTATATATATATATATATTTTAGTTCAGCTGAAGAAGAATTCATACAGGTTTGGAACATAAGGATGAGTAAATGATTTTTGGGTGAACTCTCTTTAACTAGGAAATATCCCAAAATAAATTGAGAAACAAGTGAAGCTGAAACCGAATCAGACAATCTGATTATGAACATGTATTTTTCTTGCTGTGATCTCTTTCAGGATCAAGAATCTTGGTCTTAACAAACTGAAGAGCTTGTTCCAGTCGTCTTGGACAGATATTGAAGATTTTCAAGAAATATTTCTGACAATCAAGAACCCTGTGTCAGGTTTGAACAGTTTCTTCCTATGTTCATTATTTATTTCTAATACAAAAATGAGCTGTGGGGAAAAAATAAAAATAAACAGGCTGAGAGACACATTGTTTGCATTCCCCTAAACTCACTGGCATTATTCCCAGAATATGTGATGCAGAACTGGAAAGAGGACTTCATGTTTGGCTATCAGTTCTTAAACGGCTGCAATCCTGTGATGATCCGGAAGTGCACGAGTCTTCCAGACGGGTTCGCAGTCACGCAGGAGATGGTGAAAGACTCCCTGGATCGAGGTCTCACACTACAGGAGGAGTTAAAGGTCAGAAAATAATGCTTGGTCCTCAGTGGTGTAGACAGGACAGTTGCAGTGGTCAATTCTGGATGTGAATGAATAATAATGAGATTTTCACTCTAAACGCCTCTCTATTACAGGAGGGAAACGTCTACATCGCAGACTATGCGATACTGGAGGGAGTGCGAGCCAGTGCCACCGACCCGAACACCCAGCAGTATTTGTCTGCTCCCTTCTGCCTTCTGTACAAGAACAGCCAGAATGAAATCATGCCGATCGCTATTCAGGTGTCTGCAGAAATCATTTAGTGAAATATTACTTCAAAATTAAAGTTAGTGCTCTGAGTTTTTACCAAATATTCTGTTGGTTCACTTGATCTGACAGCTCAGTCGTCACACTCCTGCTGGGGAGGCGAACACTGTGTTTCTCCCGAGCGATGATCGCTACGACTGGATGCTAGCCAAGATGTGGGTGAAATCCTCCGACTTTAATGTACACCAGGTGGTCACACACCTTCTCAGGACACATCTGACATCTGAGGCTTTTGCCATAGCCATGTACAGACAGCTCGCTGCCGTCCATCCAGTGTACAAGGTAGATTCTGAAACTCATGGCTTACTGCTTTATTAAAGGCCGTCGTCTTGCAGCAAATCACTGCAGCCTTTATGTTCTCCTCACAGTTGCTGATCCCTCATGTCCGTTTCACCATTGCCATCAACACTGCGGCTCGAGAGAAACTCATCTGTGAATCTGGGCTTTTTGACAAGGTATGTTTAACCCTGAATAAAGTTCCTTGGAACCACAGTTTTTCTTTTCATGTTTATTCCTGGTTCTTTCACATGACTGAGGTCTGAAGAAGCATACAGTCTTTGACTTGATATTCAGTCCTCTAGCTGTCGGCTCTGGCTTCTGTTTTGTAGACTTCACTGCAATTCTCTAAAGAAGTGTCTACAAAAATGTAGTCTGAGACTCAAAGGTTCACTCGTGTCCTTGTGTTTCAAAGGCTAATGCCACTGGTGGAACTGCAATTGTGGAAGTGATTCAAAAGGCCATGAAGACTTTAACCTATAAGTCCATGTGCTTCCCTGAGGCCATGAAAGCTCGAGGAGTGGAAGATCTGCCCAACTACTACTACAGAGACGACGGCATGATGGTCTGGGAGGCAGTCAAAAGGTACTTGATAAAATACACAAAAATTAGGGGTGGTTCAATGGTTCAAATTACTCACGGTTTCAGTACGGTTTGGTATGTGCTTGTATTGTAATAAATAAAGTTATGACACACATATCACACAGTTGTTCAGCCAAGAGCAGTGTTGAGTTTTTCCCCTTTTTCTCTTGCTGTTTGATTAACATTAAAAACACAGACACCAGCAGGAATATACAGTGCTATGCATAAGTTTAGACACCCATGCTAAAGTTGACTAAAAAGAGGAATAAAAAATCATCTTTTGGAAACTGAACTTAATGCCTTAATTAAAAAAATGAGGAAAAATCCAACCTTTAAGGACACCAATTTTCTTTGTGAATGAATAATGTATGGTAAATAAATAAATGTTCTTCCTTAAAATACAGGGTGCATAAGTTTGGACACCCCTATGTTAAATTCCCATAGAGGCAGGCAGATTTTTATTTTTAAAGGCCAGTTACTTCATGGATCCAGGATACTATGCATCCTGATAAAGTTCCCTTGGCCTCTGGAATTAAAATAGCCCCACATCATCACATAGCCTTCACCATACCTAGAGATTGGCATGGTTTTATTTCAGTTAGCCTAATAGCTAGTTTGATTTGCATTGAGAGATGATCTTATGGAAAGTACCCCATGCCAATCTCTAGGTATGGTGAAGGCTATGTGATGATGTGGGGCTATTTTAATTCCAAAGGCCAAGGGAACTTTATCAGGATGCATAGTATCCTGGATCCATGAAGTAACTGGCCTTTAAAAATAAAAATCTGCCTGCCTCTATGGGAATTTAACATAGGGGTGTCCAGACTTATGCACCCTGTATTTTAAGGAAGAACATTTATTTATTTACGATACATTATTCATTCACAAAGAAAATTGGTGTCCTTAAAGGTTGGATTTTTCCTAATTTTTTAAATTAAGGCATTAAGTTCAGTTTCCAAAAGATGATTTTTTATACCTCTTTTTAGTCAACTTTAGCATGGGTGTCTAAACTTATGCATAGCACTGTATTAGGCTGCTGTCACTTTAAGACATAATGCATGGATCAATATACTGATACTGTACACATGCGCTGCCTTTCTCGACTGTTCACGTTCACTTAAGACATAACCGACTATGTTTACTGGGATACTCGCCAAGATGGGCATTTTGACAATTTTGTGTGAATTTGTCCATTCAAGCGCAAGACATGAAAGAGAACTCTATTTAGTATTCACGCATACAGAACTTTTAACGCGCATGTTCTCTTTCGTGTTTTCTTGCACTTCAATGTTTTAATTGGCAAGGCTTAAAAACGTGTGCTAATGATAAACTTTTTTGACAATGCAGTCAATCCACTTTTTTTTCTTTTCTTTTTTTCACCAAACCATATAATAGATGCAATGTCAGATTTGAGATTAACCGCCGTGCAAATGCGTACCGAACCGTGGGCGGGAAACGGCACTTTTTTGTTGTTGTGTTATGTTACCGAAAACCGTTACATCCCTAGTTTAAATTCTAATGGTAAGAATTAGAAACAAAGAACAAATTAGTAAAGCATTTGACACCAAGGTGTATTTTTACATTTGCTGATTCATCATTTAACTTGATCTTCCTCCAGTTTTGTTTCTGATGTGGTGAAGATCTGCTATGGCAGTGATGAGACGGTTCAGGAAGACAAGGAGATTCAAGCATTTGTTCAGGATGTTTGCTTCTCTGGTCTGAAGAATTGTGGTGAGTACAGGATCATTTAACTGAAATGTAAATGTGTGAATGTGTTTTTACCTCCCCAACCCTGCGAGAAGTCACTGGTTCAAATCCCGGACGAGCCCTCAGTTCTCACATGCCTTCCCAGTCTAGGAAGGGCGTAACAAGGGAAATTATCTAAAAAATAAAACAAAATAAACTTTAGGCAATCAAGAGCTCTCCTTCCAGCACTCCACAAAAAAAATAATATATAAAAAGAACAACAAAATTCATTACCAAAATAAAAACGACAAATTATGTTTCGAACCATTGATTAGGAGTGCATGTCAAACTGCCACAGTCGCATGATTTCAGTAAACGAGGCTTTGTTGCATCATAAAAGTTTCAAAAAGTTTCAGAATTTCAATGGTTTGCCACCAGAGGGAGATGATTTATGTGAAACCCTGAACCAGCGTCTGTAAATTTATTTTTTACCTGATATCAGATCCGTTTTATACATTTGTAGACATTTAATGACACAAAGGAAGAGTTGTAATTAAAATGTCTTACTGGTCTGATTAACCAAGCTCTCCATTTAAAAAAAAAAAAAGCCATACAATTTAATAAAATAACATATTATAGATGCACTTCATATTTAGTGGTATTAGATGTTTTGCTAATTGCATTCAATAGATTACTCCTTCAATAAAACATCTGCAGTTGGTTTGTAAAAGGTGTTCTTATGCATGTGTGCTGCATTGACACTGTTTTGACCAGCAGGGGTCACTAGCCGTTTCGAAACGGTGAATCATTTTGTGAAGCAATTAGTTCAACTGAATTTCTCACAGGAGAAAACATGGACTTAAAATGGCATCCATACTGCTTCCAAAATAACAAATAAATTGTAAACCGTTTCAACTTAAATCCCTCCTTAAACGAACTTCTCCCATCTAGCGGTGAAAACTGTATTTTGCATTCAAACGAATAGTGCTCTCTAGCGCCTCGCTTTTTCAAATGCGCGTTGCAACTACGGTAGCCGTTATGTACCAAGAAGCTACTGTCATGCTGCCTATATAATGAATTACACAACCAAGCAATGAAAAAAGCTTGTAATTTAGACCGTAACATTCCCTGCGTCCCAATGTGCATACTATCCACCCTATCTGCCCTAAATAGCATTGACAATTACTAATGTCACATACTATTTAGGATGGATAGTATGCACATTGGGACGCAGGCATTGACTTACCCATCGAGAAGAAAGCAGTCCTTCAAAGTCTTTCTCCTTCATTAGCTCTTTCCACCTGGGAAAAGCTATCCCGATATTTTCCCTAGTTTTTTGGAGACAAAAAGGCTTCTTTAAACTTTGATTGGCTGCTTGTGGATGAAGCTGGAGAGGAAACAGTGGATGGTAACTAGACTCGGTAATCTAGTCTCCATTGAGCTTTGTATTGAGGAGAAGGCGGCGAGCAAAACGCCAAAATGTTTCACATAAAAAATACATAAAGTTAAAGTAATTCACCCTTTGATTTTGATTGATAGGCGATCTGATCAGTCATACTGTCGAATTGCCATTTAGTCAGGAAAACAAACCAGACATGAGTTAGCAGATTGATGTCGGTGGACTTGAGCTTGAAAAATGGTGTGTATTGACCATTGTAGGTCTTTGCGAACAGTCAATTACGCCCTGGAACGTAACAAGTGTTTGTATGCTTGCATATGCATTATTTACATCACTCTTAAATGCATGCATGTGGTAAACCTGTAGCCAATGTTCACAGAGTTCCCGGATTCCCTGAACACTCGGGAGCAGTTGGTGGAGTTCCTGACCGTTGTGATTTTCACAGCTTCAGCACAACACGCTGCAGTCAACTTTGGACAGGTGCGTTTACACACACTCTTCAGGATGAATATAAACTATCTATAGGCTGATATGTGTGTGTCTGTCCTGTGTCCCAGTATGACTGGTACTCCTGGGTCCCCAACAGCCCTTCCACCATGCGGAAGCCCCCCCCCCGCTCAGAAGGGCCAGGTGGACATGAAGTACATCATGGAGAGTCTGCCGGACCGCGGACGCTCCTCTTGGCATCTAGGAGCAGTTTGGGCCCTCAGTCAGTTCCAGGACAACGAGGTTTGACTGATTCTTCAGAACTAGTCTGCAATAATTCACTGATGCGTTGTTTTGACTGTGTGCAAATCTTCTCCAGCTGTTTCTGGGCGAGTATCCAGATATGTACTTCACTGAACAACCGGTCCTGGAAGCTGTGAAGACTTTCCGCAAGAAATTAGCTGAAGTGACCAACATCATCAAGAGCCGAAATGAGGATCTGCAAGTGCCGTACTGGTATCTGTCTCCAGACCGAATCCCCAACAGTGTGGCCGTCTGAGAGAACACCGCTGGGGAAACTAGCAAACCCTGTTTGCAGCGATTTTAGCCATTATATGAAGAGAAAAGGCAACGTAACTGGGCTATTTCACAACCAATAAAATAACTGCTACAGTAACTGCAAGGATTTAGTGAACATGCTAATCTGGATGAAAATAATACAGTTGTTACATGCTAAGAAATGAACGTCTACACAAAATAAAAACAATTAAATGTGCAGTCGATATTCACAATGATTGAAATGCATGTGTATGTTTTCTTGTAAATGTGTGTATGTATTTTATAATCGTAAGTCATTCATGTAGTTGTCTTTTGATTTATCATGTATTCATTTTATTACATAATTTGTCGTTTTATGTTTATATATTGCTCTTGTTTTTCTTTCTGCTGTTGATTTAATCCGATTGTTGGTTTGTTTTCACAATTTCAAAACAAAGTTTTCGAAGTATAAAATGTTAAAGTTCTTGTGCTTTGGTGTAATAACACTTGTTGAATTTGTCCTGGTCAGACGAAACATGCGCAACTAAGATTATTCAATAAACCAACTCTACTAATCTTTAACATCACTTCGGCTCTTCCTGGCTCTCTCAGTCGAACTCACTGGCTGATAGAAGATTAGCTATTTATAGTTATCAGCAACACTCGCTGGTCACAGGATTGACTGGTTTTGGATACCAGACATAACATCATCTGTTAGGAATCTGTATTTTGTCTATTTTGAAAATGTTAGAACTGCTAATAGGAAAGAGAAAAATAATGAGTGCAGATATGTGTGATCGACCTCGCTTTCCTTCAACATTAATGCACTGCAACTTCTACATGAAAACGTTTTTTTTATATATATATAAAATATATAGGTATAATTGTATAGGTATAATTTATGTTTGTCTACAAAATTAATTTAAAGTATTTAGACAGAAACCTGTTGATTTACTGGTTTTGAGGAAAATGAGAATTAAATTCAGTCTGTGACTGTCCAAACTTTAGTGTGCTGTAATTACCGCCTCTCTCCACTAGGTGTCGCGCTTGCGCAGGAGAATACCACAGGCGCTTCAGTGCGTCATAACCGAGCGACAGGCAAACAGACGCGTTACAAAACATCAAAATCACTCTGAACTTCAACCCAACCTATGAAATAAATTAACAGATTGTCTGGTGAGTAATTATATTTTCTGCCAATTTTAATAAATAATAAAATGCATAAACACTATATTGTTGTTATGTAGAGGAATGTCAGATGATAAAATAAAACATTAATATACAATCATCGTTTATCGTGTTATTGATCAAATTTACTTTTGCGCAAAACAGACGAAAAGATCTTAAAATTATTTTTTTCAAAACTGAATATGAGCTTCTGGACTGACATAATCAATCCGAAATACAGAAATAAGTGGATATAAATATATTTCCAATAGGCTATCCAATGATGATCCAGATTCAATATCTATTTCATATTACATTATTATTATTACATATTATAACTTAATGGGAACATTATAAAAACGTTCTTAGAAAATAGTTTTGTTAACTAGGATGTTTCCTCATAATAGTGATTTACAGCCAAATTAATTAAATAAAACTTGCTTTATAAATTGTAAAAATTTAAGTAAATTAAAGTTTTTGCTTAAAATGATAAACGCATTGGGAACACTTTATTTGAAGGTGATGTAGTTACACGTTACTACATGTACTTACTGTAGTCATAACAGTAAATTATGCATAATTACAAGAAACTAACCCTAAACCAAACCACAACCGCAACTATAGTAAGTACATAATTAATTAATAATAATCAGTACTTATTAGGGATGCAAGATATATTGGTATCGCCGATATATGTTCATTTTTAATGTTATCGTTATCGGCCTGATAAGAAAATTTGGCTGATATATTAAAGCCGATAAATAATGTATTATCTCCTTCAGCTGAGACTCTTCAGATGCGCACTGTTCAACATGATGGTTATGAATTGCTTGAAATATGATTGGAATCACTTCAAAAAAGGAAAATACAGTGAAGTGCAACATGTGTCATATCGGCTACATAAGATTGCATCTTCTTAGATTACTTCTATTCGTGTTACAGTGTAATTATGCATTTAAGAACTGTGTAATAATTATTAACTACATTATTAACTACTTACTATAGGGTTAGGTTTAGTTGCATGTAATTATGCATAATTATTCTAAATTAATAATGTTAATATAGATACGCTCACCTTGTGGAGTTTTATATATATATACAGTGCTATGCATAAGTTTAGACACCCATGCTAAAGTTGACTAAAAAGAGGAATAAAAAATCATCTTTTGGAAACTGAACTTAATGCCTTAATTAAAAAAATTAGGAAAAATCCAACCTTTAAGGACACCAATTTTCTTTGTGAATGAATAATGTATCGTAAATAAATAAATGTTCTTCCTTAAAATACATGGTGCATAAGTGTGTACACCCCTATGTTAAATTCCCATAGAGCCAGGCAGATTTTTATTTTTAAGTATTTTTTATTTATTTTATTTTTAGGATACTATGCATCCTGATAAAGTTCCCTTGGCCTCTGGAATTAAAATAGCCGCACATCATCACATAGCCTTCACCATACCTAGAGATTGGCATGGTTTTATTTCAGTTAGCCTAAAAGCTAGTTTGATTTGCATTGAGAGATGATCTTATGGAAAGTACTCCATGCCAATCTCTAGGTATGGTGAAGGCTATGTGATGATGTGGGGCTATTTTAATTCCAAAGGCCAAGGGAACTTTATCAGGATGCATAGTATCCTGGATCCATGAAGTAACTGGCCTTTAAAAATAAAAATCTGCCTGCCTCTATGGGAATTTAACATAGGGGTGTCCAAACTTATGCACCCTGTATTTTAAGGAAGAACATTTATTTATTTACGATACATTATTCATTCACAAAGAAAATTGGTGTCCTTAAAGGTTGGATTTTTCCTAATTTTTTAAATTAAGGCATTAAGTTCAATTTCCAAAAGATGATTTTTTATTCCTCTTTTTAGTCAACTTTAGCATGGGTGTCTAAACTTATGCATAGCACTGTACATGCATATTAGTAAAATGATCCATACTTTTACCTTAAAAGTTTCTGTAACACATTATAATAAGGTTTCATTTGTTAACATTAGAGCGATGCATGTGTGAATGTGAACTAATGGGACTTGATTGTAAAGTTGTGCTGATGAAACTCAGTGGCGTGTCAGTCTCCCGCTAGCGTTCTCAGAGATGTTGTCGGACGAGCTGCGGGCGCGGTTCCTGGACGCCTCGTCTCGAGGAGATGTGGAGACGGTGTCGGTCCTGATGTCTCGGTCCGCAGAGCTCCTGAACCAGCGAGGAGAGCAGGGCTGGACCGCTTTAATGCTGGCCGCCAGAAACGGACACTTCGACGTGGCCAAAGTCTTACTGTCCCACGGGTGAGAGACCAACACCCGCCCGAACTAGAGGAGAGAGCATTAATATTCAGGGGAACGCAAAAGCATTGAAATATGTCCCTTTAGGGCCTCCATATTAAAGGAGTTGTTCACTTCAGAATTAAAGTTTCCTCATAATTTACTCACGTCATCCAAGATGTTCATGTCTTTCTTTCTTCAGTGGGAAAGAAATGAAGGTTTCTGAGGAAAACACTCCAGGATGTTCCTCCATATAGTGTCTTCAATGGGGTTCAACGGGTCGAAGGTCCAGATGTGAGTTTCAGTGCAGCTTCAAAGTCTCGACACGATCCAGCCGAGGAATAAGAGTCTCATCTAGACAAACCAGTGGACATTTTATAACTAAATACACATTTATATACTTTTATCCACTAATGCTGGTCTTACACTCGCTGTGATGCGACACACATTACGTAATCAGGGTGAAAGGTCAAGCGGGACGTAGGCGGAAGAACAGTCAAACGCCATTTATAAAATAAAATAAAAGGTAAAACAACGACGTCGGGCGATTTTGAAGTTGGAGGAGAAACTGAGATGAGAGTTTTTCACCCTATCCTACATTTCCGGAACACGCTTGACCTTTCACCCTGATTACGTAATGTGTGTCTCATCACAGCTAGAGCAAGACCAGCATTAGTGGATATATAAAGTATAAGTTTAGTAATAAATGTATATAATGTTATAAGTATATAAATGTGTATTTAGTTGTAAAATGTCCGCTGGTTTGTCTAGATGAGGCTCTTATTCCTCGGCTGGATCGAGTCGAGACTTTGAAGCTGCACTGAAACTCACATCTGGACCTTCGACCCGTTGGACCCCATTGAAGTCACTATATGGAGGAACATTGTCGTGGATATTTTCCCTAAAACTAACTACCTGGGTCTCGTCTCCTGGCGACGTCCCCACTCGGGTAGCTGATATCTGAGTCTCGTCTCCTGGCGACGTCCTCACTTTGAAATCTTACCTAATCTAACTTTTCGGCTCTATTTATTGGTTCCCGTCCCCGACGTCCCCACTCTATAGATCACCAGCTTTTCTGACTCGATTTCCCTAAACTAGTTTTCTTTCCTAAACTAGCTTCCTGCGCAGGAATAAATCGACAAACAGACCTGCAAATGTCCTTTAAATGCTTTAATCACGGCCAGGAGATCTTCCCGAGCAGTTCTCAGGGAATCTCTCCCAAGAAGCAAGGCCGGAGGATCTCAGACAAATTCCATTGAGAATCCCACCGTAAAACACATATACAACAGTTTTTATAGAATCAAGAAAACAAATAAGACTAACATGTCACCTTCAATATGATTGGTTCAATTGGTTCAAAAGCCCAACCTTTTCCCTCTGTCAACTGGCATAAGCAAACTCTGATTACTTATCACAAGGTTTTTGCGAACTAGTCATGTCTAGTTTCAGTTCCCCTTTCTGTTATTAATACACATAGACATACACTCAAAGTCACAAGTTTTTCCCCAAAGAGTTTGGAAACATTAAAAGCATATGAATGTTATTCCTGCAAGAAAAACAAATGTTAGTTAATTTTAAAGTTGATTAATTTAAAGTTGATTAATTAAAATCCACCACAACATCCGGGAGTGTTTTCCTCAAAAACCTTCATTTCTTTCCCACTGAAGAAAGAAAGACATGAACATCTGGGATGACGTGAGTAAATTATCAGGAAAGTTTAATTCTGAAGTGAACGACTCGTTTAATCTGACTTGACCTGAAGCCCAATATGCAGATTATCTGGTGTATCTTCACTCTCACCCTGAGATTATCGTCTCTCTCTCTCAGATGCGACACTGGCGGCACAAACCGCTCGGGTCAGACGGCAGCAGATGTGGCTCAGTTCTGGGGTCACCGGCACATCGCCCGTCTGTTGGCCAGCGTTCCCGATCCCGATCTCCGTCGGCTTCTTCCCGACCGCGCCGGGGAAGAGCCGGACACGTTCTTCAACCGGGAGTTTCTGGACAGAATGAGCGTCAAGCGGAGCGACTCGGAGTGGCTCGACTCCAAACGAGCTTCTCCAGACTCGGTGTTCCTGCTCTTCCACAAGCTGAATCCTCTGGTGTCGTCGGGAGCGGGAGAAACCCGGCTCTGGAAACTCAGAGCGCCGCGAGTCCAGGAGCTGCTGAAGAACGGAGACACGGTGGTGGTTTTCCTCGGAGTGGAGAAACAGGAGAAGGAGGAGAAGGAGGAGAAGGAGGATAATCTGCTGGCGTGGTTCGCTCTCGATACTGAGGACGATCCTACAGAATTCCTGAAAGCTGAAGATCCCGGTTGTTTTTTCCTTCCGGGAGCGATGCCGGGACTTTTGAGGCTGAGTGACGATGATGCAGGTGGGATTCCTGAACTCACAGTCAAACCAAAACTTATTCAGACACCAGATTTTGATATTATTTTCACTAGTGTGATCAGGACACTATAGTTCACTTATGTAAGTGAGGAGAGCAAAATAAAGTAAACTGTTACATATTATACCCAAATAATATATATAAAACAATAATAATTAACTACACAATTAGATAATACCAGTTTAGCTCAACCAATCACCAAGCAATGCTTCATTGTGTTCAGTCTGTGTGTAAAAAGAGCATTAGCAATTAAAGAAAACACACTTCAGCAGAACATGATCAGCTCAAAGTTTCATTTTTGGTCACAAATTTTTATTAATTATTATTTTTATCAGAATCAGTTTTGGCCCCAAATGTCACTGGTAGTCTCTGTATGAAGAATATTTGGGTGTAATATGTCACAGTTTACTTTATTTTGCTCTCCTCACTTACAGAAATGAACTCTAGTGTCCTGATCACACTAGTGGAAATGATATCTGGTGTCTGGATAAGTTTTGGTTTGACTGTAAATATAGTTTATGATGTAAGATGTGCTTTATTTATTACATGAATCATGCTTCCACACACAGGCGTCGTGGCTCAGGCCAGATCCGTTCTCGCGTGGCACAGCCGGTACCGGTTCTGCTCGACGTGTGGCAGCGCCACTAAAGTAGAGGAGGCCGGCTACAAGAGGACCTGTTTGAGAGCAGGCTGCAGAAGTCTCCAGGGCGTCCACAACACCTGTTATCCCCGAGTTGGCAAGTAAACTCCCAATTACGGCTCAGCCGGAGCTCGGGGAATATGATCTTTCACACGTCTGGCTTGTCCATCTGCACTTCCAGATCCGGTGGTGATCATGTTAGTCCTTCACCCCGATGGGAATCAGTGTCTGCTGGGACGCAAGAAGACCTTTCCTCCAGGACTGTTCTCGTGCCTCGCCGGGTTCGTGGAGCCAGGTATCTGAAACCCAAATCTTAAGCCTCCATACTTCTCTTATGCCATTTAAAGGTGCAGTGTGTGATATTGAGGAGGATCTGTTGGCAGAAATGCAGTATCAGACACATATCTGTGTTTTCAGTGGTGTATAAAGATCTTACTTAACGAATCGTGTGTGTTTATTAGCTTAGAATGAGGCATTTCTCTCTACACACACCGCGGGTCCGCTTACATCCACATGTTTCTACGGTGGCCCTGAACGGACAAACGCGTTTCGTCACTATGTTGTTCTTCGTGTAAAGAAGCTTCAGCTAAAGTCAGCGGATAAAACACTGACACAATGATGAACAAGTCACAATAACATTCGCAATAACATTGTTTAACTGAATAATTAAGTAAACATCATTTCTTAATTTATCTTTGTAAAAATCTTAACTGGCTAATCTCTGCTGTCTCAGACGACATCACTTCCTGTCGGCCACCGTAACTTCTGTTGGGTGCAATTCACAACCTCACCACTAGATGCCGCTAAACATTACACACTGCACCTTTAAGATATTTATTACCATTTAGGCTTGTATTTTAAGAATTGTAAGATTTAAATTCGCAAGTGTGAGATAAAAAGTCAGAATTGTGAGGTGAAAAATGCTATACAATAAAAACTGAATCGAACTGAAATGCAATTACAAGTTTGAAATGGCAACATTATCTCGCAATTCCGACTTTTTCTAGAGAATTTTCTGAAGAAAAGTCTAAAATGAGTGTAAATTCATAGATTCTGACAGATCAAAGTGCATCTATCTGATCATATCCATCATAAAAGTGCATCTATCCATCATAAAAGTGCATCTACACATTATAAAAGTGCATCTACACATGATAAAAGTGCATCTACACATGATAAAAGTGCATCTACACATGATAAAAGTGCATCTACACATCATAAAAGTGCATCTACACATTATAAAAGTGCATCTACACATGATAAAAGTGCATCTACACATTATAAAAGTGCATCTACACATTATAAAAGTGCATCTACACATTATAAAAGTGCATCTACACATTATAAAAGTGCATCTACACATTATAAAAGTGCATCTATACATCATAAAAGTGCATCTGTCCATCATAAAAGTGATCATATCCATCATAAAAGTGCATCTATACGTGATAAAAGTGCATCTGAGAGAATGCGCTGCGTGTGATTGGCTGCTGACGATCATGTGACGCGTGTGCGGCTCAGGTGAGGCGCTGGAGTCTGCGGTGAGGCGGGAGGTTCTGGAGGAGAGTGGTGTTCAGGTGGGACCCGTGCAGTACCTGTCGAGTCAGGCCTGGCCGATGCCCTCCTGCCTGATGATTGGCTGCCACTGCGTCGCTCTGACCACTGACGTCACGGCGGACCAGAGCGAGATCGAGGAGGCGCGCTGGTTCACACGCCAACAGGTGCGTCGCTCACACACACACACACACACACACACGCCCTGAACACACTGGAACTCAATGATCTAATCATCTAATAAGATTATCAAGTCTTTATATGTTCTTTTATCAATTGTCAGGGTTTGTTTTGTTTGTTCTATGAACGGCTCAGCTAAATTAACTACCATTATTCATCTTAATATACTAATGTCTAATTAAAATGTCTACAAATGTATAAAACTGATCAGAGATGAGGTAAAACCCACAGTCGTGTCATTGGTTCTCAGTGACAGATCATCAAATTTCCATTGAAAAACCATTAGCGTTTTGAAACGTTATGACGTAATGAAGCCTCGTTCACTGAAATCACGTGACTCTGGCTGTTTGATACACACTCCGTTGATTCGTCAATGTTTCGAAGCTTCATGAAGCAGTGTTTTGAAATTGCCATCACTAAATAACAGAGCCATTCCAACGCTTTCCTCGTTCAGGTGATCGACGCTCTGGTGAAGGACAAGCGTGCGGTTTTCATCATGCCCCCCCGACAGGCCATCGCACACCTCCTGCTCAAACACTGGACCGGCTTCAACGCAAACCTCTGAACCTCGGCATGCTCCACACGGATCTACTAATCACAATCATTTACTCAGCTTCTTCTGAACTTTAGAGATTATAGAAGTGAAATTAAAGTCATGACATGACATGACATGACAACACTTTCGATATCCTTATATTGTAAATCATTAAAAGCACCAGATGTAGTTTCTGCCCAACGTGTTCATAGACACACTCATCTCTGACTGAAACACACTCTGAAGAGTGAAGAGTAACACAAATAAACTCAGACTTTAAACGATTTACCATGAGAAGTCAAACTTTGAAATTCATACATTTCTGTGTATTTTAACACACACACGCTGTTGAAAACAGGAAACACCATGACTGATATTGCACAATACTGTAACTGTAAAATACATACGTTTCATCATGCGTCTCCATCTACACTTCAGCTTTTTCATTATTTAAATCACGAACCATTTCAGAAACATGATTTAAATAATGAAAAAGCTGAAGTCTAGTTGGAGACGCATGATGAAATGTTTGTATTTTTCTATACATTCTGTTTAAAGATTTTTGTATTTTTATTTACTCTCAATTTCTACACGATAAAAGATTTCTAGAGCTTTGGCATGACTATAAAAATGTGCATTCATTATAAAAATATAAAAATGCTAAAAACATTATTAATTTCCAGCTCAAGAAATCACACTTTTAGAATAAAGCTTCCTTGATTAAAGACTATTGGAAATCATGGCTCTTCAAAAAGTCAGAAAGTAAATTAAAATAAGGCAAGGCGAGTTTATTTATACAGCACATTTCATACACTATGGCAATTCAAAGGGCTTTACATAGAGAGGAATAAAAATAATCACAAAATAAATGCGAGGAAAATTAAAGCAGTTATTCAAAATGCTTTATATAGAAAGGAATTGAAATATCACACTTTAGCAATTCAAAGTGCTTTGCATAGAAAATAAGCACAAAATAAAAGCAAGGGAAATTAAAAGAGTTATAAAAGGAATTAAAAGAGATAAATTATACAGTTATAAAATGAATTAGAGTAAAATGAAGTTAAATAGTAAAAAGATGATACATAGAATAAACTTCTCATCTGGCAAACACCGGTGTATCTTATTTTGCATATAGTTTTACTCTTAGACTGTGTGTGTGGCGTTTATTCGGCGCGCCTAAGAATTCTATTGGATGCTTAGAGTGAACCCTTGGTGTTTCTGATGTGATCCTAGTGATCTGTTGGGTTTATATTCAGTGAGCATATCTGCAATATATTGAGGTCCTAGGCCATTGAATGATTTATATACCAGTAATAATACTTTAAAATCAATCCTAAATTTAACTGGGAGCAAGTGTAAAGACCTGAGGACTGGTGTGATGTGTTCATGTGTTCTGGTTCTGCTCAGCGTTCTGTATGAGCTGACACTGTCTGATGGTGTTTTTGGGAAGGCCAGTGAGGAGTCCATTACAATAATCCACCCTGCTGGTGATGAAAGCATGCACAAGTTTCTCTAAGTCTTGTCTGGAAACAAAGCATCTAATTCTTGCAATATTTTTCAGATGATAGTATGCTGATTTAGTTATTGCTTTGACATGACTACTGAAACTAAGGTCTGACTCTAGTGTCACACCAAGATTCCTGACTTGATGTTTAGTTGTTTGACCCCTAGAGTGAAGGTATGCGTTCACCTTGAGAACTTCATCTTTGTTTCCAAACGCAATGACTTCAGTTTTGTCTTTGTTTAACTGAAGAAAGTTTTGGCACATCCAACTGTTGACTTCATCGATGCATTGGCACAGGGAGTCAATGGGGCTGTAGTCGTTAGGCGATAGGGCTAAGTAGAGCTGTGTGTCGTCTGCATAGCTGTGGTAGAGCTGTGTGTCGTCTGCATAGCTGTGGTAGATCTGTGTGTCGTCTGCAGAGCTGTGGGAAGAGATCTGGTTCTCTCATTGTTTGGCTCATTGGGAGCATATACAGGTTGAACAGGAGTGGCGCAAGAATTGAGCCTTGAGGGACTCCGCATGTCATGGATGTCCACTCAGACTTATGGTCTCCTATACTCACATAATAACCTCTCCCTTCTACTCACTTATAAATGTTGGGTTAAAAATAACCCAACGAATAACCCAACTATGGGGTGGTATAGCACCTTCCCAACTATTTAACCCAACAGTCGGGTTATTTCTAGAAATTACCCAACGATTTAAAAAATTACCCAATATTTTTGGAAAATAACCCAACATATTGACCCAATATGTGTAACCCAACGAGTGGGTTAAACAAATAACCCAACTTTTTTTTACTGTGTAAGTAAGACCTGAACCATTTTAGGACTATCCCAGAAAGCCCCACCCAGTTTTCCAGCCTGTCCAGAAGTGTGTTGTGATCGACAGTGTCAAATGCAGCACTGAGGTCGAGTAGTATAGTGCCTGAATCAGTATTTAAGCGAATATCGTTTATTATCTTTATGAGCGCTGTCTCGGTGCTGTGGTGCGGTCGGAAACCAGACTGAAAATTGTCGAAGTATCCATTCGAGATTAGGAAGTTGTTCAGCTGATTGAAGACAACTTTTTCAATGATCTTGCCTATGAAAGGAAGATTTGAGATCGGCCTATAGTTGCTTGATATGTTGCTCTAACAAGTGCTTTCGATCTTCTTTCGGATCTGAATGGTGTGTGGAAAACACTTGAGTTTTGCCACAGATGAGTCCCAGCGTCTAGAACACAACTCAATGCTTTTTCAAGCGTCTCCATACTTGAAAAAATGTGGAAAACTACTTTAAAACAGGAAATGACGGAATATTTACGTACATATATTGAGATTGTCTATTCGCACGGGATCAGTATTACCCAAGGTCATTTTTCCAGACCTTTTTACTGAATACATAATGATCACTGAGATAAACATTTGGACGGGACTAAAATCTCAGAGAAGCTCTGGTAACTATTACTTTACCCTCTCCATGTTAAACTAGTCCCGTCCGAATAGGGCTTTAGACTCTCTACAGTAGCAAAAAGAGTGCGTGTGTTGTTTAAGTTTCTGTTTATAATATTTGAGAAGAAAGTCTGTCTAGCTTTGCCTAGTTCCTCATTGAAAGCATGGATGCTGTCTTAGTAGATGTTATAATGGACTACAAGTTTTGTCTTCATGCGCTCTGCTTTTCTGCATTGTCTTCTCATATTTTGAACCGCTGTTGAGTTTCTCCAAGGTGCTTTTAGTCTGCCATTCTTCTTCCTGACTTTAACAGGAGCAATATCATCAATTATACCTTTAACTTTTGAGTTAAAGGACTCGAGGAGAGAATCAACAGAGTCTGCAGATATGCTTGGTGTTAAGGATATAGCCTTCATAAATAGTACACTAGTGTTCTCATTTCAGCATCTCTTCTTGACAGACACAGATCTAGCTTCAATGGCAGGAGAGATCAATATATCAAAGAAAATACAGAAATGATCAGACAGTGCTACATCCTTAATAACAATTAATGAAATGTTTAGACCTTTACTGATAAGTAAATCTAGAGTGTGTCCACGATTGTGTGTGGGTCCATGTACATGCTGAGTCAGATCAGTTTTTAAAACAGTTTTGATTTATTTTGCCATACTGGTTTCTGCATTATCTATGTGGATGTTAAAATCCCCAGCAATGGCAAAACAGCCAAACTCTGAGGTAATTGTTCAGTTCTTTTAAGTCCTCCAGATATTCGAAAGACGGGTAATTCCCAAATGATATTTGCTTACGTTGATAGACATCTTTAAATATCGCAGCTACACCCCCACCTCCGCAGACACTCATACAGGTAAAGTCCGGAGGGGATGTGTCGTGTCTTCAAGCCAAGTTTCATTTAGAAACATAAAATCCAGGTTGTTTGTGGTTATTAAGTCGTTGACTAGAAGTGATTTATTTTTAAGTGATCGGATGTTTAAAAGTGCTAACTTGACAGTATTAATTGACATGTAATTGGCATGTAATTGGCATGTAACAGACAGCAGATTAGATGGGTTTGCTGTACGGCTATTGAAGACCTTAGACTTTCTAGCATGTAATATAACAGAAATAGAGAAAGATACAGGAACACTGGGTTTGTTCTGTAAACATTTGAGAAAGTTACTGTTGAAGAGTGGGATGTAGTTCCAGCAAAGGTCTTAAATATGGCCTTATATTTGATAAAACTGAATTCAAGACTTTTTTGTGAGATGTAAACATGCAATTACGAGTTTAAAAAGGTGATTGCTACTTTTTATCTCACAATTCAAACCTTTTTCCAAAAGAATTTTCTCAGAGTTGTGAGATTTAAACTCGCAATTGTGAAAAAAGGTCTAAATTGTAAGATATAAATTCGCAAGAGCAAGATAAAAGTCTGAATTGTGAGATATAAATTCGCAAGAGCAAGATAAAAGTCTGAATTGTGAGATATAAATTCGCAAGAGCAAGATAAAAGTCTGAATTGTGAGATATAAATTCGCAAGAGCAAGATAAAAGTCTGAATTGTAAGATATAAATTCGCAAGAGCAAGATAAAAGTCTGAATTGTGAGATATAAATTCGCAAGAGCAAGATAAAAGTCTGAATTGTAAGATATAAATTCGCAAGAGCAAGATAAAAGTCTGAATTGTGAGATATAAATTCGCAAGAGCAAGATAAAAGTCTGAATTGTGAGATATAAATTCGCAAGAGCAAGATAAAAGTCTGAATTGTGAGATATAAATTCGCAAGAGCAAGATAAAAGTCTGAATTGTGAGATATAAATTCGCAAGAGCAAGATAAAAGTCTGAATTGTGAGATATAAATTCGCAAGAGCAAGATAAAAGTCTGAATTGTAAGATATAAATTCGCAAGAGCAAGATAAAAGTCTGAATTGTGAGATATAAATTCGCAAGAGCAAGATAAAAGTCTGAATTGTGAGATATAAATTCGCAAGAGCAAGATAAAAGTCTGAATTGTGAGATATAAATTCGCAAGAGCAAGATAAAAGTCTGAATTGTGAGATATAAATTCGCAAGAGCAAGATAAAAGTCTGAATTGTGAGATATAAATTCGCAAGAGCAAGATAAAAGTCTGAATTGTAAGATATAAATTCGCAAGAGCAAGATAAAAGTCTGAAATGTAAGATATAAATTCGCAAGAGCAAGATAAAAGTCTGAATTGTAAGATATAAATTCGCAAGAGCAAGATAAAAGTCTGAATTGTAAGATATAAATTCGCAAGAGCAAGATAAAAGTCTGAATTGTAAGATATAAATTCGCAAGAGCGAGATAAAAGTCTAAATTGTAAGATATAAATTCGCAAGAGCGAGATAAAAGTCTGAATTGTAAGATATAAATTCGCAAGAGCGAGATAAAAGTCTGAATTGTAAGATATAAATTCGCAAGAGCGAGATAAAGTCAGAATTGTGAGATAAAGAGTATGAAAAACGCTATACAATTAAGTGTGAATTAAACTGAAATGTGAAAAAAAAAAAATGTAACAAAAATTGTGAGATGCAAGCGTGCAATTACGAGTTTAAAAAGGAAGATTGGAAAATTATATCAACATAAAATAAGATTTTTGTTGTTGTATAATCTTGTTTTAAACTGTTGTAAGGCCCTCAGGTTGAGATCCGCCGCTTCTGTTAACACACGATGTGGATTCGACTTCATCAAATATTGTATATTACAAATGCAAACGTGAAACGAGTGAAAGTTGTGTGAGATTCTTCTGAAACCGCCGCTGAGATTAAAAGCATCGCTAGTTTATCACAGTCGGAAAATGCAGATTTCCATCTGAGGTTTTCTCAGAAAGGTGAGATACAATTTGTCCATTTTGAACATAATCAGTACGATCAGCTAATAAGGGTAAGTCGACGTACTCCGGTGGGCTGGCGGGAGTGTGAGCGTCCGAGCTGTGTTTCCACAGAGTCGTACAGATCTGTGATGGGATCTCGTCCTCGTGTTCTGATATCAAAGACACGCGGTGCTCCACTTGGATGAGGTTCTTCTCCGTCTGCTGGTCGTACGGGAACACACTCTCCAGCTTCAGCACACAGATCTTTCCACTGCCCTGTTAACATCACACACACATTATCTACAGAATCTGCCTTTTCTTACTGTATTTTACTTTGGTAAGAAAGTAAAAGTGCCCCTATTATGCTTTTTGTGATATTCCCTTTCATGCGGTGTGTAATTGAGCGGTTTGTGAATGTAAAAGCTCTGCCAAGTTAATATTAAGATCAGATAAATGGAGTTTTAGTCTCCTAAAGAAGTGATTCTGAATTCTGAACTCGTCCTGCTGAACCTGAGTAGATTTGTAACTAATTTGCATAATGCCCGCCTCTGGTCTTGATTGGCTGAACGGTGTCTCTTAGCTCCGCCCTCAAACACTGTAGTTTATCTGAGACTGGAAGAGTTTGGTTCGTGTCGAGAAGACGCTGTTTTCTGAGATTGATACGGTAAAACACACGCCATTGTTACTGTTCGTATCACTGTGATCAAGAGCTGAGATTCAGATATGATAATGAGCATTTGCTTTCTGACCAATCACAGCAGAGCAGCTCTCAGAGAGGCGGAGCTTAGAAGCGTTTCAGACACTGAGAGAAAAGAGCTGATGTTGCCATGGAGATTATGAGGAAATTTATGTTTTTTGACCTTGAATGCATGTGAACCTGTTCTAAAAATAAAAAATAAATAGCATAATAGGGAAACTTGAATTAAAACTAATGATTGTCAAACCAAAGGAAAATACTGAGAGTGACCTGCAGATGTGGGTTGAGAAGCCAGCGTCCGATCAGACTGAACCTCGGATTGGCGATGACAGGGAGGAAGTATTTCCTGCATCTGTGTGTAAATGATTACAGAGATATTACTGGAGCCACAACAAACACTGTAAGGCTGATTTCCACAGGGGATCGGTGCTTACACGGTCATTGATGACACGGAGAATATCCCGAAGACGAGAAGCAGGAGAACCACTGGAAGGGCAAATCTCATCAACTCATTATAATCTGACAAAATAAAGAAAGATGCATGCATGAATGATTTACAAATGATGTTTGATGTAACCAGCCTCATCTGTTGAGTCTTCTGAACTGTTTCTAAAAGCAAAAAGACACTTGTGTTACACGGTTTTCCAGTGCAATTTGATTCTCATGCATGAATTAGTAACCACAGCGTACATTTCTTTGAATAACAGCATATGCATAAGTGCATTAATGTACCTCAGAGGATATTTGAGAAACTGACATAATAAAATACATTATTTTCTGTCTGTGCATTGCCTTCAACCATTACAATCAAACTCTTCATTGAAATTTTGTACAAACGTCACACGACACATCAGAGTGTCGAAACTTTGCAGGCATGTTCATGACCCCAAATGAGAGAAAGTCCCACAATTTCAAGAAAAACATCCTAGGATAACCAGTGTTTCTGCATTCAGGTCAGATTTAAAACAGTCTAACACCATCAAACGTCACAACACTCAGTGCAGATCATGGTCTGTAGAACATCGTCTCTGACCTATCAGTGGTGTGTTGACGTCCAGACTGGCCTTTGAGAAGTTCCCGGTCTCAGTTTCTCCATGAATGGAGACGGAGTATCTGGTGTTTGGATGGAGCTGGAGGAACGAGTGCTGATGCTGATCTGGGAAGACTGGGAGAGCTGAGAGAACAATTCAGTGAGAGATTAAACCCTCATCCTTCCCTCGGCTCATTTTGACCCAGAAATGTTTTAATTGAGTTCATTAAAGGGGTTCAAGACCCCAGGACTTTTGTTTTGTTGGATAGTTTTGTGGTTGAAATTGAAAAAAGTAACAAATCCTTCCGTCGCGGGTCAATTTGACCCCATTAGAAATGAATGGAATGTGAGGAATGCTTCAGTACACATAGAAAAACCTTAAAATTCAAACTAAAAATGCTAAAACTTTACCAAAAAATTATTTTATAATGTCTACATATCTGACTTTAGGACCCAGAGGAACAGCTCATTTACTCTTATAGAGATATAAGGACATCTAGAGTCATGAAATATCATGTTATATTATTATTTTTCCACAAAAGGTCGGCAAAGACACACAGTGTAAGATATTTAGAGCTGAATTAAAAGGGTTATGCATGAAATTGTGAGTTATTTTGAATTTAAGTTGAAAGAATATGAGGACTGTGCTTAAAATATTATTTATTTATTATTTATTGATCAAATCTAGTCATTTAAAGGTGAATAAAATGCATTTAAAAATAGAAAAAATATTATCAAAATGAAATAAAATAAGCCTTCTGCACGGACGTACCCTCAGTTCCATGTTCTCCTCTCAGCACGAGCTTGTACTGAAGCACTCTTACTCTCGGCTTCGCCTCCTTCCACGTCCACTGCACCGCCAGAGACGAGCGCGACACGTTCACCAGACGAAACCCCCCCACATCCAACAGAGCTGAGCAAAGTAAGAGCATATAACTCGACATCTGTCAATAGCTTGTGAAGCTTTTATACGTGCGTCGTCCTTTACCTCCGTGTTCTAGATCGGCAGAGATGGAGGTCCGAGGCCCACAGAGAGAGCCGTAGACGGGAAACACGCTGATGTTGTAGATCTCGTCCTGTTTGAGGCCTTCCACAACATGAGATTAGATTTAGATGCAGATTTATGTTATAAATAAGCTTTTCATATGTGTATGAGAATATCAAGAAATCATATCCAGGTCACATTAACACAACACTGCAAAAAAATGATGTTCTTCCTCAGTATTTTTCACTTGTTTTCCAGCACAAATATCCCAACATTCTTAATTCGAGATGCATTTACTGGAGAAGCAAAGTGACTGGAGATATTAAGTCTGAAACATTTTTTTTTTGCTTAAAACAAGAACAAATATCTGATAATGGAGTCAGAAAAATAAACTTTAATAAACGCTAAAAATAAGCTATTTTTCTGACCGCATTGGCAGATATTTGTTCTTGTTTTAAGCATTAATTTTGATACATTTGTAATCAAATGAGACTTAATATCTTCAGTCATTTTGCTTCTTCTCTAGTAAATGTATCTTGATTTAAGAATGTTTGGATATTTGTGCTGGAAAACAGAAACACTGAGGAATAATGCATTTTTTGCAGTGAAATGATATTTAAAAGATTCTCCTTATATTTTCATTACTGTAAGATTAATTGCTTGTTGAGTTTTCCTCATTTCAAAGTCATTTTACATAAAAGTGTCCGCTAAAGAAGTAATGTACATTAATACTGTCATTTTTACTTGATTGCAGTGAACAAAATACGGTAATACATTAATTCAAAATAGAACAACTTCAATAAAGTAAAAATAATGAAAAGAGTTTTTTCACTTAATGAGAATTTTGAGCGACATGAGTTTATAAGCCATGAAAATAATGTTACAATGTTACAAATCTTGGTAACACTTTATATTCTATTTAGCAATAGTTAATGCATGAACTGATAATGTGCAATATAGTCTTACAGTATTTATTAATGTTAGTTAATAAAAATCTGATTGTTTAATGAATGAAATCATCAAAATGTTAGATATTAATAATGTATTAGTAAATGTTGAGAGTAACATTAAGTTAGATTAATAAATGCTGTTCATGTTAGTTCATGTTAACTAATGCAGCTTACTAATGTTAACAAATAAAACCATATTGTAAATATTAATGCTCTAAAATAACACAAAATGCATTAGATATCAATGCTTGTTTATTTTGTTGGATTAAATGTGTGTAATATTGTTATGTCTTCGTTTCACATGTTGTATAATCCCAGACCTGTGAGACGGGCTGTGGACGTGGATCCGTCGACTCGCTGCCAGTGTGTGTGTCCGGGGTCCGTGACGGCGCTCCATCCGATGGCGAACTCGCTGACGTTTACACGAGTGACGTCACGATCCCATCGGATCCGCAGCGAGGAGCCGTCAGAATAAACCCAGAGAGCTTTCACCGACCGCACATCTGAGGGAACACGATCCAGATCCTTACACAACTCACAAAACACTGCATCATACAGACTAATTCACACACATTCACACATCTGTGTATCATCTTATTTATGTAGGCCCAATTCTTATTTGTTTTTAAAGGGATAGTTCAAATTAGCCCATGATTTACTCATCCTCAAGTCATCCTAGGTGTATATGACATTCTTCTTTCAGACAAATTCTAAATGTCCTGATTCTTAAAAATAATAAAAGTGCATTTATCCATCATAAAAGTGCATTTATCCATCATAAAAGTGCATTTATCCATCATAAAAGTGCATCTATCCATCATACAAGTGCATCTATCATCATAAAAGTGCATCTATCATCATAAAAGTGCATCTATCCATGATAAAAGTGCATATATCATCATAAAAGTGCATCTGTCCATCATAAAAGTGCATCTATCCATCATAAAAGTGCATCTATCCATCATACAAGTGCATCTATCATCATAAAAGTGCATCTATCATCATAAAAGTGCATCTATCCATGATAAAAGTGCATATATCATCATAAAAGTGCATCTATCCATGATAAAAGTGCATCTATCCATCATAAAAGTGCATCTATCATCATAAAAGTGCATCTATCCATCATAAAAGTGCATATATCATCATAAAAGTGCATCTATCCATGATAAAAGTGCATCTATCCATCATAAAAGTGCATCTATCATCATAAAAGTGCATCTATCCATCATAAACGTGCATCTATCCATGATAAGTGCATATCCATCATAAACGTGCATCTATCATCATAAGTGCATATCCATCATAAACGTGCATCTATCCATCATAAAAGTGCATCTATCCATCATAAAAGTGCATCTATCATCATAAAAGTGCATCTATCCATCATAAAAGTGCATTTATCCATCATAAAAGTGCATCTATCCATGATAAAAGTGCATCTATCCATCATACACGTGCATCTATCATCATAAAAGTGCATCTATCATCATAAAAGTGCATCTATCCATGATAAAAGTGCATATATCATCATAAAAGTGCATCTATCCATGATAAAAGTGCATCTATCCATCATAAAAGTGCATCTATCATCATAAAAGTGCATCTATCCATCATAAAAGTGCATCTATCATCATAAAAGTGCATCTATCCATGATAAAAGTGCATCTATCATCATAAAAGTGCATCTATCCATCATAAACGTGCATCTATCCATCATAAAATTTCATCTATCATCATAAAAGTGCATCTATCCATCATAAACGTGCATCTATCATCATAAGTGCATATCCATCATAAACGTGCATCTATCCATCATAAAAGTGCATCTATCATCATAAAAGTGCATCTGTCCATCATTAAAGTGCATCTATCATCATAAAAGTGCATCTGTCCATCATTAAAGTGCATCTATCCATCATAAAAGTGCATCTATCATCATAAAAGTGCATCTATCATCATAAAAGTGCATCTATCATCATAAAAGTGCATCTGTCCATCATTAAAGTGCATCTATCATCATAAAAGTGCATCTATCATCATAAAAGTGCATCTATCCATCATAAAAGTGCATCTATCCATGCATCTAGCCTACATCTATCAGCAGTTCGTCGCATTACTTGCATAAGTTGCGCTTTACACGTAGGCCTACAGTAACGTTCGTTTGGCCGGAAGCTATTTATGATGGATAGATGCACTTTTATGATGGACAGATGCACTTTTATGGACTTCAAAAAAGAATGACTTTTTCATTTTTGGGTGAACTATCCCTTTAATGCATGTTAAATCCAGTATTTTATCTCTTATGCATCTGTTTTGATTATTTTATGATTTTTTTTAAATCCTTTTTATGTAAAGCACTTTGAACTACCATTGTGTATGACATGTGCTATTTTATTAAACTTGCCTTACCTATCAAGTATGCACTACAGATGAATCACACTAATGAGAGACGACGGCTGCTCACCGTGAGAACGAGACGCGTCGATGAGGAGCCGGCGGTGAGGCGAGTGTCCGGCGCTGTTATAAGCCCATACGGTCACCTCATATTCCTCTGCCATGACCAGAACTACAGCCTTCAGAAACAACACCATCATTCCTCTATCCGTCTAACACAACCTGACACTCATAAACACACGTTTATCACAATCACACCAACACTTGAGGACTCTTGTTCATTTGTAAATGTAATAAAAATAATAAAAATATAATTATAATAATAAAAAATAATACAAATATAATTATAATAATATAAAATAATAAAAATATATAAAAATAAATCATTTAAAAATGTAAATGTAAATTAACAAAAAAAAATGTAAATAAGATTTTTTTCTATACATTTAAAAATAAAATACATTTAAAAATGTAGAATTCAAGTTAAAATGTACATTAAAATAAAATAAAAATTATATAAAATTATAAACAAATATTTAAAATTAATAAAATGTCAAATAAAAACATAATTATAATAATAAAAAAACAGAGCAATTCCAAGAGGGTCCTCACACCATCGGTGCTCGGGCCCTAATAATAAAAAATAATAGAAATATATAAAAATAAATAATTAAAAAATGTAAATGAAAATTAACAAAATAATAATAATTTTTTTTTTATAAATTTAAAAATAAAATACATTTAAAAAATTTAAATTCAAGTTAAAATATACATTAGAATAAAATACATAAAATTAATTATATAAAATTATAAAAAATACATAAAATTAATTAATAAAATGTCAAATAAAAACATAAAAAAGTAAAAAAATAATAATATATAAATTAAAATAAACAAAAAGTATATACTGTATAAATACAATAAATTATTATATAACATCAAATAGAAGGAAATACACTTTTTTACAAAAAAACCCAATAACAAATAACTAAAATTTTCAAATTAAAATAATAACAATTATTAAAAATGTACATTTAAAATGTAAAAATTTAAGTTAAAATAAACATTGAAAATAAAATCTAATTAATAAAAGTAAAAATGTAAAAAGTTCAAATAAATAAAATACAATAAAATAAACAGAATCTACCTCGAGCTCAGTGGTGTGGAAGGATGTCTTCAGAGAGGGCTGTTTGGTGGGCATGTAGGACACTCCATACCCTCGAATGAGTCCTCGAGCATCTGTGACGTCCAGAGCCTTCAGAAACACACACGACTGAAGACTGACGGCACGCGAGAGACGATACACAAACACACCTGAAGAATATTACCTTCCAGAGAAGCAGCAGCTGCCGCCGAACCCCGGAGTTTACACCTGAAGCCACGTAATAACTGAGCGAGAGAGGCGCAGACGGCGCTGCAAACACAAGCCAAAGACCTCGTGTGTTTATGGAAAAGAACATGACAGCAGGAAACTGGTCATTATAGGTTTAGATTCAAACACAGTAGGAAACTTCAGTCTGTGTGAATGTCGTTACATTAAAGGGATAGTTCACCCAAAAATTAAAATTAGCCCATGATTTACTCTCCCTGAAGTCATCCTAGGTGTATATGACATTCTTCTGTCAGACAAATACAATCAGAGTTATATTAAAAAATGGCTCTTCCAAGCTTTATAATGGCACTGAATGGCCATATATTTTTTGAAGTCCATAAAAGTGCATCTATCCATGATAAAAGTGCATCTGTCCATCATAAAAGTGCATCTATCCGTGATAAAAGTGCATCTATCCGTGATAAAAGTGCATCTATCATCATAAGTGCATCTGTCCATCATAAAAGTGCATCTGTCCATCATAAAAGTGCATCTATCCGTGATAAAAGTGCATCTATCCATCATAAAAGTGCATCTATCCGTGATAAAAGTGCATCTATCCGTGATAAAAGTGCATCTGTCCATCATAAAAGTGCATCTATCCGTGATAAAAGTGCATCTATCCATCATAAAAGTGCATCTATCCGTGATAAAAGTGCATCTATCCGTGATAAAAGTGCATCTGTCCATCATAAAAGTGCATCTATCCGTGATAAAAGTGCATCTGTCCATCATAAAAGTGCATCTATCCGTGATAAAAGTGCATCTGTCCATCATAAAAGTGCATTTTTATGGACTTCAAAACAGAAACATCCATTCACTGCCATTATAAAGCTTGGAAGAGCCAGGATATTATTTAATATAACTCTGACTGTGTTCGTCTGAAAGAAGAATGTCATATACACCTGGAATGACTTCAGGGTGAGTAAATCATGGGCTAATTTTCATTTTTGGGTGAACTATCCCTTTAAAGCAAGTGTGAGTAAAAATGATCAGAAGCTTGAACAGATTCAGACACTGGATCTAATGAACAACATTCAGGGCCACTGCATCAGCTCTGTTCGGGTCACTCACGGCTCTCTGACGTCTTTACTCGTGTCTCTTTGCTCCAGTCGCTCCACCGGCTGTAATCATGAACGCAGGAGACGCTCAGAAGATACTCGCTGAAGGCCTGTAAACCCTCAATCACGAACAGAGACTCCTCTGAGTCGGGCAACTCTGCAGTCTGACGTGGAAACAGAAGCTTTTACTTTTAAAAGCTTTACTTTAATTTTACTAAGCATCTCTAAGCATCATCAATCAGATTCAGAGATCTAATGAAGTAAAATATAAAAATGATCAAATAAAAAATTAAGTAAAATAAGATAATTTAAAAAAAGATAAATAAAATAAAACAAAATAAAATAAGCATCCACACAACAAAAACATATTTTCAAGCCATTTCTGACCTTTTCTGTCCATGACTCTGTGTTGAGGCGTTTGTAGCGGATTCGGCATTTAGTTATTCTCCCGCCATTCCATGTGACGTTGACTGACGAGTCTGTGACGTTAACAGACGTGATCACCGGCCGAGGAGCCTGAACTACAACATTCAAACACATCACAACACAACCCATCACATCTCAACCCATCACATCACAAGACAAACCATCACAACACAACCCATCTCAACCCATCACATCTCAAACCATCACAACACAATCCATCACATCTCAACCCATCACATCACATCACAACTAGGGGTGTGACGGTTAGTATATAACCGTGAGACCGACGGTTATAGTTGAACACCGTCATTAGAACTCTATAACCGCCAAAACCGTGTTATTAAAATATTTTTTACAAACATTTTTTATCATAGAGAATGTTTAAATACTAATTAAAAACAATTGTTAACAGTCTGTGTCATTAATGGTCTACGTCGTTTCCAACTGTATTTGATTCTTTGTCAAGTAGCCTACCAACGCAAGTTTTGTTTTGTAAATCGTCAGACATGATTTTTACCACTTCATTAAGTTTTTCTTTGTAGAAAGCCTTTCTTTAAAGTGAATTTCGTTTTGTACAAATTGTATCTTAATTTTAATAAATGTTTCATCAACCAATTGCATGTATTTAATAAATAAAAAGCAGATATAGCAGACAATATAATAACCGTGACATTGAGACGCCAACGCACCGCGTTCACTTGTATTTTATTGTTAAAAGCCTTTCTTTAAAACGAATTTCGTTTTGTACAAATTGTATCTTAATTTTAATAAATGTTTCATCAACCAATTGCATGTATTTAATAAATAAAAAGCAGATATAGCAGACAATATAATAACCGTGACATTGAGGCGCCAACGCACCGCGTTCACTTGTATTTTATTGTTAAAAGCCTTTCTTTAAAACGAATTTTGTTTTGTACAAATTGTATCTTAATTTTAATAAATGTTTCATCAACCAATTGCATGTATTTAATAAATAAAAAGATATAGCCGACAATATAATAACCGGCGCTGGTGCGCTGTGTTCACTTGCATTGCATTGTGAACTAGAGCGCATCTCATCGTAAATGAATGAAACTCAGCGTAGGCCTATGCCTCATACATTAAGCATTAAATATCTTTGCTGCATCCTTTCTAGAACAGACAAGGGCTTTCTCGCGGCTGCATCAGCAGAGCATTCCATCGTCCATAGACCGCAAAACAATCACACGGACGGGTGCGCCTTTAAATTTGGTAAAAAAAACGGTGCGGATGATGAGTGCGGTTGCGGATGAAATAAAACCCCATCCGCGTATCTTTATCGATAACATTGATTATTATTATTTTTTAATTTAGGCGATCAAGTGTCTGCTCCTTTATTCAAACTAAGTTGTCCTATACAGACGAACGTCGCAACACCCGGGGGGGGGGGGGGGGGGGGGGGGCCCGACGGTTATGTTACGAACCGTCACATTTGACTCACGTCATAACCGTCATCACCAATTCTGAAACCGGCACACCCCTAATCACAACCCATCACATCACAACACAACCATCACATCACAACCCATCACAACACAACCCATCTCATCACAACACAACACAACCCATCACAATACAACCCATCACATCTCAACCCATCTCAACCCATCCATCACATCACAACCCATCTCAATCCATCACATCACAACACAATACAACCCATCACATCACAACCCAACCCATCACAACACAACCATCACATCACACAACCCATCACATCTCAACACATCTCAACCCATCACATCACAACTCATCACATCACAACTCATCACATCTCAACCCATCACATCTCAACCCATCACATCACAACACAACCCATCACATCACAACCCATCACATCTCAACCCATCACATCTCAACCCATCACATCTCAACCCATCACATCTCAACCCATCACATCACAACACAACCCATCACATCACAACACATCTCAACCCATCTCAACACAACCCATCACATCTCAACACATCTCAACCCATCACATCACAACTCATCACATCTCAACCCATCACATCTCAACCCATCACAACCCAACCCATCACATCTCAACCCATCTCAACCCATCAACATCTCAACACAACCCATCACATCTCATCACATCTCAACCTATCACATCTCAACCCATCACATCTCAACCCATCACATCTCAACCCATCACATCACAACACAACCCATCACATCACAACACATCTCAACCCATCTCAACACAACCCATCACATCTCAACACATCTCAACCCATCACATCTCAACCCATCACATCTCAACACATCTCAACCCATCACATCACAACTCATCACATCACAACTCATCACATCTCAACCCATCACAACCCATCACATCTCAACCCATCACATCACAACACAACCCATCACATCACAACCCATCACATCTCAACCCATCACATCACAACACAACCCATCACATCACATCTCAACCCATCACATCACAACCCATCACATCTCAACCCATCACAACCCATCACATCTCAACCCATCACATCTCAACCCATCACATCTCAACCCATCACATCTCAACCCATCACATCACAACCCATCACATCACAACCCATCACAACACAACCCATCACATCTCAACCCATCTCAACCCATCAACATCTCAACATAACCCATCACATCTCATCACATCTCAACCTATCACATCTCAACCCATCACATCTCAACCCATCACATCTCAACCCATCACATCACAACACAACCCATCACATCACAACACAACACAACCCAACACAACCCATCACATCTCAACCCATCTCAACCCATCACAACCCATCACATCACAACCCATCACATCTCAACCCATCACAACACAACACAACCCATCTCAACCCATCACAACCCATCACATCACAACCCATCACATCTCAACCCATCACAACACAACACAACCCATCACATCACAACACAACCCATCACATCTCAACCCATCACATCTTAACCCATCTCAACCCATCACATCACAACCCATCACATCTCAACCCATCACAACACAACACAACCCATCACATCTCAACCCATCACATCACAACACAACCCATCACATCACATCACAACACAACACAACACAACCCATCAAATCTCAACCCATCACATCTCAACCCATCTCAACCCATCACATCACAACACAACCCATCACATCTCAACCCATCACATCACAACACAACCACATCACAGCACAACCCATCACATCACAACACAACCCATCACATCACAACACAACCCATCACATCTCAACCCATCACATCACAACCCATCACATCTCAACCCATCACATCACACAACACAATACATCACAACCAAACACATCAGAGCATACAATTATCAGTGTCATGTTTATCACCATAATTAATCAAGTTTATTTTATGCTAAAATGAAATAAAAAGTAATAAAGGCCATAGCTACAGTAATGTTTTCATTATAACCATCACCATAAATGGATGAACTGGAGTGTGAACACGGTTCCTGTCTGTGGTAGGAACCAGCCAAGAGTGAGGAGTCGGGGTGGTGGAGGGATGATGAAAAACATTATACATGAATTCATTGGTAAAAGTTCCAACATAACCCAATGATGTTTGGACTTAATGATGATGAAAAACTGTCGAGGAATGTCGGTGAGTCGACTGTATAGATATTGGCCTCCTCTCATGCTGATAGGATAGACATGTAAATTGCTGATGACATGTTGATTGGATAGATCATTTGAACGTGCTCATCCCAAACTTTGTTGATGAAACCTCATTAAAAACCTTTGAAACGTGTTTAATTTTTCAACTTTCAAATACTTAAGTAAAATTCAATGCAGATACTTTTTTACTTTCACTCAAGTATTTTTTGTGTAGGTACTTAGCTATAAAGACATTAAAAGCAACTATAAAATGCTGATTCAACTTTCAATACAATGTCTCAGTACTTTCTACACCCCTGCTGTCATCTTATCTTACCGATTTCCTCAATGATCACTGGATAGACATCCGAGAACCACTCTTCCTGGCTGAAGACGCTCTTTGACTTGATGATTAAATTGAAACGTGAAAAGAAATGTAAAATGGAAGGACAGTAGGTAGTCCTGCCAACGTCAGTTCTATAATACAAAAAATATATTAGCATGTCAGTTCGTATCAAGATGGATTAGATTATTTTCAGATGCTCTAATGGAGGTTTCTATGGAAGCTTGTTTTTGCCACGGGATTAAAAAAAATAAAAACGGTAATTGCAAATTTTTATCTCGCAATTCTGATTTATAAACTTGCAATTGTGAGTTATAAAGTCTGAATTGTGAGAGAGCCTATAAACTCGCAATTTTGAGAAAAAAAGTCACAATTGTGAATTAGTTTCTCAAAATATGTGACTTTGTTTTTAAGAATTGCGACTTTATTTGCCAGAATTTTTACTTTATAACTCGCAATTGTGAATTTATATCTTGCAATTCTGACTGATTCGCAGAACTGTGATTTATTTCTCAGAATTTTGACTTTATAACTCTCAATAGTGAGTTTAAATCTTTGTTTCTCAGAATTGCAACTTTATTTTTCAGAACTCCAAATTTATTTCTCAGAGTTGCGACTTTATAACTTGCAATTCTGACTATTTCTAAAGACTGCGACTGGACTTTGTTTTGCAGAATTGTGATTATAACTTCCAATTGTGAGTTTACATTTTGCAATTCTCTCAGAATTGCGACTGTGACTTTAGTTTTCAGAATTGCGACATAACTCGTAATTCCGAGTTTATATGTCAGAACTGTGATAAGCATACTCGCAATTGCGAGAAAACTTTCAAAATTGAGAGATACAAATGTGCAATTATCTTTTCTATTTTTTATTCCATGGCGGAATCAAGCTTCGACAGGTTTCTGATGCATCTAACACTAAAGCATGCCGTACTGATGAAATGAAACCGTTACCTGAAAATGAAGGTGCTGGTGGTTTCCGTTCGGACGTCGTTCGTCTTCTGAAGCCACCTGCAGGTGATCGACTCCTCACGGGACAGAAAGTGGCATGACGTGTTCACAAATCTCTCTAGAGAACAAAGATGGACATTAAAACTGAACCAGCAGCAGATATGAGGATAAACCCGTGTCAGGCTCAGTAAAGCACTCGCACCAGGAGTTGCAGTGAGAACATCTGATTCTGTGGGACACGTAGCGTTGGACATCACACACACACTCTTCCCACAATTCTTCAGGTCTTCCCCAGTCACCTTGAGCTCTGGAAAACAGTCTCTTTCACTCACACACTTCATGTACTAGAATGTTTTTAATGCACATGTGTGTCAACAATGGAATTTTACCTTGAATGCTGAAAACGGGCTCTCTCTTCAAAGCACCTGTAAATCATAATTGATGAACTTTACAAAGTTATTGAACAAAACTGAATCAACACTGAACTGATTTAAGCTAATTAATGAAACCATTGTCTTTTTTCTAGCTGCTTTACAGCAAGTTTGCACACTGCAAAAAAAATATTTTCTTACTCTAAGTATCTAAACATTCACTAAATGAAGTGGGGTCAGAAAAATACATTTTAATTCAAAGGGAAAACAAGCTTAGCTTAGATATTAAGGATATAGTCACTAAGTTTTAATTAATTTTTCTTTTTATCTTCCGTCATTTTGGTTCTCAAGTAAATGTCTTGATTTAAGAATCTTTTAGCAGTGCAAAATTAATTCTGTTATTCTGCTTTGAAACAATCTGTACTGTAAAACAAGTACAAAGTGTCCTTGTTACATGTACTTACTATAGTAATAACAGCAAATTATGCATAATTACATGCAATTTACCCTAAACCAAAACCTAATCCTATCCATATAATTGTGCTGATAATTATTATTAATCAGTACTTAAATATAATTACACTGTAACAATGACACCTTGAAATAACTAAATCAAACCCAATCAGAGACACACACATGTAGAAGATTACTTACAACAGAAGCAGAACACACAGATCAACACACACAGAGATCTTCTGCCGCACATTTTCTCATCTGCAAAGAAAAATGTGTGATGTGGTTTTAAATTAAAAGCATGAAAAATAACCTCAACAGCCAAAGAAAACTAAGCGTATGATATAAATCAAACACACTTGGTTTGACGGACTGGAATCGCTCGCATGCTGTTGGAAACGCTGGGCTTCTGTGGCTTTCTGTCTCTTACGGTTTCTCGCAGGTTTAGAGGAACACTGATAACATCGAGGTGAAACTGCAGAAAAACACTTCCTTTGACTCTTTCCTTCCATTTGACTTGTGGTTGAATTCAGTCGAACTGAACAAATCGACAGGAGCTTTCATCTGTTATCGGTCATCTATCTGAGAAAGGGCCTGTTCGGAAAAACTGCAGCATTTGAACAGGAATTTACAATAATATGATTACAATAATAGATCTAATTTGTTAACGTTAAAAATATAAACCAACGATGAGCTTTAATGTTACTGCTATTAATCAACATATGCATGTTCATTAGGCTAACTAACGTAAACTGATGCAACTCTTGATCTTAAAATGCATTGGTAAATGTTGAGTTTAACATGAACTCTGATTAATAAATGCTGTAGAAAGTGTTGTTCGTTGTTTGTTAATGTTAATTACACATGAAACGTGTTACGGTTTTCCCGTTTGACGTAAGAATGTTTAGAGTTTAGTCGAATGAACAAAGGAAAAGAATCAAATGCTGGAAAAATAGTCAAGATTTCCACAATTTAAACGGTTAATTCCTCAGAAATTGTTGATGAACAAGATATTATGAACGTACGTCACACGAGTTGCAACATTTTTAAAGAGCAGATTAAACTTTAAAGCTGCGGGAAGACAGAAACTGCACCAGAATAAAGTAAATGAATCTCAAACAATCAGTGGAAAAACAGTTAAAATAGTGTTCAGTCGCAGCAATCAACACAAACACCGTCATCACACACTCCTGGAACTGATGAAAAACATGAGTTTCAAGACACCAATCAATCAATCAATCAATCAATCAAGAGTATTGGCAGAGATGGGCATAAATACATGGAAATGCAAATACAAAATACTATGTGGAAAAATGTATTTAAATACAAATACAGTATTTTGTATTTTGAAAATACACAAAATACATGTGAAATTGGCCATCCAGTGCAGGTGTAGGTCACAGTGAGTGAAGAAACTACATAGGCCTACTGACTTTACATTCCTAACCTCATCTCTGCCCTCTCAGTCTGTCTTTCTTTCTGGCAATTACAAATAAACTTATGCAAAATAGCAGCCATTTATATACTCATTTCTGGCTACAATGTAGTCCATTACTTGTGGTGAACACTTTTAAAAAATTCATACTGTATGTAAAACTGTGGGAACCTTTTCTGCTATCTAGCAAAGGATATGGATGGGGCGATATGACCAAAATCTCAATTTTACTTCACAGTAACAATATCATGGTTTCCCAGTTCTCAATATCAGTTTTGATTCCACAGCATAAACTGAATTTCAAACTCTTTTTTTTGTTTGTTTTTTGTTGTTGTTGCAGGTATTCCAATGCTTTTAAAGTAATTGTATGTTTATTTTATGTAAAGTTTATTTGTTTCTATAAGTTTATTAAAATTAGAAAGTGTGTCTAAAATTTAAAATTAGAATTCATTTAGATTCATTTGACACTATTTACATATTTTTTATTATTATTTTTTATGTACAATAAAACTAAAAGCTGAAGATGTTTGTGGTGTATAATTCATCAGTGTTTGTTTTTCCTCTCCAATGTCCCAGTAATTCCTGCCCACTAAAAGCTGCACGGATATTTGCTTACCTCATAGGCCTGTCTATGTAAACGATTTAGAAAAAGTTCCATCAATTCACACTTTATATCATCGCTAATATAGTATCATATCACCCAGCCCTAACATGCAGTAATGCTTTACACACATTTGACAAGCTAGTAGATAAAAGTCAACAACCGGTCAAGACTGATTGGCTAACGCTATTTTCCCACTTGTCTGTGCTCTTGTATTCTTTTGTGTTAACTGAAGTGAATTTGAACTTTAATCAACAAGTAGAATTGATCATGACATTCTCACCTTATTCCAAAAAAAATATATACTGTATATAAAAAAAAGAATCCCTGACCCAATGCTGAGCTAGTGAATGTCTGAACTAGTTGATGCACAAAATCAATACCCTGATAAAGAGGTTGACTGGCAAAAAGTATTTTATGTATTTTGAAAATACAAAAATACTCATCTTAAATGTATTTGATTTTTTCCAAAGGCTTTAAAATACAAAATAGTATTTTGTATTTTAAATACATGTATCTGAAATACTGCCCATCCCTGAGCATTGGCCATCATAGAGGAGATTCAGAAGAATCATGATGATGGCGAGCTCATGTTCATCATATCAAGTTCACAGATTGTTCATTGTTCGGTCGGTCATGTGTTCGGCTGATGCTTTCTATTGTGACTCACCAAGTGCATGAATCTCAATTTAAGAATTTGATTTCAACTTGCACTGGAGTCTGGACTCAAGTATGTTAATATATGTGTGAAACTGGTTAACATACTTGAGTCCAGACTCAAATCACATTCTTAAATTAAAAACATCACACAATAATATCATATTGACTTTCCTATTTGGATGCACCAAAAAAATCAATGGAGAATTTAGTTTATTCTCTTAAAAAGTATTTATTGGATAAGAGTTCTTGTGTAGGAGCTGTATTTTTAGACCTTAAAAAGGCTTTTGATACAGTTAACCATCAAGTCTTGCTGACCAAACTCACACATTTTAACTTTTCTATAGATGCTATATCATGGTTTCAATCATATCTATCAAACAGAACACAATGTGTTCATATAGATGGTGTTAAATCTCCTTCCATTAGCAATCATGTTGGAGTTCCGCAGGGCTCAATTCTCGGACCTCTATTGTTCTCAATGTACATTAATGATCTTCCAGCGGCTTGTCCTGATTGTAATGTGCAGATGTATGCGGATGACGCTGTGATCTTTATACATGGCAAAAATGAGAATATAATAGCTACAAACCTTACAAATTCACTAACTAAAGTTCAAAACTGGCTAAATCAAATTTGTCTCACTCTTAATACTAAAAAGACCGTTGTGATGATGTTTACAAAAAAAAAACCTGTGAAGCCAAATATTTTAAAAACTGACTGTAATACACTCATTGAACAACTACCAACAAGAAGTAGTTCTTCTGTGTTTTTGGGAGGGGAGGAATTGGAGTTGGTAGCCCAGTTCAAGTACCTTGGGGTTATACTAGATTCAAACCTCACTTTCAAAAAACACATACAAAAGGTATCCAATACTATAAAATTTAATTTACAAAATTACAAGCAAATTAGATCCTACATTACAACCGAGGCTGCTAAATCATATCTCCATTGTATGATTTTTTCCCACATTGAATACTGCTTCACAGTTTGGTCTTTTGCTGGAGTTATTGTATTAAAACCCATTGATCAACTATATAAAAAGTCAGTCAAGGTATTTGACAGGAAACCACAGTCGTTTCACCTTTGTCCAATTCTTGAGAAGTATCAACTACTAAATTTTGAAAATGTAAAATTTTTAAAAAATAGCTGTCTTATTTATAAATCTATGAATGGAATCGCCCCACCACCCCTGGGCGATTTTATCAAAAAGAGAAATAGCGAGATGAGGACTAGATCATTTACCCGGGGGGATTGTGAAGTACTATTTAGAAAATCTTCGTTTGCACAAAATGTCCTCTCTATTAAAGGCTGCACAAATTGGAATAGTATACCAACGGTAATTAGAGAGAGCACCACTTTTGTTTCATTTAAGAAACATCTTAAAAGATGGCTGAATAATAATCAAAAATGTAATCATTAAGTATGTAGGTCAAATTTGATAGGTAGTTTTATTTATATATTTATAATAAGCACTTTATGATGTCTATGTACAGGCATTTATGCACTTTAAATTAATATTACAATAAGTACAATAAGGTATAGGAACTTTTAATGTTTTTTTAGCTATGTATACTTGTTGATATGTATTTTGTCTGTTTGTTTTTTGGTTTGTATTTGTTTATGTTTGGGACTGCGGATGGAAATTAGCATTGTGCTAAATCTGGCGTATTTACGTTCAACTTTGATTGTACGTTCATGAATATGCACTGTCCCATTTAAATAAATAAATTGAAATTGAAATTAATCAGGTGAAAATGAGTCTGATCACGTGATTTGAGGAATCATTATGGGGTGCGTTTCCCAAAAGCATCGTTGGCCAACTAGGATCGCAATTTCCATTGAACTCTATTGGGAACGACGGAACTTGCGTTGGCTTTGGGAAATACACGGCAGATCTGGAGAACAAACGCCACAGAACGACACACACACACACACACACACACTTTAATACTTAGCAGCCTGCTAAGTATTAAAGCGTGTGTGTTTGTGTGTGTCGTTCTGCGGCGTTTGTTCTCCAGATCTGCCGTGTGTTTAATTGCTAATAGCAGGTCTACTCTGGACTTCAAAACATGATGTTCTCAGTGTTTCGTTTAAGTTGATTCTCAGCAAAAAACACTGTTCTTTCAAAATTATATGTGCTCATATGTGTAATTACTTCTACCAACTAATCAAGTATTCTCGTGAGCGTAGAATCTGCCATTCAGAATACATACGAGTGAGTCGCTCGAATGGCGGCAGACATGTTGCGCCTCCATCTTGAAAATACATTAGCCAAAGAGGGACATACCTGGAAATTCAAGCTTCGCCTTCGCGTTTTTACACACAGTGGCGCCGTGACGAATGCGAGGGGGAGATTACACGCGACTGCCGGCAGATTACTCATAATACGGCCACCGTAGGAGTTAACGCCCTCGGAATGGGAGGGGCTAGAAAGTAATATTCAGCTGGTAGTCATAAACAATTTCACCTCTAGATGGGAGAAAATCCTACACAGTGTAGCTTTAAACATTACCTTGAAGGTTTTAAATTAAGGTAAATAACTCTCTATCAACACGACAGACACAGATGGGAAACGCACAGCACATTTTAATCCGGGTGTAAAATACATATCATATAAAAACAAACAATTCATTAATGCCCATTTATAAATATGAGATGTTTTCACTCTGTTTCACATTTACAGAAAGTCAATAAAAACTCATAACTTAGGCTAATTAATTCTCTGAGTTTATGCACCGTCAGTGTGATTGTCCCTGAGAGCCGGAACTCCTGCTTTAGGAAGAGCATCATATCATATAAAAACAAACAATTCATTTATGGACAATTATAAATATGAGATGTTTTCACTTTGTTTCATGCTTAAAACTCATAACTTAATTAATTCTCCCAGTTTATGCACTGTCAGTGTGATTGTCCCTGAGAGCCGGAACTCCTGCTTCAGGAAGTTCCCGATGTACTCGCAGTAGAAGACGTCGCAGTAGAGCCAGATCTGCGCCAGCGCTCGCTGGAAGTTTGCGTTGCAGGAGGGCATTCGGGAATGCCGGACGGCCCGGATCAGATCCCGCCACAGATCCTCCAGGCCGCGAGAGCTACAGTTGCGCTCACACACCACCCACTTCACCCGCTGATGCGGATCCAGCCCGTGATCCTCGATGATCCGCCGGAAGGGACGGGAGAAGGAGCGCGGGATTCGGAGCGGAGCGGATCTGTGTGAGATCACACACCATGAGCGCTCGAACTTCTGGGGATCCGGGACGGGTTTACTCTGGGATCTGGAGTCTGAAGCTTCCCGTGGGATCTGGTGTGGGATCTGGTGTGGGATCTGGTGTGGGATCTGGGGTGGGATCTCGTGTGGGATCTGGTGTGGGATCTGGTGTGGGATCTGGGGTGGGAAGTCGTGTGCAATCTGGGGTGGGATCTGGTTTGGGATCTCGTGTGGGATCTGGTGTGGGATATGGTGTGGGATCTGGTGTGGGATCTGGTTTGGGATCTTGTGTGGGATCTGGTGTGGGATCTCGTGTGGGATCTCGTGTGGGATCTCGTGTGCGATCTGGTGTGGGATCTGGGGTGGGATCTGGTTTGGGATCTCGTGTGGGATCTGGAGTGGGATCTGGTGTGGGATCTGGTGTGGGATCTCGTGTGCGATCTGGTGTGGGATCTGGGGTGGGATCTGGTTTGGGATCTCGTGTGCGATCTGGTGTGGGATCTGGGGTGGGATCTGGTTTGGGATCTCGTGTGGGATCTCGTGTGGGATCTCGTGTGGGATCTCGTGTGGGATCTCGTGTGGGATCTCGTGTGCGATCTGGGGTGGGATCTGGGGTGGGATCTGGTGTGGGATCTGGTTTGGGATCTCGTGTGGGATCTCGTGTGGGATCTGGAGTGGGATCTCGGAGGAGGAGATCAGAGGTGGAGGTTTCCGGGGTCTGATGGGTTTCTGGGAGTCTAACGCCGATGGGAACCAGGGTTTGAATTCAGGCAGGATTGTGTTGGGAAAATCCTGCAGGACTCTGTGTGTGAG
>NC_137137.1:842500-850000 GCF_949319135.1 Squalius cephalus
AAAAAATGCCATTATTTTATATGAATAAGTTAATAATTATATTTTATTTCGAAAATATTTTAGTTTGTCTTGTATATTTTTTTGATTAGATCAGATAACATTTTAAGCTGTTTTATGGTTACAATGTACCACACCTATGGGGCATGTTGTCACATTTCACTTCCCTTTTTTCGGGGTATATCAGGAAAAAAGTATATACTGTATTAATAGAACAAAACCACATAATTGTACTAGACGTGTGAAATTAATGTGAAAAAAAAAAAAAACCTATGAACCATTAGCAGATTTACACAAACTGAGAAAGTCAAAAAGTGTTACTTTGTGCCCCGCTCTCCCTATATACAAAATAATAATACACAGTACACAAACACATATATTATGTAAACATACACTTTTATTTTGGATGCGATTAATCGTTGCCCAGAATTAAAAAAAATATTCAATAGAATATTTAGTTTTTTCTTGAAATTATTCAGGATGTATTATATTATATTGTTTAGTCCAGCGCTTTAATATATGCAGGAATGGCTATATTAACACAACTGTGCTTTAAAAGACAGACAATATCACTTCTACCGGGTTAATAGCGAATGGTGATCAAACTACGTGACTTACTTAGTGAGAGCGCTCCTCCTCATCCTGCCTTCCTCATCCTCTCTCTTCTGGCTCTGATTGACGATCTTCTGCTCCCAGAAAGTCTTGATGAAGAGTTTGTCATGGATGAGAGCAGAACTCATGTCCTGCGGAGAGAAGGAGATCTGAGGTCAAAGGTCAAGTGTCCTAAGGACAGAATAAACTGAAGTGCATGTTGTGTATAGTGACCTGGTGTTGATCTGTTCAGTAGCGCGCGGTAACACTGATCTTCATCCTCCACACGTGTTCGACTGGATCAGAGATGCGGTGTGTGTCTTTATGGAAGCGTGTGTGAGTGTCATCATGATGTTTCCGAGCTCCTCCTCGAGTTAATTTCAGATCGCTCGGCCTTCTCTCTCCACACTGTCACCGGACAAACAAACCCGTGAACACTAATGAGCTTATTACTGCAAACACCTGATGACAGTATCATGTTCACATCTCAGCGACAGTGAACATATCTGTTCCCGACACACACACACACACACCGTGTCACACTCGGGAGTTTTCACACCTGATATCCGCTTGCATCCATTACATAAAGAATGTATTTTTAAGGTGGAAAACATCTTGCATATGTTGTAAAGCACCATCGCATCTAAAATAACCCTCTCTAATCATCAAGTGACAGACACATTAAAACACGTGTCTCAGAGCTCAATCTGCACTTGCGTGTTCACAGGAACATCTCTCACATCTGTCCACAGAAATCTCACAGTCTCCATGCAATTAAAATTGACCTTTTGGAATATTGCAGTGTTTATGCTAAATGATTTATGGGTGCACATCATTATTGTGTAAAGAATCTTGACTCAGAATCAGTCTGAATCTTCTCTGATGATGTGGGCGGGGCTATAACCTGTCAGTCACATGAGATCAGCCAATAGCGAACCACAAACATCCAATCAATTCCCCACAGACACAATCAAGCCCCGCCCACATTTTTGACCAGTCCTAAAGACGAGACGTAAAGAAATAAACGCATATGACATAAAATGTCCTTAAACATAAGTATAATGGCACTGCACATGTGTGCAAGATATTTTTTAACCCGATTGATAAGATTGTGTTTGCATGCTTCATTTTTCCTGGTTTATCTTTCAATCTGATCGAAATTTCATCCAGATTAATTATGTGTTTAAAGGGGAACTATTATGTCCCCAGAATGTGTGTGTGAGGTTTCAGCTCAAAATACCCCACAGATCATTTATTACACCATGTTGTAAATGGCCATTTTTGAGAGGAAGGAAAAACATGCTGTTTTTGTGCATGTGTCTTTAAATGCAAATGAGCTGCTGCTCTTCTGGAAAAGGGGGCGGAGCCTGTACAGCTCGTGCAATCGGATACTCTGCCAACAACTAAAACACCTGTTTAGTTTTGATTATCATCTATATCGCGCTTCTGAAAGTTTATTATCTGCATGCGTTTTAAAGTCACATCAGTCTAAACTTCTGAAATATGGTTTTCTGAGCGCACACACCCGAATCACGCGCACAGAAAGCTGGATATCAGACGGAGCATCGCGTGAGTATTAAACTACGTTCTCTTTCACGTCTTATTGAGCTTAAACAGTCAAAAACACACAAAGTTCACATAAACACACACCCGATCGCTCACTGCTCTTCACTGAATACCTTTAGTAGCTTTAATAAGAATACATTTCTTACTTGAATGCTCTGGCGAGGAGATAAACATGGTGGACTGTACAGCTCACTGAGGGGCGGAGTTTATGCTAATACTATGCTAATAGGGCGGAGTCCGTCAGCATTCGTTGGGCGGGGCCTAAGCATACGACGTCACAAAAGCTACAATCTGCAAAAGGCTTGTTCCAAGACATTTATGGAGATTAAAAAAAGAGGAGTGTGTGGATTTTTACCATTATCAGGTGGTTGTTTACACACTGCCAACACACATTAATATTCATACATAGTGATTTTTGCATAATAAATTATGGCCTTTCGGTCCGATTGAGCCATTGTAAACGGATTATTTTGAACGTAGTGTTTCATCTGTGATCTGTGTGTCACCAAAAATATATTCAAAGAACGCTTTGCCAAACGTTTCCGAATGTTCAAAACACATGGAATATTCAATTTTCTCAGTCTTCAAACATGATGGGAACGTTAGCCTACTTTTGAAAGTTTTCTGAAAATTCAGAGTATAGTAAAAAAAAAAAAAAAACATTATATAAACATCCAACTAAAACGTACACTGTAAAAAGTGAATAGTTGGATCAACTTAAAAAAAATACTTCAATTGGTAACACCTAAAGAAATTAAGTTTTCTCAACTTAAATTATGAAAAAATGTTTTATCATGAAAAATGTGATAATTTAAGTTGAGAAAACTTAATTTCTTTAGGTGTTACCAATTGAAGTAATTTTTTTAAGTTGATCCAACTGTTCACTTTTTACAGTGTATCAATGCATAATATTGTTGTGCTGATGTTTAGAGAATATTATTAAAGACCATATTCTATTAATGTTAGCCTGTCCGCTGAGAAGAGTCTGTTAACTGAGTAGATGTGAGCGGCTGTTCAGCGATGGCTCTCGATCTGATCTATTGTTCTGTTGCGCATTACAGCACATTAACACCTGCTCGTTTTCTTGCCCTTTTACACAAGGCCAAATGTATCTGGAAAATCTGGGTGTGATGCAGATCCGAACACAAGTGTGACACTTCATGTCTTCTGGGCGTGATTTGTCCTGATCTCGAGGCCTTAGCCGCCGGCGCGAGCTCTATTTCAGTCCCGGCCGTGTGTAATTATGATATAAGACACTAATGCTGCTTAAGACATCAGGCACAGCTGCACAGGCGCGCACTGAGTCATTGTTTAAAATAAACTCTGCTGGACGGCTGATTCTGAGCCGGCGTTGAGGATATTAAACACACACATGTGATGTAAGCTCATATATGAGAGTTAGTGTGATGCAGACGTCTTCACCACATTAACCTTTGAACTGTGCTGAAAATCCTCCAGCTCTGATCAATCACATCCAAAAAAATCAATGCAAAACTGTGCTAATGGAAAGACAACAAGCTGATAAAAAGATTGAGTGCAATATTTGATGATAAAACAGCATTATGAGAGATTTATAAGCTGGTTAATGTGGGCGGGTCATTTTTGTAACGAGGTTAAAAAAAACAACGAAAACTGATCAATCTTTTGGGAAGATATATGTGTTTTAGTCCAACGCAATAACATTAACTAGCATTTTCAGGAGAAAGAAATCCTCTCCGGGTCAAAATGAGGATTAACAGCGGAAATTGAAATACATTTACTGCAATAATATCATTTTTGATCTTTTCTTCATTTAAAAAATATAAAATTATATTGCTTTAAAATGTGCAGTAAGACTAACATTTACATTCATGCATTATTAATCGCTTCTTTACAATAGAGGAACGTAAAGCAATACTAAAGCTCTGTTGTGCTTTCTATATCGGTTCCATGAGATTAAACAAACAAACAAAACACGTTTTAGACAAAATTTAAGTTTAGGGAAACACTTTATAATAAGGTCCCATTAGCTAACGTTAACAATTAATCAGCAATACATACAGTAACAACAGTTACACTGCAAAACATGATGTTCTTCCTCAGTGTTTCTGTCTCGTTCTCCAGCACACATATCCAAACATTCTGAAATCAAGAGACATTTACTGGAGAAGAAGCAACATGACTGAAGATATTAAGACTTGTTTAATGAAAAATGAAGTGAGTTTGTGTTTAAAACAAGAAGAAATATCCCAATGGAGACAGAAAAATTATCTTAATTCAAAGTGAAAACAAGATTCCATTGGGATGTTTGTTCTTGTTTTAAGCACAAACTCACTTCATTTTGATTCATTCTTCACTTAATATCTTCAGTCATTTTGCTTCTCAATTAAATGCATATTGATTTAAGATTGTTTAAATATGTTTAAAAGAGAAAACCAGGCAAAAATACTAAGAAAAAAATTGTTAGTTCATGTCAGTTAAATAATATTAATAGATTCAACTTTTGATTTTAACAATGTATTGAAATGATCATGACCTAAAATAAGTAAATGCATCTTTGATTGTTAGTTGATGTTAACAAATGTAACCTTGCTGTAGAGTTTAGAGAAAGACGGGATGAGTTTATTGGCTCTCGGCCTGAAGCTGAAGTCACTGACATGGAGATGAGATTTAACAACACACACAAACACACACGCTCGCCAGCTTTAACAAGTTAACAGATATCAGATGGAGTGACAGCAGATCCGCTGACATTCACTCAGATCATTGTGTTTCAGTCACCGAGAGAGAACCGGAACGAACCGCAGCTGAACGGAGAGAGAGAGAGAGGGATCTCAGAAGACAAGGAACTAAATGAACTTTAAAGTCTTCATTCGGCGCTTCATATACAGAACCTTTCATCGGATCATTTTATCCGAAACATATAAACATACTTTATCACTAGGAAATAAATTTAAATAACTTGTAAAACATTAAAGGTGACATGTAATGTTTTTTTCACCAGATGTAATATAAACCGATGTTGTCCTCAGAATGTGTCTGTGAAATTTCAGCTCAAAATCCCCCAGATCATTTATTACAGCTTGTTTGAGGAAAAACACGCCGTTTTTGTGTGTGTCCCTTTAAATGCAAATGAGCTGTAGCTCCGCCTCCTTTCAGAAGAGGGCGGAGTCTTTACACAAGCTTCAGAAACTCCGGCAATAACAGAACAGGCCAATCTCCCTCATCCAGAATCCCAGAATCACCAGTAGCGAGTGCAGCCTTACGGAGAGACTCAGGAAGAGCTTCTGAATGTTAGTGGAGACATTTCTGTAGTTGTTGTGGAGTTACACTGATCATCTCATCATCATGTTTAACTTCTCCACAAGTGTCCACAGTTCCTGAGGTCTTTATAAGCCAGCGGAGACATGTTCTGGTCAATAGTGTTCAGTGCTCGTCTGAGCTCAACCACAGAACAGCTTCAGGCTCTGCTGGATCTTCATCAGTGCGTTAGAACTGGTCTCTGTTGTCGCGTGTGGAACCAAATGTCGGCTGGTGTGTGTAAACGTGCAGATTAAGGGCCGGGAATATTATAATAAGATCCTCTTCATACGTCAGAAGGAGAGCGAAATCTGATTGGCTTATTTTATAACATGCTTGCAGAGAAAGGCTCACCAGAACACAGTTACTGGGTTTCACTTTTCGTGTTTTCTGTGTTTCAGAAGCACCGATTATAGCACTTACACACGGGAGAAGTCAGATTTTCATGATATGTCCCCTTTAAAGTATATGCAATCCTTCCTTATATAGAAGCTGGTGTCATGGTCGATGCTGGGAAGAGGATTTAACTGCGAACGGTTTTTATTAAAGGTCCCGTATTATGCCCCTTTTCACAAGATGTAAAATAAGTCTCTGATGTCTCCAGAGTGTGTATGTGAAGTTTTAGCTCAAAATACCCCACAGATAATTTTTTACAGCATGTTTAAATGGTCATTTTTTATGGCTCAGAACAACGCGCTGTTTTAGTGTGTGCCCTTTAAATGCAAATGAGCTGCTGCTGGACGGCACAGGGGGCGGAGCTTCATGAGCTCGCGCTCAGTCTCTCAGGAAAAATTCATCTCACGGAATGATGATAATATCAGAAACTCTCAGTAACGTGTTCAGTTCGAGTCGGACAATAATGCCTACAGAGTCAGAGTGCTGTAGAGAGATGAAACAGGTATAGTTTAGTAGTTTAATTACGGTTATTATAACGTATTTGTCAAATGTATCCATTATTTATTAATAGCCTACAAGTCTGCTGTCTGAATGATGATCAAACATGTACTGATGAGTTTAATAAAGTTTATTGTACACCACACAAAAGATGAAGCGTCAGTTTTACTTCAGAAAATCACCGTAAGAGCTGAGTAAACACAGTAAGTTATAAGAAGTGCGCAAGTACATAAATGAATTTCGGTAGAGTTGAGGGAGCATTCCTGTGGGCGGAGGTTAGTCAAAAAACGGTTCTAGTGACGTCATTAAAGAAGGAAGTAGAGGGATGTAGTCCAAACGGGCCGTTCGATGTAGGCGACTTCTGTTAAATAAAATATCTCGCTTGGCATTGAACTTTGAGCTTTATAATATTACAGATATTATTTATACTCTAACAGCAACATTACACACTAACTAAAGTTTGAAACATGGGATCACGAAGAACAGGACCTGCAAAAAGGTAATCCTCACTAAAGAGGATCAAAGCAAACATGAACGTGACAATTCTACAAACCATGCAAAGACATCCACTGACAAACACTGAAACATTTATACCCAGCTGACAAGAAACAAGCAGAACCAATGAACAAAAGAACTACAAACAGACACAGGAAACTACGGCATGAAACACAATAAAAGTCCTTAAACAAAACAGGGGAATCGTGACATTTGGCAAAAATGAGTCAAGAGTTCTAGAGTTCTAGATTGAACCACATTGAATCTTTACTCTAAAAATAATGTTTTGACTACAAAGATAAAAACCACAACATATTATAACAATAACAACTTATTATAGAGTTATAACAACATCTAATAAAATTAAGTTAACCCAACAAACTACTTTATCTCAAAATAACCCAACAAACTACTTTGAGTTTGAGTTTTAACTTAATCATTTGTAGCATAAACTAATTTTTTGTTGATTACTCACAAAAAGTTGTTCAACTAATTGGAAACAATTAATCTGATGTATTTCACGTAGAAAAAACACTGCCCATTTGTTTGTTTTTTAATTATCAAGACAATATCATTAAGTTACTACAAATGTTTAAAAAAAAAAAATCAACTAAATATCAGTTTAAACACAATATTAAGTTAATGTAATGATCAGTGTTATTAGCATATAACTGAGAT
>NC_137137.1:855000-857500 GCF_949319135.1 Squalius cephalus
TTACGCAATTCTGACTTTATATCTCACAATTCTGACTTTATATCTCGCAATTCTGACTTTATATCTCGCAATTCTGACTTTATATCTCGCAATTCTGACTTTATATCTCACAATTCTGACTTTATATCTCGCAATTCTGACTTTATATCTCACAATTCTGACTTTATATCTCACAATTCTGACTTTATATCTCGCAATTCTGACTTTATATCTCACAATTCTGACTTTATATCTCGCAATTCTGACTTTATATCTCACAATTCTGACTTTATAACTCGCAATTCTGACTTTATATCTCGCAATTCTGACTTTATATCTCACAATTCTGACTTTATATCTCGCAATTCAGACTTTATATCTCACAATTCTGACTTTATATCTCGCAATTCTGACTTTATATCTCACAATTCTGACTTTATATCTCGCAATTCTGACTTTATATCTCACAATTCTGACTTTATATCTCGCAATTCTGACTTTATATCTCGCAATTCTGACTTTATATCTCGCAATTCTGACTTTATATCTCGCAATTCTGACTTTATATCTCACAATTCTGACTTTATATCTCACAATTCTGACTTTATATCTCGCAATTCTGACTTTATATCTCACAATTCTGACTTTATATCTCACAATTCTGACTTTATATCTCACAATTCTGACTTTATATCTCGCAATTCTGACTTTATATCTCACAATTCTGACTTTATATCTCGCAATTCTGACTTTATATCTCACAATTCTGACTTTATATCTCGCAATTCTGACTTTATATCTCACAATTCTGACTTTATATCTCACAATTCTGACTTTATAACTCGCAATTCTGACTTTATATCTCGCAATTCTGACTTTATATCTCGCAATTGCGACTTTATTTTACGCAATTCTGACTTTATATCTCACAATTCTGACTTTATATCTCGCAATTCTGACTATATCTCGCAATTCTGACTTTATATCTCGCAATTCTGACTTTATATCTCGCAATTCTGACTTTATATCTCGCAATTCTGACTTTATATCTCGCAATTCTGACTTTATATCTCACAATTCTGACTTTATATCTCGCAATTCAGACTTTATATCTCACAATTCTGACTTTATATCACACAATTCTGAGTTTATATCTCGCAATTCTGACTTTATATCTCGCAATTCTGACTTTATAACTCGCAATTCTGACTTTATATCTCGCAATTGCGACTTTATTTTACGCAATTCTGACTTTATATCTCACAATTCTGACTTTATATCTCGCAATTCTGACTTTATATCTCGCAATTCTGACTTTATATCTCGCAATTGCGACTTTATTTTACGCAATTCTGACTTTATATCTCACAATTCTGACTTTATATCTCGCAATTGCGACTTTATTTTACGCAATTCTGACTTTATATCTCGCAATTCTGACTTTATTTCTCAGAATTGCGAGATATAAAGTCAGAATTGCGAGATATAAAGTCAGAATTGCGAGATATAAAGTCAGAATTGCGTAAAATAAAGTCGCAATTGTGAGATAAAGTCGCAATTATCTCTTAAAATGTTTTATTCTGTGGCGGAAACAAGCTTCCATTATTTTGTTATTATTATTTTGAATCGTTTTCATTTTAGTTAAAGTAGTAGCCATTTTGTTGTGTGTTTTTAGCATTTTTAGTAATATATTTTTAAATATTTATATATACATATATGTTACAGATATTAATAGTATTATTATATTATAATAGCCCTGGCCTAAACCTCATCAAGCAGTTTTCACTGACCTCTGACCTTCTGCCTCCTCCAGACTCTGACACTGAGAACAACAAGTTCATTTTCCAGCTGAATGGAGACAAATGGATGGTAAATCTGAAACTCTTCTGTTCCTCGAGCCTTTGTTCTGTCCGTGACTTCACTCTGACTGTGATTCGCAGAAACTACCCGAAGATCTTCAGTTCATGACGTATCTGAGGGAATGGCACATCCACGCCACGAAGATTCCGGAGATTCCCACGTACATCGAGGCGTTCGTGGATCTGCGTGTCCTGGACGTTCCCAAGAACGGACTGACGAAGATTCCCATGGAAATCGGTGCGTGTCACTAAACCTCGGATTATGGCAAGCCGTTTTAGCTTAAATTGTACCCAGCATTACTCGTCGTAATTGCATTTTTACTAGTAAGAATGCAATTGCAGAGCTCTTTAATTCAATTACTCAGCTCTGCAATTATACACTCACCTAAAGGATTATTAGGAACACCTGTTCAATTTCTCATTAATGCAATTATCTAATCAACCAATCACATGGCAGTTGCTTCAATGCATTTAGGGGTGTGGTCCTGGTCAAGACAATCTCCTGAACTCCAAACTGAATGTCAGAATGGGAAAGAAAGGTGATTTAAGCAATTTTGAGCGTGGCATGGTTGTTGGTGCCAGACGGGCCGGTCTGAGTATTTCACAATCTGCTCAGTTACTGGGATTTTCACGCACAACCATTTCTAGGGTTTACAAAGAAT
>NC_137137.1:862500-872500 GCF_949319135.1 Squalius cephalus
TTAGTATCTAAAGGGTTTGGATTTCTTTTGTAGCAGTGCTTTACTAATCTTTTTTAAAGAAAAAAATTATGTTTTTCCTCAGTGTCTCGTTTTCCAGCACAAATATCAAAACATTCTCAAATCAAGAGACATTTACTGGAGAAGAAGAGAAATGACTGAAGATATTAAGACTGAAGTGAGTTTGTGTTTAAAACAAGAACAAATCTGACAATGGATTCAGATATTTTGTCCTGTTTTAACCATTAATTTTTATGCATTTTTCATTGAACAAAACTTAATATCTTTAATCATTTTGCTTTTTAAAACAAGAACAAAAATCTGCCAATGGAGTCAGAAAAATAATCTTGTTTTCACTTCGAATTAAGTTTATTTTCCTGACTCCATTGTCAGATATTTGTTCTTGTTTAAACACAAACTCACTTCATTGTTCAGTCTTAATATCTTCAGTCATTTTGCTTCTTCTCCAGTAAATGTCTCTTGATTTACGAATGTTTAGATGTTTGTGCTGGAAAACGAGACTTCTTTGCGGTGCAGATCTGTAATTCTGACAGCTAGTCGGATTGAAGTTCACGTTTTTATTTTTGACCGCATTAATCATTCTGACTGGTTAAAATGCCAAACCCATTTTGATCTGGTTTTTCGGTGAAGATTTTCATTAAGTTTGTTTTGATGTGACCAAACGTTTAACAGCATGATTATGATCCTGTTTGATCGAACTCAGTTTTATAAGATATGTCATAAAACAAGAAATGCCATTTTAATGTATTGCAATTAAAACTTTTTCATCAATTTTGCTTTCTGCCATAATATAACATGTGAACACCAAGTTTTTCCTACAATGTAAAAATGTATGTTCTTCCTCAGTGTTTCTGTCTCGTTTTCCAGCACAAATATCTAAACATTCTTAAATCAAGACACATTTACTGAAGATATTAGGACTGAAAATGTGTCAAAATTAAGTGACTTTATGCTTAATATGGGGTCAGAAAAATAATCTTGTTTCCCTTTGAATTAAGATTATTTTTATGATTTATTGGCAGATATTTGTTCTTGTTTTAAGTCTTAAGATCTTCAATCATTTTGCTTCTTCTGCAGTAAATGTATCTTGATTTAAAGGGGTGGTATAATGCCCTTTTCACAAGATGTAAAATAAGTCTCTGATGTCCCCAGAGTGTGTGTGTGAAGTTTCAGCTCAAAATACCCCACAGATATTTTTATATAGAATGTTAAAATTGTCACTTTTTGAGGGTGAGCAAAAACACACCGTTTTGTGTCTGTCCCTTTAAATGCAAATGAGCTGCTGCTCCCGGCACAGGAGGCGGAGCTTCAACAGCTCGTGTACTTTTACCTAACACACACATGCACTGAAAATTTCAACAACTTTTAGCCTTTTATGTTCAAACCGGATTCAGACAATGATGGAGAGACTCAAGAAGAAGAGACAACATGTAGAAGCAACAGGACATTTCTGAATGGTTAGTTAATAAATTTATGAAGCTGATGTGTAGTTATCTTCTAGTCATTGATTAGCATATTCTGTCTTGATAATCTATAAATCGTGTTCAGGGGGCGGGGTTTATGTAAATTTTAGGGTTCATGATGTCACTAACCCGGGAGGAATGTGGTGTAGTCTCTACCAGCCGTTTGTTGTAGTCCTTAAAAAGCGATTTCTGTAAAAGCAAATATCTCTCTTTGCTTTGAGCTTTGAGCGTTGTAACTTTGCAGATGTTGTTTATGCTCAAACAGCAACATTACACACTAACTAAAGTTAGAAAAGTCAAATCATAATCAACCACCCCTTTAAGAATGTTTACATATTTGTGCTGGAAAACGAGACAGGAAGAACATCATGTTGTGCAAAAGCTGTCAATGGAGAAAAAACACCAATCGAATCCTGGAATATGAAGTGGTTTATTGAAACATTGATTAACGAACAGCTTTGTAACAAACATCAGCAAACGAATGCTTAATGTGCACTGCACGCTTCAATAAAATCTGGTCAAACCAAAGAGCATCAGGAGTCTGCATAGACATGAGGAATGGCACTGGAGCCGAAACATCATTAAAAAACAAAGTGCATTTCATTGAAAAACATCTTAAATGACTTTATTGTGGCTACGAGCTTCTCCAATCAATGCGTGGAAATCAGCATCGATCGCATAAATACAGTCACGTCAACACTTCATTTTCAAGTATGCATAATAATAATAATAATCAGGTCCCCAAGATTGGCGATTAAAAGTTAAAACTGTGCTGCTAAAACACGCCAGGAACGCGACAGACATTCAGTCCAGAGATCGTGGATTTAGGCATGTAGTTCATGCGATTATTGCTGCAGTTTATACATGATATAATACAATCAATCTGATCATCTTCAGCTTGTCTCGTGATGAAACTGACTCTGCGTTTAACATGCAAAAAAATTAAAAACACGAATTAAATAATCACATAATGTTCTGTCGCGATAAATCAGTAAAGCTGTTTTAAAAACATGATTATTGGAAATGATATCAGACATTATGCATTAAATCAGGCTGATGTTTAACTGTGAGGTATAGCTCTGTGCTCATATATGAGGATTTACTTCCTAATAATTCATCTGTCAAAAGCTGCATCTGACATAACAACAATGATTATGTCTGTTTTGTGCCATTTATTAACTTATGATAAAAGACCCTGCAAAACATGATGTTCTTCCTCAGTGTTTCTGTCTCGTTTTCCAGCACAAATATCTAAACACTCTTAAATCAAGAGACATTTACTGGAGGAGAAGCAAAATTAGTGAAGATGTTAAGAGTGGAAAATGAATCAAAATGAAGTGAGTTTGTGCTTAAAACAAGAACAAATATCTGACGATGGAGTCAGAAAAATATTCGAAGTGAGTACAAGATCATTTTTCTGACTCCATTGGCAAATATTGGCATTTTTCATTAAACAAGACTCAATATCTTCAGTCGTTTTGCTTCTTCTCCAGTAAATGTCTCTTGATTTAATAATGTTCAGATATTTATGCTGGAAACACTGAGGAAGAAGCTCATGTTTTTCAGATGAAAACTTTACACGATGACATTATTATTGCAGTCTGTACAAGTTTAGAGCAGAGGTTAAAGTTCATCAGTAATATATTACAGGACATTGGCTGACTACATTTACAAATTAGATACACGGCAGCACATGAACTATATGCCAAAATATGAAGAAGGCACATTCTCTTTCAAAGATTCGAAGACAGAAAAATAAAAAGTAAGATGCCGCTTTATAATAAGGTTTCATTTGTTAGCATTAGTTTACTCAACAAGAACTAACAATGGAAAATACTTCTACAGCGTTTATGAATCTTAGTGCATGTTAAAGGAATAGTTCACTTTAAATTATAATTATATATATATTATTATATATTTTTTATTATAACTCTGTTCGTCTGGAAGAAGAATGTCATATACACCTAGTATGACTTGAGGGAGAGTAAATCATGGGCTAATTTTCATTTTAAAGTGAACTACTACTTTAAATTCAACAAAAGTTGTATTTCTTAACATTAGCTCTTGCACTGTGGATTAATATGAGTTATGATAAATGCTGCAGTTAGTTAATGCATTAACTAATGTTATCAAATGAGACCTTGTTATAGGACGTTTAGACATGTAATAAAAGCTCTTTCCGCTGCGCTCCGGGAACAGGAAGCTCGCTGGGGTCAGAGGTCTACAAGCTGCTGTCCTGCAGGAGAGGCTCGTTGTCCTCGTCGCTCGCGGGAACGGAGGCGTTCTCGGGGCCGCCGCTCACCGGCTCCGTCATGATCCTCGCGCCGCACGTCTTCACGACCGGAGTGTGTTGAGCCGGGATGAAGACCGCCACCAGCAGCGCCAGCACCACCGTACACGCGCCGAACAGGAACGGGGGACCCGGAATCACGGACTTCTGGAAGACAAAACACAGACAAATGCTTTTCTTTCTTCCAGTCCAAATATCTACAAATTGTTAAAGCAAGATGCATTTACTAAAGTAGTAAAATTACTTAAGATATTATGTCTTGTTTTCTGGGGAAATAAATCAAAAGAGAGCTTAAAAAAAGCAAATTGACCCTTCGCAGGGAGTTTGATTGACAGGCGATCTGACCAATCATAATCCGCCATCCACCGAATCCGCCATTTTAGTCCAACAAAGCGGTCAGGAGAGTTAGTAGATTAACGTTGGAGGATCTGAACTTGATAAACGGCGTGTCCTGACGTCTTTAAAACAACATTCCTTCTGATGTTCATTCATGTTTATTTGATGCTATAAATGAACTAGAAGGAAGAGATGATGGTTCACGAGCCGCTTTAACTGAGCGATCTGTCAGACACATTAAAGAGACACAAAACACTATTTATTGTTTACATTTCTTTACAAAAATGACCAAATTTGAGACTTTGTTTCATATCAGAAGTACCCTGGCCTGTCCTGTGTGTCAGTGTGTTGTCAGTGTCCTCTCTGCTCCGCGATGTGTGTTTAAGTGTGTGAGAACATGGTGTGTGTGTGTGAGAGAGGCGTGGCTTGTCGAACATAGCAACAGTAACTAAAGGGGGCGGGTCTTTGCGAACGGTCATAAGACAAATAATGTTAATTCAAACAGAAACAAACACAAGAACCGCGTTTCCATTATAGATTTGCGCAACTTTTGCGATATTTTCTAAATGTCGATAAAAAACTATTGCGAAATGACGGCGTTTCCATTAACCGATGTTATGAAACTAAAATGTAATTTTTCCTCTGGAGATAATCATCATGGCGACGGATGTTGGCAGGTTTACGTATATCGCAGCCGCCGAACTATATTATAGTATTACACTTTATAGCCGCCATCATTATTATTATTGGAAGGAGATGAAGGCGTGTATCCAAGCATTAATGGGAAGAAAAGCCTCTTATACTGGGAGCGGCTCATATGAGGAGTTTCTCACTCAGATCTGCCTCAAGGTCTTGATTGTGGATTTTTTTGAATCCAGTATTCCCGTAATTCTTTTGTCTTTTATGAGTTTAATAAAGAGCTCTGTCTCGTCTTCTGTCCAGACACACCTCGCCTTCGTTAAAGAACGATCGACTTCACGTACGTCAGGTCAGGTGACTGTGAACGCGAAAACTGTTTCCATTGCAGTTTTGCGAAATATTCCTTTTCCGAAATGGCTAAAAAGCGGAAAACCTTTTTGCGATACATGGGAGTTTTTGTGAATTTGACGATTTTCAATCCGCAATCTGAAGGGAAATGTAAACGCGGCTCCTGAAAGCTTGACTGAGCAGTGACCTCTGACCTCTTCGGTGCTGGGTGTGACGGGGTTCGGGACGGGGCTCATCTCCTTCAGCTCCACATTGAAGAGGAAGAATATGAATCCGAAGAGAGCCGGACCGAGTCCGTTACACAGACCTCGAATCCCTGTGATCATTCCCTGAACCGCTCCTAAAACAACACACAAATCATCACATCCTGAGAATCAGTGCCAGAGACATTTTGCCACACTAAAATTTCATCCGCTACTTCCAGTTTGATGTGGATTGATATTTTTTAATTTGAAGGATTTGTTCAGAATTAAAGGAGCCGTATGTAAGATTGTGGCCAAAACTGGTACTGCAATCACTTTCAAATTACTATAGAGCGGTGTAGCTGCGGTAACTAGAGCAGAGCTGGCAACCCGGATGCCGAAACACTACTGACTTCGTGATTGGTAGATAGGTGGAGGGTGGAGCATCAGCCCAAAACACAACATGACAACATCAACATCAGTTGAGGGCTGCAACTTCACTTTTAAATGACAATATCCTGGCCGGACTACTGTTGTCAGTGATATAAGTATTTGAAATGAACATGATTTCTTAATGTCTAGTGACATATCAGGGCCATTTTATGATTAATTGAAATACATTTCTTACATACGGTTCCTTTAAAGTTTCCTGATAATTTACTCTCCCCCACATCATGCAAGATATTCATGTCTTTCTTTCTTCAGTGGAAAAGAAATGAAGTAAATTTAAATAAATGTTTGAGTTTCAGTGCAGCTTCAAAGTCTAGACACGATCCAGCCGAGGAATAAGAGTCTCATCTAGACAAACCAGCGGACATTTTAGAACAAAATACACATTTATATACTTTTTAACCACAAATGCTCATCTTGCACTAGCTGTGATGCACCACACATCACGTAATCAGGGTGAAAGGTCAAGCGTGTTCCAGTTTATAAATGTAGGGAAGAGCGAAAAACTCCATCTCATTTTCTCCTCCAAAATCATCTGACATCGGTGTTTTACCTTTTATTTAATTTTATTTAGTAAATGGCGTTTGACTCAGTCTTTGCACGTTTGCTTTGTAAACACTAGGTCTGTTCTTCCGCCTACGTCCCGCTTGACCTTTCACCCTGATTACGTAATGTGTGGCGCATCACAGCGAGTGCAAGACCAGCATTAATGGATAAAAGTATATAAATGTGTATTTTGTTGTAAAATGTCCGCTGGTTTGTCTAGATGAGGCTCTTATTCCTCGGCTGGATCGTGTCGAGACTTTGAAGCTGCACTGAAACTCACATCTGGACCTTCGACCCGTTGGACCCCATTGAAGACACTATATGGAGGAACATCCTGGAGTGCTTTCCTCAGAAACCTTCATTTCTTTCCCACTGAAGAAAGAAAGACATGAACATCTGGGATGACGTGAGTAAATTATGAGGAAACTTTAATTCTGAAGTGAACGACTCCTTTAATATTTTAAATCATTGTTAATGTATATAATTTGGCTGCAAAACAATCTTCTTCCACAACGATACGGACGGTTCCGTCAGTGCTTGAACACTCAAGCTCTTTTTAACGCCCATGTTGTTGTTGTGTTTTGAGTCTTCCCCTGTTTCGTCAGTGCTTTAACACACACGTGTCTGAGTCTTACCCTGCTGGTCGTGGTCTGTGCAGTGAGACACCAGCGCGCTCACGGCGGGGAAGGTGATACTGGACATGGCAGCGACGGTCCCGGCCGCCCACATCATCCTGGGATACACAAACACAAACACTATTTTAAACCCAGCGAGTCACAGGCCGGTAATCCCTTCACAATAGTACTGACGTCACGCGTTCAATCTCTTTTCCATTACAAACAATGCCAGTCGATACAGATCAAAATAAACCTCATCCATAGGGCTGGGCAAAAACAATCTAGCTTTCCATTAAATGTGGTCGAATCAAAATCGATTCTCAAAGGCCATGTGTAATTTTTTTTCCATATTTATGTATCCATCACCCAAAAGCCAGTATTAGTTTTCCTCCACTGTTCATAGGCTTGCAGCCTCCATTATGAGATATTATGTGTGTTTAATCTTAAACATAAAATAACCTGATCCTGTTTGATCAAGACACTCTTCTTCTGACCCGTCCAATTTTCAATTTTCAACTTGATCAAATTCCTGTCTATTTATTGTATGCATTTGAAATATAGAGTTGGGTTCTGTTTTAATGTACCTTAAATAAAAAGAGTTTAATATACAGGTTTGTGGCTCTTAATTTATTTGTATTAATTAACCCCTTGTAAATTTATGTTCACTGTTTATTTAATTTTTTAAATAAATATAGGATTTGTATTAAATCTATATTCATTGAGTTGAATTGAGAATCGAAATCGATTTTGGAATCGAAATCAAAAATAGAAATCGAATTACGAGCTTGCGAATCGAATCGAATCGGAACATCTGAATGGATACCCAGCCCTGCTTATCCATCATAGTATCAGGACAGACTCGGATGGTAGATCCAGCTCACCATGGTTCTGACCCGAAGCCGTACCAGGCCAGCTGGAACAGCTGAAACCCAAGGCCCAGTAGCACTGTGCTTTTATTTCCAATCCTCTTCATTAGAATGCTTAAAAGTAACGTCTGCAAAAAGACAATCAGTGTCATGAATAGGGATGCAACAATGTATCGGCCATCGGCTCAATGATTGACAGCAGATGATCAGGTCCGATTAGGCCTTTATTCACATATAAACACTGATAGCGAACATAACCAGAAGCTCAAGCGTGCACACGAGAATGAACCTCATTGGTTCTTGTGTTCACAGTTCATTAGCTAGCAATAAAAAAATACCAGAGAGGAGATTATTTACTGTTAATTATATATGTATATAATTACAAGACAAGGGTTTGTGAAAACTAAGCTGAGGTCTTTACCTGTGCAATGATGGACAGGATTCCCACCATCGCTATATAAGCTGCAATCGCTTCTGATGAGAAGTTGATGACCTGAAACACCAACACACAGTTTCTAATGTTTGTGCTAATTAACACAAATTCATAAGGAAGGTTATGAATAATTACTTTCAAGTTAAAATGAGTCTATTTCTTGTTCAATATCCTGGTCCATCTGGACAGACGCCACACTGCAGAAGTGAACTCAAACCGTTACGCACCTGTCCCAGGTAGAGGAAGAAGCTGGAATACTGTCCGGCCTCCGGCAGATACGACAGGAACACGGTGACGCAGATGAGCAGCACTGTGGAGTCTTTCCCAACCTTCCTCAGGGACTAACACACACACACACACACACACACACTGCTGTGAGATTTCACAAGAACTGACAGAATATCTAAAACTCAAAGGATGTTCTGCATTATTTGAGATGCGGGATCAATCAGAGAACATCATACCTCACTGCCCTCGCTTAAAGGATAATTCTGGTATTTATCACTTTGAGTCTCTTTTCTGGTTTGTTTTGGATGAACTAGAGTGGTGGACACAGAAATGTTGACGATGGGCAGTAGCACCTCAATGCAGTACAAAAGATCCGGGGGGAGGAGTCGGATCTCATATAAGGGGTGGAGATTGGTAGGTTTAGGGGTGGGTCTAGGGATCAGGGGGTGGAGTTGGGTAGGTTTAGGTATGTAAGGTGGGAGGAGTTGGATCTGGATCCGACTCCTCCCCCCGGATCTTTTGTACTGCATTGAGGACCATCTCACGATGGGTCCTGTCTCGACTCTTTGACTCGTCTAGAATCGGCTTTGAGCGCTTCAGAGTGTCTGGCTACGGGCACACATGAACATGTCCTTAAAACAACCCTTAACGTTCGTTTTCAAAACTGTGCAACTCACCGAGTGTTCGTTGATGATTAAAAACAAATATATCGGCGCAATGTATGATTTCAATCCGTGTTATTTGCTATAGTGGAACTATTTTTTCAGATACCTCACAACCGCGTATAAACTTCCGCTCGATATTTGAGTCTGAAGCGCAGTAATATCAACGAGCAATGAGTCCTCCAACAGAAATCAATGGGATTTTACTAAATGCCAAATAAAACAAATAAAACGACAGAAAGTGTATTTCGCTACGCGACTTGTTTTTAATCATCAACGAACACTCGGTGAGTTGCACAGTTTAGAAAACGAACGTTAAGGGTTGTTTTAAGGACGTGTTCGTGCATGCCCGTAGACAGCCACTCTGAAGCGCTCAAAGGCGATTCTAGATGAGTCAAAGAGTCGAGACACGACCCCTCGTCAACATTTCTGTGTCCACCACTCTAGTTCATCCAAAACAAACCAGAAAAGAGACTCAAAGTGATAAATACCGGAATTATCCTTTAACTATCATCCAATGAGACTGAGTATATAAAACACACGCGTATAGAGGGTATGCGCATGGCTTCACCGTCGGCCAGAGCGACTGCGGTTGCACACATATTGTATGTTTCCTATATTATATTTATATAAAGCGTTTACAGGCAAATTTAAACTGATAATCGTTTCTTTTACTCGTGTTTTCGCAGTTTCCTCTATTAACTCCCGTGGCTCTTCCGCCACTCAGGGTTCCTGCGGGAAACTGACATCAATGCATAAACTTCTATTATTATTAATCGCTTTTTTATTACCAGTGTGTGAACAGCTTATAATGAAACTTAAAAAAATACATATCTGACTTCCTAGGTTTTCTATATAAGCCTGTAGACCGGTTTTATGTGAAATATCATTATGTAAAAATCAGAAGGATGCGATTACGCTC
>NC_137137.1:875000-877500 GCF_949319135.1 Squalius cephalus
TCCAGTTACGCCTGAACACACTCCAGTTACGCCTGAACACACTCCAGTTACGCCTGAACACACACTCCAGTTACGCCTGAACACACACTCCAGTTACGCCTGAACACACTCCAGTTACGCCTGAACACACACTCCAGTTACGCCTGAACACACACTCCAGTTACGCCTGAACACACACCAGTTACGCCTGAACACACACTCCAGTTACGCCTGAACACACACTCCAGTTACACCTGAACACACACTCCAGTTACGCCTGAACACACACTCCAGTTACGCCTGAACACACACCAGTTACGCCTGAACACACACTCCAGTTACGCCTGAACACACACTCCAGTTACGCCTGAACACACACTCCAGTTACGCCTGAACACACACTCCAATTACGCCTGAACACACACTCCAGTTACGACTGAACACACACTCCAGTTACGCCTGAACACACTCCAGTTACGCCTGAACACACACTCGCCTGAACACACACTCCAGTTACGCCTGAACACACACTCCAGTTACGCCTGAACACACACTCCAGTTACGCCTGAACACACACTCCAGTTACGCCTGAACACACACTCCAGTTACGCCTGAACACACACTCCAGTTACGACTGAACACACACTCCAGTTACACCTGAACACACTCCAGTTACGACTGAACACACACTCCAGTTACGCCTGAACACACACTCCAGTTACGACTGAACACACACACCAGTTACGCCTGAACACACACTCCAGTTACGACTGAACACACTCCAGTTACACCTGAACACACTCCAGTTACACCTGAACACACTCCAGTTACGACTGAACACACACTCCAGTTACGACTGAACACACACTCCAGTTACGCCTGAACACACTCCAGTTACACCTGAACACACTCCAGTTACGCCTGAACACACTCCAGTTACGACTGAACACACTCCAGTTACACCTGAACACACTCCAGTTACGCCTGAACACACACTCCAGTTACGCCTGAACACACACTCCAGTTACGCCTGAACACACACTCCAGTTACGCCTGAACACACACTCCAGTTACGACTGAACACACACTCCAGTTACGCCTGAACACACACTCCAGTTACGCCTGAACACACACTCCAGTTACGACTGAACACACACTCCAGTTACGCCTGAACACACTCCAGTTACACCTGAACACACACTCCAGTTACGACTGAACACACACTCCAGTTACGACTGAACACACACTCCAGTTACGACTGAACACACTCCAGTTACACCTGAACACACTCCAGTTACGCCTGAACACACACTCCAGTTACGCCTGAACACACACTCCAGTTACGCCTGAACACACACTCCAGTTACGCCTGAACACACACTCCAGTTACGCCTGAACACACACTCCAGTTACGACTGAACACACACTCCAGTTACGCCTGAACACACACTCCAGTTACGCCTGAACACACACTCCAGTTACGACTGAACACACACTCCAGTTACGCCTGAACACACACTCCAGTTACGCCTGAACACACACTCCAGTTACGCCTGAACACACACTCCAGTTACGCCTGAACACACACTCCAGTTACGACTGAACACACACTCCAGTTACGACTGAACACACACTCCAGTTACGACTGAACACACACTCCAGTTACGCCTGAACACACTCCAGTTACGCCTGAACACACTCCAGTTACGCCTGAACACACTCCAGTTACGACTGAACACACACTCCAGTTACGACTGAACACACACTCCAGTTACGACTGAACACACACTCCAGTTACGACTGAACACACACTCCAGTTACGACTGAACACACACTCCAGTTACGCCTGAACACACACTCCAGTTACGCCTGAACACACACTCCAGTTACGCCTGAACACACACTCCAGTTACGCCTGAACACACACTCCAGTTACGCCTGAACACACACTCCAGTTACGCCTGAACACACACTCCAGTTACGCCTGAACACACACTCCAGTTACGCCTGAACACACACTCCAGTTACGCCTGAACACACACTCCAGTTACGACTGAACACACACTCCAGTTACGCCTGAACACACACTCCAGTTACGACTGAACACACACTCCAGTTACGCCTGAACACACACTCCAGTTACGACTGAACACACACTCCAGTTACACCTGAACACACTCCAGTTACGCCTGAACACACACTCCAGTTACGCCTGAACACACACTCCAGTTACGCCTGAACACACACTCCAGTTACACCTGAACACACACTCCAGTTACGCCTGAACACACACTCCAGTTACGCCTGAACACACACTCCAGTTACGCCTGAACACACACTCCAGTTACGCCTGAACACACACTCCAGTTACGCCTGAACACACACTCCAGTTACGCCTGAACACACACTCCAGTTACGCCTGAACACACACACTCCAGTTACGCCTGAACACACACTCCAGTTACGACTGAACACACACTCCAGTTACGCCTGAACACACACTCCAATTACGCCTGAACAC
>NC_137137.1:887500-942500 GCF_949319135.1 Squalius cephalus
AAATTATATTTTGCATTCAAATGAATAGTGCTCTACAGCTCCTCGCTTTTTAAAATGCGTGTTGCATCTACGGTAGCCGTTATGTACCAAAAAGCTAAGCTTCTAATAGCACTTCAACGAGTTTTCCTTCGGGTGAACTGGTTTGTTATTTCAAACAAACTGCAACTTGACACAACGAACAAACGAATGTTAGTTTTGAACAAACAAAACTTACAACCTTGTTTTTAGGACCTTCTCTACTTTACTCAATATCTGCTATTCATCAAAGAGCCTGTTTAACTTTTAACTATAAATGTTATACTGTCTATAAACTAATAAAGTTCATAACCAAGCAATGAAAAGCTTGTAATTAAGACCGTAACATTGACTTACCTGTCGAGAAGAAAGCAGGCAACTTCAGCGTCTCTTTTGAAAGCTTTCTCCTGCATTAGCTATCCCGACATTAACCCTTGTTTTTTGTAATCTCCGGTCACGTTTCCATTTACGGTCTATTTTGGATTTTTTCGACGACGAGGACTCCTTATCCTGTGACTCAGCGTATGTATGAATGAACGGTGTATAAATAACCGTGCAGTGCAGCCTTTTAAACTTGCCGGGGCAGTGACAAGCGCCTCTCTCTGCTCTGCTCCTCCGCTTCTGCTGGCTTCAGTCACGTGACGCTGGCTCTGAACGAAAACTCGTTGTGGAAACGCGTTGGCCTAGTACTTTTTGTCCCTCTCTGCTATTATAGTTTTTCAAGATGGCGGAACTACATGGAAGCCTCCGTGGACCTACCCGTCCCATGTATATAAAGATAATAAATTCTTCGTTTACGAGGATAAGTCAGATCATTGGCATAGGTATTTGTACACCATTGAGGACATATTTATGATTAAAAATATTGATTTTAGATAATAAAATACCTAAAAAGCTACACATTGTCCCTTTAAGCATGCAATTGATATGGGTTGATCAGAAATTGTTTTATATATATAGATACAGATTTATATTTTTACAGATACAGATAATGCTGTACTCGCTCATCCCTAACAACTACCTTTATTTTTTTAATAAAATACAGCAAGAAAGTGTCAGACACTCTCACCAAAACTGGTTAGAGCCAGCTGACGGTAAAAAAAAAAAAAAAATAAAACTCCGATGACCGGCAGAGAGAGAGAGAGTGTGTGTAGCTAATTACTTTGTAATATAGTTTTATACCACTACTTCCTTTATTTTTTTATGAAACACAGCAAGAAAGTGTCAGACACTCACCAGAACTGGTTAGACCCCACGTTTACCAGAACTCTACTGGTTAATAAGTAAGTACTACAAACCGAAGTAAAAAACAAACCTGAAGCTGAAGAAACCCTAAACGTTAACGGAAAATATTTTTATTCAATCCGAGCACAGATATTGATTCGTATTACTCGTATAATACTCGTACTCGGCAAAAGTGCTTTATCCGTACTGGATACTCGTTTCAGCCGACTCAACTCCGGCTCAACTCTATCCCATAGTATAACAGTGAAGAGATTTGTTTTCCTTGAGAAAATTTGCCATGTATTGTACCTGATATCCAAAATAATCAATATTGAATTGAATCGTAATCAAAATCGAATCGAATTGCAAGCTTGTGAATCGAAATCGAATCGAATTGTGAAATTTGTGTCAATACGCAGCCCTAGTGTGTGTGATGCGTGTGATGCTGGCCAATAGCGAGCCTCCGTTCTGACGCTGCGCTGATACACTCCGTGAACTCACTCAGAGAAACACACAGAAGAAAATGAAGAGTTGAATAAGGTTGTTATTTTTGCGCACAAAAAGTATTCTCGCCGCTTGATAAACTTGAGGTTGAGCCACTGTTTGGTAGCCTGGGAAAACCCAGACAACTTCCGGCAAATTCAGATTTGCTCTGCAAGTAGTCTGGCAAAGAGCTCATTCAAGCCCATTTCCATGGCCGAGAAATCGCGGCACCAATCAGAAACGCTGAGGCGGGCTTTACACGATGACGATCGCTCTGATTGGTTTGAGGTCTATCCAATTGCGCCCAAAGGCATTTGAGCGACGTCCGTTCAACTTTTAAATGCATTATTATATTCAAATTGCAAACACATGAGGACAGTCTCCATGAAAGACCCACTGGCAGATGAACGTGCGACTACATTTCTCTACGAAACGGTAGGAAATTAAATGAGATTTAATAGAGGATTTTAACTGTGACACGATGATTGACAGGGCAGTTTAAGTGACAGGATGCACACGACAGATCCGTCCGATAAAGATGACGAAGTAGTGTGTCCCAAAGCTTACACATTCAAAAGTAAATACCTTTTCTTCACAAAAAGAGTACATACTTTTATGGCGTAGTGTAACTTAGGCGAATTGGGACGCAGCATATGGCTTTACAGATGCCGATCGCTCTGATTGAGCGACGTCCGTTGGTGACGCCCCTTTGGAAATGATTTGTCTATGGAGCTTTGCCAGACCATAACTCAGTTACTACTGAGAATGGTCTGGTTTTAACCAGGCTAACTGTTTGGCCAAAGAGGAACTATCCCGGCGTTGAGTAATCCCCTCATGTGCGCTGGTAACCGCTCTCTCGTTACGAAATCTCTGACCGTTTTCTTCAACAGAACAGTTGTTTTCTCAAGCTCAGAGAAGCTCACTCAAGAGCCATTCAGACTGTTAATAACAGCAGTGTTTAATCACTAAAATCCAGTAAACATCTTAAAAACAGCACCCTATAGCACTGCTGAGATTATACCCATATCACAACCGTCCCTTCAGTGCACGTCTGTAGCCGGAGCCATCGGCCCTGTGGAGACTCATACAGAGAAGGCACTGGGTCTCATTCATGAAACACGAGCAGAACGAATTTTGTGTAGATCGTGTGTAAAGTGGTTCTGGCGGAAATTTTCGGATTCATTAAAATGCTCGTATTTTCCAAATGTTAGTTGGTAGGAAAGAAATCTACACCTGCTCCCAGCCACGCGTAAATAGTGCGTTTAACATCCGAACGTCTTGCTCATTAATAAGGCTGCATTTTAATTCACCTTAATCGGGTACATATTTACACAGCGTTTTGAAAAAATATTATATCTAGTAATTACATACGGTTTTTCTTTTTACTTTTATTATGAGAGCCAGTAATAGCATCTGCAAAGTGAACACTTTAATCAAATAATGAATTGCTTTCAATGGGGCTGGGACTCTTTTCACTTCTGGGACTGTTCGATGAACAGATGAAACTCCATTAACTGGATCTGCTGCCAAGCTTCCTCGTTTTAGGACCTGATACGCCACTATGTACGCTTGAAAATAAAATGTGGCGTTTTGAATGAACTTCTGATAATAAAATTTCAATTTCTGCATCTGAGAAATTTCTCTTTTTCATTCGCTTTTGAGAAGACACGTTGAAATCCTTCGTTTGGTGTCATAATATGATGCCCATATATAGTCGTCGGGGCGGGATTTATGGTAATTGAGAATGAGCGTGCACGCGCGTCCCATTTAAGACTGATTGGAATTCATTAACACACACACACATTTCACTATCACATCTGACGTTTACGAAGTATTTGTGAATCAGGAGAAGAGTTTTCGGGAAGGTCTCTTTACGCGTAAATCACTCGCATATTTACGAATGTTTCATGAATGAGACCCACTGGTCCCAAAATAAACTAGTCAAAAATGTCACTTTTATCGTTTAAGGTCTGCATTATTATTTTAAAGACTTCTTTAAAGTCATTCAGTTTTACTTTTAAAACATTTAAATACAAATCGCCCTCTAAATGTATGAAACCTGAGCCCGTGTCTGTTTTTCAGCTGAAACCCTGTGCTTTACTGTAAAGAGCTCATATCACTCATGACACGGGCTCAGATAGCAGCGTTCAGCCGACTCACGACTCTCTGCACTCTCATCATCCTCTTACATCAGACTTTATCCTCCGTCTTATAACTCTAGCCCAACTTAAGACATGTCTGCCAGAAATGACATTCGGTTTCAAATAAACTTATAAAAATCATTATTATACACTCACCTAAAGGAGTATTAGGAACACCTGTTCAATTTCTCATTAATGCAATTATCTAATCAACCAATCACATGGCAGTTGCTTCAATGCATTTAGGGGTGTGGTCCTGGTCAAGACAATCTCCTGAACTCCAAACTGAATGTCAGAATGGGAAAGAAAGGTGATTTAAGCAATTTTGAGCGTGGCATGGTTGTTGGTGCCAGACGGGCCGGTCTGAGTATTTCACAATCTGCTCAGTTACTGGGATTTTCACGCACAACCATTTCTAGGGTTTACAAAGAATGGTGTGAAAAGAGAAAAACATCCAGTATGCGGCAGTCCTGTGGGCGAAAATGCCTTGTTGATGCTAGAGGTCAGAGGAGAATGGGCCGACTGATTCAAGCTGATAGAAGAGCAACTTTGACTGAAATAACCACTCGTTACAACCGAGGTATGCAGCAAAGCATTTGTGAAGCCACAACACGCACAACCTTGAGGCGGATGGGCTACAACAGCAGAAGACCCCACCGGGTACCACTCATCTCCACTACAAATAGGAAAAAGAGGCTACAATTTGCACGAGCTCACCAAAATTGGACAGTTGAAGACTGGAAAAATGTTGCCTGGTCTGATGAGTCTCGATTTCTGTTGAGACATTCAGATGGTAGAGTCAGAGTTTGGCGTAAACAGAATGAGAACATGGATCCATCATGCCTTGTTACCACTGTGCAGGCTGGTGGTGGTGTAATGGTGTGGGGGATGTTTTCTTGGCACACTTTAGGCCCCTTAGTGCCAATTGGGCATCGTTTAAATGCCACGGCCTGAGCATTGTTTCTGACCATGTCCATCCCTTTATGACCCCCATGTACCCATCCTCTGATGGCTACTTCCAGCAGGATAATGCACCATGTCACAAAGCTCGAATCATTTCAAATTGGTTTCTTGAACATGACAATGAGTTCACTGTACTAAAATGGCCCCCACAGTCACCAGATCTCAACCCAATAGAGCATCTTTGGGATGTGGTGGAACGGGAGCTTCGTGCCCTGGATGTGCATCCCACAAATCTCCATCAACTGCAAGATGCTATCCTATCAATATGGGCCAACATTTCTAAAGAATGCTTTCAGCACCTTGTTGAATCAATGCCACGTAGAATTAAGGCAGTTCTGAAGGCGAAAGGGGGTCAAACACAGTATTAGTATGGTGTTCCTAATAATCCTTTAGGTGAGTGTAGATCTTTCCTTCCAAAGGATTCCCTTATGACTTCAATCTTTTGACCTTATTTTTATCTCAGACGAAAACTTTAATATCGTCATATTAAACACTGATCTCCTTTCAAACGCACATCAACACCAGAGATTTCTGTCACTTTAGTACTTTTTTTAACACCTCCTGAGTGGGCATTTACAGCTACGGGCTACACGACCCTGATGACCTCATCTGGTCAGATCCGGGAACTGGGATAATTTTTTTTTTTTTTTTTTTTTAAATGAAATGTATGCACTGTATCAGTTACTGTAACATATTTGATGTTTTTTACAAGCGTATGTCATGAAACTGGGTGTTTATGAATGATTCGGCTGGTTATTAAAGCTTTGCTCCGTGTTTCCCTCCGCCAGAGGATCCGGTTGAGAGCCGGGAGCCGGGAGAGGTCAGCGAATCGCTGGTCGGGAAGCAGGTGGAGTGTCAGAACAAAGAGGGAACGCAGAGAATGGGAACGATCATCCAGCAGGTTCAGGCCAAGCCCTCCGTTTACTTCATCAAGTTCGACGATGACTATCACATCTACGTCTATGACATGATCGGATCGTGAGCGCATCATCATCATCATCATCACGTGCTCCGTCTGGGATTCACATGTACAAACGCACATCATATACAAGCATCGGATGTCTGTGTCCGTCTGAATGTTTGGGAATAAAACAAGCCTGTTCTTTAGACACTGGAGATTAGTTTTATACCACGAGTTGTGTTCGCAGTGTCGCGGATGGCCGGTTCAAGTCTTTGTTTTGATTGTTTATCATCAGTTTTCATGCATTCTGAAGAGTCTTTATGTTCTGTGTATTAATTATAAACGTGTGGCATTAACACGAGTGCTGACACCCCCTCTTCACATCACTGTGTTCCTGCTGTCAGTGTGTTCAGCTAAATACTGAATATAATAAAGTATAAAAAATATTAAATAAATGTGTGTGTGAGTCCTGCAGAGCAACACTGTGGGTGTGTGTGTGTGTGTGAGTCCTGCAGAACAACAGTGTGTGTGTGTGTGTGTGTGTGTGTGAGAGAGTGAGTCTTGCAGAACAACACTGAGTGTGTGTGTGTGTGTGTTTGTGTGTGAGAGAGCCCTGCAGAACAACACTGAGTGTGTGTTTGTGTGTGAGTGAGTCCGAGTCCTGCAGAACAACACTGAGTGTGTGTGTGTGTGTGTGTGTGTGTGTGAGTCCTGCAGAACAACACTGAGTGTGAGTGTGTGTTTGTGTGTGAGAGAGCCCTGCAGAACAACACTGAGTGTGTGTTTGTGTGTGAGTGAGTCCGAGTCCTGCAGAACAACACTGAGTGTGTGTGTGTGTGTGAGTGAGTCCGAGTCCTGCAGAACAACACTGAGTGTGTGTGTGTGTGTGTGTGTGTGTGTGTGTGTTTGTGTGTGAGTGAGTCCGAGTCCTGCAGAACAACACTGAGTGTGTGTGTGTGTGTGTGTGTGTGTGTGTGAGAGGGAGTCCTGCAGAACAACACTGAGTGTGTGTGTGTGAGAGAGAGAGAGTCCTGCAGAACAACACTGAGTGTGTGTTCTGTTCAAATACGTACGTATGTATGTGACCTCTGTTTGGCTATTTAACTTGTCTTAGTAGCTGATGTTTTTTTTATTTTATTGCAGGGGATTCTCACCTGATGAATGTAACAAATTTCAAACAAACACTGTCCAGTCTGTCCCGCAAACTCGTTACAATGTTATTGCTCTATATAAATACATATATATATATATATATATCACTTCATACTTTAAACAGTATTTTGAGTGTAATGAAAGTGAATGAGAGTGCAGAAGCTCTTCTCAGTGAGAGACTGAGGAAGAGGAAGCGGTGGGCGGAGCTTGTAGATGATTGACAGATAGAGGGATTGACCTCATCATCATGCGATATGAAGTAACCGGAGATGTAACGGCGACAAACATCGGAACACTGCCATAAACTCACTAGATTCACGCTCGTTAATAACGACAGGAACGGAAAACTCCGCCGGGTGTTTCTCTCTCGCTCGATGATCACATTATCTACAGCTTAACTGATGTGCTCCTGTTAATAAGTTAAATAGCGTCGCACATCTTTCACTGTTTTATCTGATGAAGATAAATGTTCAACTGTAAGTTCTTCAAAGACTCCAGTGTTTTTGCGGAACTGAGAATGTTCGAGACTAAAGGATTCTGGAGCATTAGTGTGGACGTCAGCTGTCTGCTACTCGGTAAGAGTTCACACACACACACACACACACACACACTCCTCTGGCCTCGGTTTGCCTCTTTAATTTGCCTTAGCTGATTATTTTCTTCATTTGATCGGCGTTATTTAATGCATTGTTTGAGATTCCTATAGATCTGCTGAATGTAACAATGTTCCACAGCCGCGAAACCGCTACAATGTCGCAACGCTACTAAAACGCTTCAATGTTGCAACTCCGCACAATGAATATCAGTGAACAAGCGTTACAAACATGCATATTCATACTCAACATATACATACGCCCCTCCACAGATTACATTTACAATAACATATGTGATGAAATACAAAATCTCATTATACTCAGAAAAGTGCAGAAGTTTGTATAGAGATATAGTTCTTTTATGCGGTGAGATAAGAGTAAGTGCTCACAGATAAGTTGGGTTACACTTTATTTGAAGGAGTCACTGTTACAGTGTAATTATATATTTAAGTGCTGAGTAATAATAATTAACTACATGTATTTACTAGGCTATAGGGTTAGGGCAGGATTAGGGTTTGGTTGAGGGTTAGTTGCATGTAATGATGCATAATTTACTGTTATTGCTATGGTAAGTATGTAACAAATGGACACTGTAAAATAAAGTGTTACCATAAGTTGCGTTTACATTCACACATGTTTAGTAAAAGCACAGTAACATTTTAACTAACGTTCTGGGAAAAGAAACCAAATGTTCTTCCAGTAACGTTAGTAGAACGTTCTTTCAAAGTTATCTGGTCTTAATAATATTCTCAAAACATTAGCACAAAAATATTATTTATACATCGTTCATGGAACGTTTTTGTCTTAAATGTTTTAGTTGGACGTTCGTCTAACGTTTTTTAAATGTTACTACTTTTTTCAGAACGTTCAGAGAACATTTAAAAGTAACGTTCGCATAATGTTTGAAGAATGATACAATGTAACGTTCGCATCACCAAAACTGTTTTTTGTTTTTTGTTTTTTTTTAACTGGACGTTTTGAACATTTAGAAGTAACGTTTTCATAACATAATGGAAACATAAGCTAAATGTTTTAGAACATATGTGACCCTGGACCGCAAAACCAGTCATAATGCAATTTTTTTTTTTTTTTATTGACATTTATATATCATCTGAAAGCTGAATAAATAAGCTTTCCATTTATGAATGATTTGTTATGATATGACAATATTTGGCCAAGATACAACAATTGATAATCTGGAATCTGAGGGTGCAAAAAAATCGCCTTTAAAGTTGTCCAAATGAAGTCCTTGATGTTTCTGCATCCACTCACAAAAATATTTTTTGGATATATTTACGGTAGGAAATCTTCATGGAACATGATCTTTACTTAATATCCTAATGATTTTTGACATAAAAGAAAAATCGATCATTTTGACCCATACAATGTATTGTTGGCTATTGCCACAGATATTCCCGTGCGACTCGAGACTGGGTTTGTGGTCTAGGGAAACACATTTTTGTTCGCTTACAGCCACTTCACTATTAGCTTAATGTTATATGCATTATTAGATCTTGAATAGAAATGCATAGAATGTTTGTGGGCAAGAGACCACAAACACAGTGAATGGCCACAGTCTGGATTGGATGTATACGAATGCTAGAATAATAAGTCTATAGTCTGGCGAGACAGAATACAGAGCCTTTGTTGAACCTCTATTGTTGAACACTTGATTTAAATCATGTGGAGTAATTTGATTATCAAGCTGAATCTACACTGAAACACTCTGCTCCTCTCGAATTATATATAAGGAAAAATTACCCAACGATGTTTAATATTACCCAACATTTTTGGAAAATAAGCCAACGTAATGACCCAAATGCGTAACCCAACAGTTGGGTTAAAATAAAATAAAAATAACCCAACATTTTTGCTCTGTTGTTGAACGCTTTATTTAAATCATGTGAAGTCCTTTGATTATCAAGCATAATGGTGAATGTGCACTGAAACACTCTCTGTTATATTTAGAAAAAAAACACCCAACGATGTTTAAAATGACCCAACATTTTTGGAAAATGAAAAACCCAACATAATGACCCAATATGCCTAACCCAATGGTTGGGTTAAAAAATAACCCAACGTTTTTTACTGTGTACATGTACGTCTAACATAAAATAAAATTCACCAGTGAAGAAACATTTAACAGTGTGTCTGTTAGTTTGATTATTTCTTCTATGTTTCCGCTGGAACGGTGACATACAGTCAAACACACATTTATTCAGACGTCTTCAACATTTCTCACATCATCACAGTTCATTCGCTATAGTTTAGAGAATGGTAATAAACTATGAGCAGAACACAGTTGATATTTGACTGGTTTTGTCCGTCCTTCTGTTAGACTGTCTCACACATGAATTATGTTGAATATCTGTCAGCTGTTAAATTTAAATACACAATTAGATAATACCATATAACCATATTATAAATGTTACTGGTAGCCACTGTATGAAGAATATTTGTGTATAATATGTCACAGTTTACTTTATTTTGCTCTCCTCACTTACATAGATGAACTATAGTGTCCTGCACACACTAGTGAAACAATATCAAAAACTAGAATGTACATTTCCTGAAGAAAATGTGAGTGGTGCTTGCAGTGGCAAAATTCGACACGGTTGCTAGGCGGTTGCTATGGTGTTCTGGGCGGTTTCCAAGGTATTCTGGGTGGTTGCTAGGGTATTCTGGGTGGTTGCTAGGGCATTGCTAGGTAGTTGCTAGGGTGTTCTGGGTGGTTGCTATTGTGTTGCTAGGTAAATGTAAATGTGAGACGTTCTTCTTTTGCAGCTGGACTTCCGTTCGCGGTCTTGAATATTCGGCACACGCCGTTCAAAAGAGGCTTTTTTTGCAGCGACGACACCATCAAGTACCCTTTTAAAGAAGACACCATATCTTACCAGTTACTGATGGGAATAATGATTCCATTCGCTCTGCTGCTGGTAAGCCTGCCTTTCTTAACCAGTAGTGCTTCATTTGCCACATCAATAAACTTCACATACAATAACAATTAACATGATCAATTAGAGTCATTTGTATGGAAGCTTGCTTCCACCTCAGATTAAAAAATAAAAAAGGAAATTGGGGCTTTTTATCTCACAATTGTGATTTTCTTCCCCCTTGAAACTGTGAGTTTAGATCTCATAATTACAGAGATGGCAATTGCGAGTTATGAAGTCTGAATTGTGAGATATAAAGTCAGTTTAATGTTTATTCCAAGCTTGTTCTCTTCACACAGATCATCTTCGGCGAGTGTTTTTCGATCTATCTGAGGTCCAGAGCTTCTTTACGTTATGAATATATAGTGTGTGTGTACAAGGCCGTGGGATCCTTCGTGTTCGGAGCGGCGCTGAGCCAGTCGCTGACCGACATCGCCAAATACACCATCGGCCGCCTGAGACCTCACTTCCTGACCGTCTGCAAACCGCACTGGAGCCTCGTCGACTGCAGATCGGGGTATATCGAGAACTTCACCTGCACTGGAGATCCACGCGTCACCAATGAAGGCCGGTGAGCGAAACACTCAGCAGTTCTGATGTTCCCGTGCAATAGGACTTTTTTAGGCTATAAAACAATGCAATTTACTAATAATGATGTACAATCTTCTACTTACAGGCTTTCCTTTTATTCTGGTCACTCATCGTTCTCCATGTACTGTATGCTGTTCCTCGCTGTAAGTGTGTTCTTATGAGAATATTAAATCAAATTAAAGGTGAGACACTACAGGCCAAACGCTTCCATAACATGTCTTCTTTTAAACCAGTGAAAAGAAAACATCCAAAATACACATTTAAGTCTTTCTCATTACACTTGTCTGTAGATTTCAGTCAGATTTTGAGTCAGAAATCTCTTCATCAGTTTTACACACACCAAACTTTACAGTTTTTTTCATATCTATATTCTGAAGCTTTGTTCATATATTGTTCGCCTGATATACATACAACATTCTACTCCTAAAAATTTGGTCTGTTTACAGTATTTTCTATGGAAGCTTGTTTCCGCCGCAGAATAAAACATACAAAAGGTAATTGCAATTCTGACTTTGTTTCTCACAATTGCGTGTTATAAAGTCAGAATTTCGAGATATAAACTTGCAATTGCGAGAAAAAAGTCAGAATTGCGAGATATAAACTTGCAATTGCGAGAAAAAAAAGTCAGAATTGCGAGATGTAAACTTGCAATTGCGAGGAAAAAAGTCAGAAATGTGAGATATAAACTTGCAATTGCAAGAAAAAAGTGAGAATTGCGAGATATAAACTTGCAATTGTGAGGAAAAAAGTCAGAATTGCGAGATATAAACTTGCAATTGCGAGGAAAAAAGTCAGAAATGTGAGATATAAACTTGCAATTGCAAGAAAAAAGTGAGAATTGCGAGATATAAACTTGCAATTGCGAGGAAAAAAGTCAGAAATGTGAGATAAACTTGCAATTGCAAGAAAAAAGTGAGAATTGCGAGAAATAAACTTGCAATTGCGAGGAAAAAAGTCAGAAATGTGAGATATAAACTTGCAATTGCGAGAAAAAAGTGAGAATTGCGAGATATAAACTTGCAATTGCGAGGAAAAAAGTCAGAAATGCGAGATATAAACTTGCAATTGCGAGAAAAAAGTCAGAATTGTGAGATATAAACTTGCAATTGCGAGAAAAAAGTCAGAATTGCGAGATATAAACTTGCAATTGTGAGAAAAAAGTCAGAAATGTGAGATATAAACTTGCAATTGTGAGAAAAAAGTCAGAATTGCGAGATATAAACTTGCAATTGCGAGGAAAAAAGTCAGAATTGTGAGATATAAACTTGCAATTGCGAGAAAAAAGTCAGAATTGCGAGATATAAACTTGCAATTGCGAGAAAAAAGTCAGAAATGTGAGATATAAACTTGCATTTGCGAGAAAAAAAGTCAGAATTGTGAGATATAAACTTGCATTTGCGTGAAAAAAAGTCAGAATTGCGAGATATAAACTTGCATTTGCGAGAAAAAAAGTCAGAATTGTGAGATATAAACTCGCAATTGTGAGAAAAAAAGTCAGAAATGTGAGATATAAACTTGCAATTGCGAGGAAAAAAGTCAGAATTGCGAGATATAAACTTGCATTTGCGTGAAAAAAAGTCAGAATTGTGAGATATAAACTCGCAATTGTGAGAAAAAAAGTCAGAATTGCGAGATATAAACTTGCATTTGCGAGAAAAAAGTCAGAATTGCGAGATATAAACTTGCAATTGTGAGAAAAAAGTCAGAAATGTGAGATATAAACTTGCAATTGCAAGAAAAAAGTCAGAATTGCGAGATATAAACTTGCAATTGCGAGGAAAAAAGTCAGAATTGTGAGATATAAACTTGCAATTGCGAGAAAAAAGTCAGAATTGTGAGATATAAACTTGCAATTGCGAGAAAAAAGTCAGAATTGCGAGATATAAACTTGCAATTGCGAGAAAAAAGTCAGAAATGTGAGATATAAACTTGCATTTGCGAGAAAAAAAGTCAGAATTGTGAGATATAAACTTGCATTTGCGTGAAAAAAAGTCAGAATTGCGAGATATAAACTTGCATTTGCGAGAAAAAAAGTCAGAATTGTGAGATATAAACTCGCAATTGTGAGAAAAAAAGTCAGAAATGTGAGATATAAACTTGCAATTGCGAGGAAAAAAGTCAGAATTGCGAGATATAAACTTGCATTTGCGAGAAAAAAAGTCAGAATTGTGAGATATAAACTTGCATTTGCGAGAAAAAAAGTCAGAATTGCGAGATATAAACTTGCATTTGCGAGAAAAAAAGTCAGAATTGTGAGATATAAACTTGCATTTGCGTGAAAAAAAGTCAGAATTGTGAGATATAAACTTGCATTTGCGTGAAAAAAAGTCAGAATTGTGAGATATAAACTTGCATTTGCGTGAAAAAAAGTCAGAATTGCGAGATATAAACTTGCATTTGCGAGAAAAAAAGTCAGAATTGTGAGATATAAACTTGCATTTGCGTGAAAAAAAGTCAGAATTGCGAGATATAAACTTGCATTTGCGTGAAAAGTCAGAATTGCGAGATATAAACTTGCAATTGTGAGTAAAAAAGTCAGAATTGTGAGATATAAACTTGCAATTGCAAGAAAAAAGTCAGAATTGCGAGATATAAACTTGCAATTGCAAGAAAAAAGTCAGAATTGCGAGATATAAACTTGCATTTGCGTGAAAAAAAGTCAGAAATGTGAGATATAAACTTGCAATTGCAAGAAAAAAGTCAGAATTGCGAGATATAAACTTGCAATTGCAAGAAAAAAGTCAGAATTGCGAGATATAAACTCGCAATTGTGAGAAAAAAAGTCAGAAATGTGAGATATAAACTTGCAATTGCAAGAAAAAAGTCAGAATTGCGAGATATAAACTTGCAATTGCAAGAAAAAAGTCAGAATTGTGAGATATAAACTCGCAATTGCAAGAAAAAAGTCAGAATTGCGAGATATAAACTTGCATTTGCGTGAAAAAAAGTCAGAATTGTGAGATATAAACTTGCATTTGCGAGAAAAAAAGTCAGAATTGTGAGATATAAACTTGCATTTGCGAGAAAAAAAAGTCAGAATTGCGAGATATAAACTTGCATTTGCGAGAAAAAAAGTCAGAATTGTGAGATATAAACTTGCATTTGCGTGAAAAAAAGTCAGAATTGCGAGATATAAACTTGCATTTGCGTGAAAAAAAGTCAGAATTGCGAGATATAAACTTGCATTTGCGAGAAAAAAAGTCAGAATTGTGAGATATAAACTTGCATTTGCGTGAAAAAAGTCAGAATTGCGAGATATAAACTTGCATTTGCGTGAAAAAAAGTCAGAATTGCGAGATATAAACTCGCAATTGTGAGTAAAAAAGTCAGAAATGTGAGATATAAACTTGCAATTGCGAGAAAAAAGTCAGAATTGCGAGATATAAACTTGCATTTGCGAGAAAAAAGTCAGAATTGCGAGATATAAACTTGCAATTGTGAGAAAAAAGTCAGAATTGCGAGATATAAACTTGCAATTGCGAGAAAAAAGTCAGAAATGTGAGATATAAACTTGTTTAGATAATGCCTCATTTGCATATTCAAACATAACACTTCAGAAAACTTGTAATACAAAACAATTTTCTTGATGTACAGTGATTACTCATCTGGGGTAGTATGGTAATATCTATTAGTTTGTAGTATTGCCTTAAGTGACAAATATTTATATATATATATAGATTTTTTAATTTATTTATGCTAATAAACAGTCTGTTTTCCTCTGTGAAGCTGTATCTGCAGTCCAGACTGAGGGTTAGATGGGCTCGACTGGTGCGGCCGACTCTCCAGGTCTCGTTCATCGCCGCCTCTGTGTATGTGGGTCTCTCCCGCGTCTCGGATTATAAACACCACTGGAGTGACGTTCTCACCGGACTTGTACAGGGAGCCGTCGTGGCGCTGTTCACTGTAAGTGATTTCATGAACGCGTGCCGTACGGCCATTAATCAGCCCATGATTTACTCTCCCTCAACTCATCCTATGACATTCTTCTGTCAGACGAACACAATCAGAGTTATATTAACAAATGTCCTGGCTCTTCCAAGCTTTATAATGGCAGTGAATGGCTGTTTCTGTTTTGAAGTCCATAAAAGTGCATGATATCTTCGTTTGGCCAGAAGCTAGTTATTTTACTTTATAAATATACTTTAAATATGGATATTTTTCTTACAGTAATGCATCGCTTCAGAAGGCCTTTATTAACCCCTTTTATGATGGATAGATGCACTTTTGTAATAGATAGATGCACTTTTATGATGGATAGATGCACTTTTATGATGGACAGATGCACTTTTATGATGGATAGATGCACTTTTATGATGGATAGATGCACTTTTATGATGATAGATGCACTTTTATGATGATAGATGCACTTTTATGATGATAGATGCACTTTTAATGATGGACAGATGCACTTTTATGATGATAGATGCACTTTTATCATGTTTAGATGCACTTTTATGATGAATAGATGCACTTCTATCATGTTTAGATGCACTTTTATGATGGATAGATGCACTTTTATGGTGGATAGATGCACTTTTATGATGGACAGATGCTCTTTTATGATGGATAGATGCACTTTTATCATGTTTAGATGCACTTTTATGATGGACAGATGCACTTTTATGATGGACAGATGCACTTTTATCATGTTTAGATGCACTTTTATGATGGACAGATGCACTTTTATGATGGATAGATGGACTTTTATGATGGACAGATGCACTTTTATGATGTTTAGATGCACTTTTATGATGGACAGATGCACTTTTATGATGGATAGATGGACTTTTATGATGGATAGATGCACTTTTATGATGGACAGATGCACTTTTATGATGATAGATGCACTTTTATGATGGACAGATGCACTTTTATGATGGACAGATGCACTTTTATGATGGATAGATGGACTTTTATGATGGACAGATGCACTTTTATGATGTTTAGATGCACTTTTATGATGGACAGATGCACTTTTATGATGTTTAGATGCACTTTTATGATGGACAGATGCACTTTTATGGACTTCAAAACAAAAACAGCCATTCACTGCCATTATAAAGCTTGGAAGAGCCAGGACATTTTTTAATATAACTCTGTGTTCGTCTGAAAGAAGAATGTCATATACACATAGGATGACTTGAGGGAGAGTAAATCATGGGCTAATTTTAATTTTTGGGTGAACTATCCCTATAAAGAATATAAAACCAGCACAGACGTGCAGTTTAATCATTTTTCACCTTCACAACACAGGTGTTCTTTGTGTCGGATCTCTTCACCGCTAAGTGTGTGTCAGATAAAGACGAGGAGATTTCCCACACGAGCCTTCGGGAAACGTCAGATTCCTCAAATCATTACGGCAGCACGAAGTGAGACTAAACCACTGCCGTGAACGGAAGGAGTTTTTACAGTAACATTCAGATCTTTTCCACAAACATTCCACCGAAATTGAATCACTTGTATAAAACTACAGGGTTTGTCACTTTTCATAATGCAGGAACCAACAGTGGAGACAGTGAGCACAGACTGTACAATATAAGTGCAACAATATTCATACTGCGCTCCACAGTTATTGAACTGTGACAGTGTAACGTGACTCTTTCCTTACAGACATTGTGGATTTGACCACATTATTCATACACTCTTAAAAATAAAGGTTCCAAAGGGAAGGGTTTCGAATAGAAGAACATTTTTTGGTTCCCCAAAGAACCTTTCAGTAAACATTTCTTCATTTTTTTTATGGGGTGAAGAACATTTAAAGTCAATCATTTTATCCCTTAAAACTCATCTTTGATCACCAAATTTACATATTTAAATGTTTTTTCCTAGAAAAAAAATCTTCATGCCTTAAAATATCTTTAATGTAACTCGACACCCTTGCTTCATTTAGTATGCACGGCTCTATGAATATGCAAATGAGCCCCGCCTCCACTCACTCCCTCAGCTCAGAGATCCACTGGTTGACGATCACACGTTGATCTGATTGGTTACAAGGTAGTTTGTGACGTCAGAAACACCAGCGATTTCAAAGCGTGTTTTTGAGACTGTCTTTGGTTCACTGCAGTTTTAAGGAGGAAATACTCAGCAATGCTGTCGACTTATGAACTTACACATGCTTTGTCTTAAAGCATATTAAAAACACCACATACACATATAAACAACATTAAAAGCTGGATTTTCACCACAGGGGGACTTTAAGAATCTAAAGATCTTTTGTATAATGGAAAGTTTCCATGGATGTTAAAGCTTCTTCATGGAACCATCGATGCCGATAAACCACCTTTATTTTTAAGAGTGTATGTTCAGCTACAGGTTCCTACTTTAGTTGATGTAGCGTCAGAGAGCATTGGGAACGGTACGGCATAACAACATGAAGAAATCACTCCTGTCATGCCACTAAAAGTTAAGAAAATGTCAAACTCTGACCAGTGAATATTTAAGTCAGACGACCCAGAATCCAGTTTGCTGTATTCCCTCCTGATTTCAGAACGACACGCCCTTTTTAACCCTCTCAGATCTGAGCCTTTGCATCCCGATCCTTCAAACGTTCCGAACCAACATTTCCATCTGATTATAATAGTAGTGCAATTATGCAAGCAGTGTTATATTTCTTCATGTTTTGCATTGCACACAGACACTTTATTATTTCTGTGGTTTAAGGCCTGTTCACACCAATAATGATAACTATCTGTGTTCACACCATGTCATTGTTTATTATAAGAGCGTCTGTCACTTTAAATTCTCAAACTCTTTAAAGCAGGATGGATTCTGATTGGCCGTCAGTGTTTTTATCGGTCAACAGCTGGAAAAAATGTGAAAGTGATTCCGACCATATATGTTCCTCTGTGTAGTTGTGCTGTGGACTCACTATTCTTTTACATTTAGAATAATTGTCAAAACTATAGTAATCATCCTTAGTGTGAACGGGCCTGTCTGATGAAGCTTTTTGTGTCAAATTGTCATAGGAACAAGTAAAGGATGTATATGGGCCAAATGAGAACAACCAAAGAGTCTATGGCATTGAATTCTATTGTGCGTATATTTTAGGCTATTCATTTTTATTGTTATTGTTGTTCATTTTTATACGCTGTAAATTTCAAAGCACTTGTATAACTATTTTTGCCTTTTTTTGTTTAATTAGCACTATTTGTAACTCATGTCATGCATAAACATATTTCCTTTTTGCTGTTTACCTTTTAATTCATTGGTGATCGTGCTATTGAGAACCAGTGAAACATGGTACAGGGAAACTGTAAACGATTTTTTTTACAATTAAAGCTCAGCTAGACCAACTGTGGTGTAGTTATTGACACTAATCTTCCTAATCATTTTGTCCTCACTGCATCAGTGCCTACATATACATGCATGCATGCACCCAAATAATCCATGCATTGAAGGTTTGTGTGTAATTCATAATGCACATGTAAATGAATGTGAATTGGGTTGCTATGTTTACGGTTCGTATTAGAGAACTTTCAGCATCTGAAGTCAGACTGGCGAAAATGAATGCATGTTAAACACAAGTATTTATGACAGTGGCGCCTCTAGTGGTCAGATAATGTCATCGCCCCGACTGCAATCTGCTGCTTTCGAGCTTCGGACAGTCCGATTCATTCGGACGGTTCATTCCAATCGAACGCGATTCATGGATTCGTTTGAGAAATACAAACGCCTTGTGAATCGGTTCAATTGAATCATTAAGAAGAACCGGATCAATTGAACGACTCTGTGAATCGAACCCCGCTGCCACTCTTTGTCCTCGCGGTGACTGACTGCATATGATCCCGCTGAATGTACATTATTTATTGATCCGTTTACACTCTGTATTCATCAAACAGACGATCTGAAGGATGGTGTTAGTTCATGTCGGATATTTGGTTCTTCCCGTCTTTGGCTCAGTGAGAAATAGAGGTATTTATAACACATTAAATCACGATAAGATCACATCTAAGGCCTTTTGCTTGTTTAATGTATGACTATTAAACCTCATGACTGATCTATATGCTGCTCTAGGTCCATACTGAGGGGATATTCATTAAAAAAACAGGTGATTTGGTATTTATTTAGCGAATCAGTGAGGTTTGATTCGGATCTGAGGTAACGTTAACGTTAATCTGTTAGCTAGCTGACAAGATGGACGCTTTCAGCTTCAGATTTCACTTTAAAATACATTTAAAATCAATTGATTGGCTGAAATGAGGGATATTCGGTATATTTGATAGATTTTCTATTCGTTTTATCGTGTACTTGAGCGCTGTATGTATTTGTAGAGGTTTATTTGTGAGGTTTGGTTTTACCTCAGAAAGCTAACGATGCTAATTCAGGCCTGAGCTTATCGGACAACAAATAACTGTTCAATAATTTACTAGAGTGATTTAATGCTCATTTCAATAAGTAAGATTTTGTGTTGAAGCCCCAGAATGCCAGTATCTGCATTTCATCAGACAAAAGCTGATTTGTTTTTAAAGCAGTGTATTATTATTTTTGATACACCTCATGAACTTAATCATTTAACGTTACACACCGATGTGCTGATTGTCTAACGAGGGAAAACACGAAACTTGTGTTGAGATGAGCTGCTAACTTTACCTCCATCACTGATTTCATGAAGCTTTTTTGATTTCTGTTTCTGATCTTCTGTCTCATAGTTTGATTTCATGTGCTTTATTTCTGTTCTTATCTCCTGTCTCATAGTCTATGGAGGCTGAATCTACATTCTGCATTATCAGATCATTGTGTTTTAATGATCATCTGTGTTCTGATCCCTCCTCATTTCCTATTTCCATCAGAAGACGACAAACATCTCAGATCTGCTCCCTTCCTGAGAACAAACACACTAAAACCAGAGCTAACACATTTAGAGCGTGAACTACTGTCTGTATGTCAAGTGCTGTAGTTTAACCCACATCAGTAGCTCTAGAAGAGTGACTCATGTATGTCCCATCCAGCTTTGGTAGTCAACATGTATGTAAATTCCTGTAAAATGGATGCATTTTGTGCTTGGATGATCACCAAACCCACACACCTATAGCTGTCACCTATGGAAGCTTGTTTCCATCACGGAATATAGAAATAAAAAAGGTAATTGCGCATTATATCTTAGGAAGCTTGTTTCCGCCACTGAATTAAAAAAATGTAATTGCGACTTTTTATCTTGCAATTCTGACACTTTTTCTCTGAATAGTGATAACTCGTGATTGTCGGTTATAAAATCAGAATTCTGAGAAATAAACTTGTGCGATTGTGACTTTATATCACGCAATTCTGACTTTATATCGCCCAAATGCATGTTATAAAGTCAGAATTGCGAGTTTATATCTCACATTTCTGACTATATAACACAATTCCAACTTCTATATCACACAAGTCTGATTTTATAACTCACAATTGCGACTTTATATCATGCATTTCTGACTATATAACACAATAGCAACTTTATATCACGCAATTCTGACTATATAACACAATTAAGACTTTTAGATCACACAAGTCTGACTTTATAACTCACAATTGCAACTTTATATCATGCATTTCTGACTATATAACACAATTGCGACTTAATATCACGCAATTCTGACTATATAACACAATTGCGACTTTTATATCACACAAGTCTGACTTTATAACTCACAATTGCGACTTTATATCATGCATTTCTGACTATATAACACAATAGCAACTTTATATCACGCAATTCTGACTATATAACACAATTACGACTTTTATATCACACAAGTCTGACTTTATAACTCACAATTGCGACTTAATATCACGCAATTCTGACTATATAACACAATTGTGACTTTTATATCACACAAGTCTGACTTTATAACTCACAATTGCGACTTTATATCATGCATTTCTGACTATATAACAATTGTGACTTTATATCACGCAATTCTGACTATATAACACAATTGTGACTTTTATATCACGCAAGTCTGACTTTATAACTCACAATTGCGACTTAATATCACGCAATTCTGACTATTTATCACGCAATTCTGGCTATATAACACAATTGCGACTTTTATATCACGCAAGTCTGACTTTATAACTCACAATTGCGACTTTATATCATGCATTTCTGACTATATAACACAATTGCGAATATCACGCAATTCTGACTATATAACACAATAGCGACTTTTATATCACGCAAGTCTGACTTTATAACTCACAATTGCGACTTAATATCACGCAATTCTGACTATATATCACGCAATTCTGGCTATATAACACAATTGCGACTTTTATATCACGCAAGTCTGACTTTATTACTCACAATTGCGACATTTATATATCACGCAATTCTGGCTATATAACACAATTGCGACTTTTATATCACGCAAGTCTGACTTTATAACTCACAATTGTGACTTTATATCATTGTCGCAATTGAATTGCAAGATAAAAAGTCACAATAATTAAATTTACATTTTTATTCTGTGGCGGAAACAAGCTTCCACGATATCTCGCAATGCTGACTTTTTTTAAAAAGTTTTCAATAAGTTTATAAAGCCGAATTGCAATAGCGAGAAAAGTCCAAATTGTGAGAATTCTTCTTAAATTTAATTTTTTATTCCGTGGCGTAAACGAGCTTCCATAGTCACCTGCATATCGTGTGCTTCATTCATCGCCTTCTGATTTTACACAATCATTCACAATCATGTTAAGAGGAAAAGCAAAAAACAACAGACAAAAACGCCCAGCGATTGGCTCGTTGCCTCCAAATTGACAGCGTCCAAAATGCCATCCATTTGGCAGGGATGTTGATTTCCTGCACTGCTACTGAGATCCTCTATTAGAGCAATGCAAATGTCTATTGTTTGGTTGTGGTTTCTCTACCTTTTGTTCTGGTAATAGACCTGAGTGCATGAATCACATTATTATTATTTTTGATTCTACATTGAATAGACTCCAATGTAATCTTTCTGTAGTAAAGATGAACCCTGCTGTACTGTAATGTGCTGTAGCCGATGCATCTGCTCATTGGATGTTGCTTTTGTTCTGTTAACCCTGTACTGAGCATGGTGGGCCTTGCTATTGGTCAATGTTGTTTTATTTGTTGCATGGACTTATTATTATGACACAAATCCACATATACTAATATTTTTCAATAAAGAATATAGTATTTTTCCTAACCTCCAGTGTGCTTCTTGCTGATTTCCATTTATTGTCTCCCCCTCCACCTCCTCCCTCTGCTGTGACCGATAGACTGATTTTCCTGGCTTTTTTCATCATGAGACCTCAATGAGTTGATCCGTGGTCATTTATTCCCGTCATCGAGGCACTTGAAGGTGCAGTGTGCATTCCCAACTGGTCCGATAACCTTAGACCTTCCACATCTTAGAGAGAAATTAGATCCATTTCCAATGAGTCTTGCCGCAAGAAGCACGTAACGCTGCACCTTTAAGTCTTCTCACAGTAAATGATCCGGATGCAATGTGAACGTGGCCTTTCTCTGTGGTGTGTCCAGGTATATCCACACATTTCATCTCTGTTATTCAATCTCCCATGAACACCACATTGAGCAATTGATCAAGAGCACATTATACATGATTTCGAGCTTGTGTGTTTGCAATTCCCTCATTCTGATCTGAAGTAGAGTGGAGAGATGGGTAATTTTGCTTTCCTGCCATTTTTATCCATTTCTACTATTTTTGTTCATTTGGAGTTTTCTTTCTCATCATGAATATTGACGCATTCTCATGTTTTTTAAGCCCGTAAAGTGGTGCGTTGATTCATTTGCCCATTCACTTGTTGTCTTGTAAATAGCCGACAGATACCTTCATCACAACACGACAAACTCAGTTTAGCATTCGGTAATCTTTTATTAATAATCCAGTGAAATATAGCCTAAAATCTCATACTGTTGTACTTCTGAATGAAGGGGATTTAACTTCTATGCAGCCTATTTTAATTATGGATGCGCAATATATCAGCCACCATATCGTTATCAGCCGATATATGTTAATTTTAATGTTAGCGTTATCGGCCCGATAAGAACATTTGGCCGATATATTAAAGCTGATAAATAATGGATTATTTCCTTCAGCTGAGACATCTAACCAATTGCTTGAAATATGATTGGAATCACTTAAAAAATGGAAAATACAGTTCAGTGCAAAATGTTCTGTCATATCGGCTTCATAAAATTATAATGAGAACATTATAATTGTGTGTTTGGGACATAGATTTAACGGTGAGACTTTGTTTTTGTAATCAGGCTCTCAAAAATGATATACAAATTTGGATATAGATTTATCGGCCAATATATCGGTTATCGGCTTTCAAATATAAAGATTTATGGCTTATCGATATCGGCCAAAATTTGCATATCGTTGCATCCCTAATTTCAATGCATGGTGCAAAGTTACTTTTTTTCCCCCTGACATTTCAGGAAAGGACATTATATTTAGAGTAATTGTTGCTTTATCAATAAATATTCTCGTACAGTGATAATAAAGCATGCAAACTGCATGTCTTGCACCAGCAAAAGCCTGCGATTTCTGATGTGACTTTTGCTCTATGGACCGAGTTGACGGGTTAATCTACATCCACAGAGATAAATCCCTGTAAACATGTTTCTTAAGATGAGGAGTGTCCAACATCCTAGAACAACATTCCTATCATCCAATCAGATTTTAGTCTTAAGAGCTTCAACAACGTCCTTAACCCGCAGTGACTTTGATGTTTGGTGGGATAATGTTAGGACTAAGATTGTTTTCCCAGTACCAATAGAGGATGTTGATTCAGGAAGATGTCCTACTTTGGCCAAATCACATGTCATTGGGTTTTTAAAAGAGACCATGTTGCCTACACATGGATATTGCTTTGGAAAATGGTTCCCACACACTTATCCAAAGATCTGTCATTGGAAAACGCAAAGCTTTCATTGATAATGCTTGACAGGCTAACAGCTCGCATTAAATTACATCTAAATCCAGACGTTTACTGCATGCTCAGACATTTGGCTGAGAAGTTGAAGCATCTGTGGATTCCTTCAGCTGTCCAGCAACTCTTGTCTGCTTTCGTATTCGCTAAATGACTCTAGACCGTTCTGGGGTGCATTTCCCAAAAGCATCGTTGGCCAACTATGATCACAATTTCCATTGAACTCTATTAGGAACGACGGGACTTGCGACCATAGTTGGCTTTGGGAAACGCACCCCAGATCTGTTCTTCTGTTCACAGCTGTAGAATATGGTTGTCAATTCTTTTTAGATATACACTTACTCAATCAAGGAAAGGTCAACGTTATTAAAAACAATAGATGGATCTGATCATAGAAACAGTTGTTCTCTACACTTGAAAAATTGGCGTAGGATTAATTTGCATCAATTTTCACTTTCAAGTCAATTTCACAAATAATTATAAAGAATCAACAAACAATGGAAGCTCGTTTCCGCCACAGAATAAAAAACATTTTAAAAGATAACTGCAAATTTTTATCTCACAATTGGGAGTTTATGTTGCAGTTCTGAGTTATAAAGTCCAATTCTAGACTTTATAGAATTTTTTTCTAAAAATATTTTTTCTAGATAAATATATAATCTCTTGCAAATTTCATGCAATTCTGACTGTATATCTCCCATTTGCATGTTATAAAGTCAGAATTGCGAGATATAAACATGCAATTCTGAGAAAAAGTCAGAATTTCGAGTTTATTTATTGCAATTGTGAGTTTATATCACGCAGTTCTGACTTTATAACACACAATTGCGAGGTTAAATTCGCAATTTCCTTTTTTATTCTGTGGCGGAAACAAGCTTCCATAACAAGCAACACATTGAATTAAACATGATTGGTTTCAGTTGAAAGGCTGAAACAGTATGTTCTTGTAAAATGTGCACCAATAGACTTGTTTTATTTACAAATTTACAACTGCATCAGGATGTTCTACCAATGCTATGCTAAGGTTAAGTTTAGGGTCAGTGTGTTTGGGTAAAGAAACAGAGGATTCACACACAGTTTTGTTCTGAAAGAAGAACAACCTTATTATTAACCAGAGAAGGTCAGTGGCCGGATGCATAAACTGATTAGACTAATTAGTCAGCAAGCTTTTTTCTTTAAGACTGGTCCTTTAATAAAAAGGTACAATGGTCTAATTTGAATTTGAAAAGTAGGACTAATTACCCATTGGCTACTGCTGTTCTTAAGACACATGCTAATGCTAAATACGCCATGGAAAGTAGACTTTTCAAACTATTTAAGATGGAAGAAAGTGTGTTATTGTGTAACCTATGGCACGTGGAGGGTTAATCACTGGCACACGACAATAGCTATAGAGGTGTATGCATTTAATTTAATCATCCTTCCCTCGGGTCATTTTGACCCCAAAATCTTTTCCTTTGAGTGTTCATCAGAGGAGTCCAAGACCCCAGGACTTTTGTCGCACTTGAACCACGAATACACAAAAAAGAAATTGAATGGATTCGAGGAGTTTTGGGTTTTGGTTGAAATTTAAAAAAGTAACAAATCCTTCCCTCACGGGTCAATTTGACCCCCTTAGGAATGAAAGAAATGTGAGGAATGCTTCAGTACACATAGAAAAACTAAAAATGTTCAAAATTCTAACAAAAAGTTCTAAAACTTTACCAAAAAATGATTTTATAATGTCTACATGTGTATCTGAATGCAGACTGAAGAGAAACTGACTTTAGGACCCAGAGGAACAGCTCATTTACTCTTATAGAGGCCATACAGAGTCATGAAATATCATGTTATATTATTATTTTTCCACAAAAGTTCGGCAAAGACACACAATGTAAGATATTTTGAGCTGAATTAAAAGAGTTATGCATGAGTTGTGAGTTATTTAAGTTGAAGGAATGTGCTTAAATTACTATCCAATCTAGTAATTTAAAGGTTAATAAAATAACAAAAAATCTCCTTAAAAATTGCATTAAAAAATAGAAGAAAAAAATATTATCAAAATGAAATGAAATAATCTTTCTGGACAAAAGAAATTAAGTATAATTTGAGGGCTTTGGGTCATTTTGGAAGATGTGTTACAAAGTGCGAGGGAAGGATGAAGGTTAAATAAAGTCCCTTGAACTTTAATACGGACTTATATTTTGAGGTAATCATTCCTCATTGTCACAGCCTATTTTATTAAGTTAGGTACTATAATAGTGTGAGATTTTAACAAACCAAACCAAATTGCTTCAGTGATTATACTTCAGCACAAAGTGTTTGGGAAAAACAAAAAACTAAACCAAAGTTTTGACCACAAACTGATGAGGATAAACTAAATTTACATGTCTTGATATTTCCTCATTTGTCAATATGGTTACAGGCATGAATTAGTGAAGTGGTTTGACTTCAGTTCCCTGTTCATACTCTGCCTCTGTATTTATCCGACGGTAAATCTGATTTACAATCTCAAACACTGACTGTGTGTGTATGTAACCACATTCACTGCTAACAGACTAACATGCCATTCAAACACAACTCACTCCCCTCCACTCTTCATTTCCCATCACACCCACTGCTGACCATTCACTTCTTCTGGAAGTTCGATGAAGACGATGAAGGCCAAGCCTCCAGCATTCGTGTAATCCCACTCATAATTGGCTGTGATGTCATTGTTCTTGCAGGATCTCATTTTAACAGGCATCAGCACAGTCATGCTACCTCTTGCCGGCATTTCCACGTAGGCCCTCAGGCCCAGATCCCTGTTGATTTCCCAATGCCCCATCCAGGACAATCTCCCACGGGAATGAGCCCTCACCTGGGTCAACCACACGCCCCGCTCAACCATATACCAGCGCCTCCGTTCCAGGACATCTCGACCCCATCATTCCTACCTCAGGCTTTACACCAGCAATACCTCATCCAGCAGCAGATCCTGGAGGCGCAGCACAGGAGGATACTCCCACAGCACAGGTGTGTTTCAACCAGACCACAAGTCGAATCAGTCATTTTAAATCAGAATCAGTAAAGTTTTAAATCAGAATCAGTAGTTTTATATCAGAATCAGTAATCCGTAAAGTTTTAAATCAGAATCAGTAAACCGTAAAGTTTTATATCAGAATCAGTAAACCGTAAAGTTTTATATCAGAATCAGTAATCCGTAAAGTTTTATATCAGAATCAGTAAACCGTAAAGTTTTAAATCAGAATCAGTAATCCGTAAAGTTTTAAATCAGAATCAGTAATCCGTAAAGTTTTATATCAGAATCAGTAAACCGTAAAGTTTTATATCAGAATCAGTAATCCGTAAAGTTTTAAATCAGAATCAGTAAACCGTAAAGTTTTAAATCAGTAATCCGTAAAGTTTTAAGTCAGAATCAGTAATCCGTAAAGTTTTAAATCAGAATCAGTAAACCGTAAAGTTTTAAATCAGTAATCCGTAAAGTTTTAAGTCAGAATCAGTAATCCGTAAAGTTTTAAATCAGAATCAGTAAACCGTAAAGTTTTAAATCAGAATCAGTAAACCGTAAAGTTTTAAATCAGAATCAGTAATCCGTGAAGTTTTATATTAGAATCAGTAAACCGTAAAGTTTTAAATCAGAATCAGTAAACCGTAAAGTTTTAAATCAGTAATCCGTAAAGTTTTAAATCAGAATCAGTAATCCGTAAAGTTTTATATCAGAATCAGTAATCCGTAAAGTTTTATATCAGAATCAGTAATCCGTAAAGTTTTAAATCAAAATCCGTAAAGTTTTAAATCAGAATCAGTAATCCGTAAAGTTTTAAATCAGAATCCGTAAAGTTTTAAGTCAGAATCAGTAATCCGTAAAGTTTTAAATCAAAATCAGTAAAGTTTTAAATCAGAATCCATAAAGTTTTAAATCAAAATCAGAATCCGTAAGGTTTTAAATCAGAATCTGTAAAGTTTTAAATCAGTATCCGTAAAGTTTTAAATCAAAATAAAATAATCCAAAATAATTACTCCAGTCTTCAGTGTCACATGATCCTTCAGAAATCATTCGAATATGATGATTTGATGATTTATAATTATTATCAATGTTGAAATTAGATGTGTACAATTTTTTTACAGGATTCTTTGAAGTTCAAAAGAACAACATTGATTTGAAATAGAATCTTTTGTAACATTATAAATGTCTTTACTGTCACTTTTGATCTATTTAATGCGTCCTTGATGAATAAAAGTATTGATTTCTCTTAGTCCCCCCCCCCCCAAAAAAACAAAAAAAACCTTTTGTTACAAAAGCTTTCTATTTCAGATAATACTTTCTATTCATAAAAGAATCCTGATTTTTTTTACAAAACTGTTTTCAACATTGATAATAATAATAAAATGTTTCTTGAGAAACAAATCATCATATTAGAATGATATTGTAACCAATCAGATCGAGTGGATCTCTGAGCTGCTGTGAGTGAGAGGAGGCGGGGCTCATTTGCATATTCATAGAACCACGCATACTAAATGAGGCAAGGGTGTCGAGTTACATTCAAGATATTTTAAGGCATGAAGAATTTTTTTTTAAGGAAAAAACTTTTAAATGTGTCATTTTGGTGATCAGAGATGAGTTTTACGGGATAAAATTATTGACTACAGGGGGACTTTAAAACTAGATCTTTGTCATGTTCTTACAATTTCGTTCTGATTTTTCCCAGCAGACACGCTTCAGACCGAACTCTTCCCCATCCGCAGACGCTGCGCCCGCCGTATGATTACCCACAATCCTTTCACATCCCGGCGCCGGTCCCACAGCAGCCGCGCTACCTTGCCGAAGGAACAGACTGGTGCGTCTGTGTTCAGATACCGCGTAAACTAGTCCTCTGTTTCGGCTCTGATCTACTGACATCTGTGGTGTGTTTGTGTTCAGGGATCTGAGTGTGGATCCAGGCCTGCCACAGTATCACGTCTCTCCTCTCACTCAGCATTATCAGCATTACCTGACCTCTCCACGCCTGCATCACTTCCCCAGGAACAACACCTCGGCACAAGTGGTCAGTGTGCGCCTTTCCAATCACACATGCATGTATGCGTTCGGCAGACACGACTTGCATTGCATTAAACCTATACATTTGATCAGTTCATGCATTCCCTGGGAGTCGAACCCATGACCTTGGCGTTGCCAGTGCCACTGTTTACGCTATTTAAAGGAGTCCTATTACGCCCTTTTACGAAGTCTTGATTTTGTTTTTGGGGTGTACTAGAATATGTTTTAATGCTTGATTGTTCAAAAAACGCATTATTTTTCACATATATTACATTATTACAGCTCCTCTCTCCCCAGTCTGGTTGAACGCGTCGTTTTCGCTGAAGCTCCTCCTTCTGAAATACGAAATGTGCTGTGATTGGTTAGCTGGCCCAGTGTGTTGTGATTGACAGCGCGTTCGGGGAAATGTCCCGCCCCTTCATAACCGTGAGCTCTACTCAGATGTAAATATTAATGATGGGGTCAATTTCAAAACATTTCGAGACCGATTCAGACCCTGACAATGTTAACGGACGGATTTCACAAGACGTTTCAGAGTGGTATATTTTTTTTTGTCATTTTCATATTTGTCAGAAAACTATGGTAATACAAACAGAAATCAATCACAGAATCATGGATAATTTTCCTAAGGGGCGGTGAACCGTCTTACAAAAGCAAGAGCTTACAAAATCTCCAGTAAACACTACATCAATACTGTAATGTTAGTTAGCAGGCGAGCGGAGCCAAAGCTTTGCCTTTCGTTTACATCATAGCAACTACATAAAGCTTACAATTGGAACTGTTAATAGAAAACACAACTACAATTAATAAGACATACTAACAAGTTGTGATCCATAAACAACAGATTGTCCCGACAAAATGTGAATGGCTCCGTCTCTCAGGAGAAGCTTTTGTGCGTATAGCCTGCATATTCTCTCTTCTGGAAGCTGTTCTCTGTAAAATGTGCAGCGCACAAACAAACGTTGAGGTCATAATCTTCAGGAACAGTGTTCAAAATATATTTGAACAGTGACAGCAACTCTTCCTCTTCTCTAAAGCAGCCCAACATGGCCTCACCTCTGTTCCCGGGGGCGGGGTTTATGTAAATTTTAGGGTTTGTGATGTCACCAACCCAGGAAGAAGCTCGTTGTAGTCTCTACCAGCCATTTGTTGTAGTACTGAAAAAGCTATTTCTGTAAAAGAAAAAAAGCTCAAAGCTTTGAGCGTCGTAACTTTGCAGATGTTGTTTATGCTCAAACAGCAACATTACACACTAACTAAAGTCAGAAAAGTCAAATCATAATCAACCAGCCCTTTAAGCAACCGTATTTTCCGAAGTCCCATTTTGTTAATCATGCAAAACATGCTGCAACTTATATAAGTCATGCTCCGACATGCAAAACGCATTTGTTTTTTTAAATGCATGCCTCACATCCTCTTCTAAAAGCCTCAATATCCAACTGTCCATTGCTGTTGTATGTTAATGAATGGTGTTGTCCTGCACAGGTCGTCCATGAGATCAGAAATTACCCATATCCTCAGTTACACCTGCTGGCTCTTCAAGGCCTCAGCCCGTCTCGACACGCGTCTGCTGTGCGGGAGAGTTACGAGGTACGTCACGCCTCAGATGGTGTTCATCATCACACGTGATCTCAGATGGTGTTCTTCATCACACATGTTCAGATCTCATGATCTCAGATGGTGTTCTTCATCACACGTGTTCAGATCTCATGATCTCAGATGGTGTTCTTCATCACACGTGTTCAGATCTCATGTTCTCAGATGGTGTTCTTCATCACACGTGTTCAGATCTCATGATCTCAGATGGTGTTCTTCATCACACGTGTTCAGATCTCATGATCTCAGATGGTGTTCTTCATCACACGTGTTCAGATCTCATGATCTCAGATGGTGTTCTTCATCACACGTGTTCAGATCTCATGATCTCAGATGGTGTTCTTCATCACACGTGTTCAGATCTCATGATCTCAGATGGTGTTCTTCATCACACGTGTTCAGATCTCATGATCTCAGATGGTGTTCTTCATCACACGTGTTCAGATCTCATGATCTCACCTGATGTTTCCCTGTGGTTTTATTCCAGGAGCTCCTGCAGTTGGAGGACAGACTGGGAAATGTGAACCGAGGGGCTGTGCAGACCACCATCGAGAGGTTTACCTTTCCTCACAAGTATAAAAAGGTAAACATTACTAAAAATGTAATTTTAAAAAAAAAAATTGTAGAGCTCTCTAATTGTAATTCTTACTAGTAATAATTGAATAAGAGAGCTCTCTAAATGTAATTGCTACTAGTAATAATTGAATAAGAGAGCTCTCTAAATGTAATTGCTACTAGTAAGAATAGAATTGTTGAGCTCTCAAATTTAATTCATACTAGTAAAAATGCAATTACGACGAGTAACGCTGGGTACAATTGAAACTAAAACGGCTTGCCATAGTATTCCATTTTTGTGAATATTCAAAGCGAATTCTCGATGGCATGAGTCTGAACCAATGAAAAGTGATTTTCAAACTCATGCTGATGTAAACAAACAAAACTAGCTTATTTGTGCTGACTGACCGATCGTGCGCACAAAGACTGTCAGACAGCATGCGATCCCGATACATATACTGTACACAGAATTACAGTAGCCTATTTCAAAATATCTGTGTTGGTGAGTATTCACGCAAACATTATCTGTTATGTGTTAAGTGGACGTCTGGTTAACTGTTAGGGGAAATCATCTGATGTGTAACATTATATTACATCCGTGCGGTACAGTAGGTCTGAATATACTGTAGGCTGTCTGTTAAATGAAATGTTAAAACAAATAAATAAATGTTAATCAAATAATTGTGGTATCATGGGGAAAAAAGTTTAATATTTTTCCTATAGATATGTTTTGACTTGGTGTGTGCCAAATTTGGTGTTATTACCAGGGATTGTAAGGTATGTTTGCTGAGGGATTTTGTTTTGGAACCTTCAGAAAACCTTTTCTCAAAATTGACTTTGCTGACTCTATCGACTTTAAGCGTGCAGCTCAAAAGCATTTTTTGTCTGATTCCAACAAATCAGTTTGAATTTTTTTTTTTTTTAATGGAGAATGTGAAAATAACAATAACTCATTTTTGAAAAATAGCTCATTGCAATTCATTTTGCCAGCACAGGTCACATAAATATATATAAATATAAATAAAATGTGGATGTTAGCCCAAGGCTGCTGGAGAATTAATACGTTTTTAATGTTAATGTTGTGCACTTGGTTGAACCTGTAATTTATTAAGCTTCACTTATCAAGCTTTTGGCGTTTGATTAGGTCTGAGAACTGTGAGTGATTTGGTGTTTGATTCTCTTGGTGTCATGTTTTAATGTAATTTTATGTTTCTATGTATTTTAGAGTTATTTACTACTTATGGACAGCACTTTGCTCCATTTGAATGGTTTTGAAAGTGCTTTATAAATAAAAGTTGAGTTGAGTTATTGAGTGTAAATTGCTATTGGATTAAAAGAAAGCATGTGTCTGATAACTGAGCATGTGATCCGCAGAGAAGACCTCTAGATCTGAAGATCGGCATGTATGAAGAGGAGCTCGACACGGATGAGAAATGCACAATATGCCTCTCGATGCTCGAAGACGGAGAGGACGTCAGGTAGTTCTGCTCGACACTCACTTTCATTGATCTCCTAATGAAAAATGGTGGCGATTAACATCCGTTTTTCGTTCTTTTCTCAGGAGATTACCCTGCATGCACCTCTTCCATCAGGCTTGTGTTGACCAGTGGCTGGCGACCAATAAGAAGTGTCCCATCTGCAGGGTAGACATTGAGACGCAGTTGTCCCCTGATAGCTGATGTCTCGTGTAGCACTAGCGAAAAGTCCTGTCGTCTTTCTTCGTCCCCTCGTGGGCACTTTGCCAAAATGTGTGTCATCTCCATCACCACTCTCACCTCTGACCTTTGCCTTCTGAGCCAAATGACCATAAGAACAGAGAAGAGTGGAGAAGAACGAGTCTGTCGATGAAGATGGTTTCAGTCAAAGTGCTCTCGATGTGTGTGTGTGAGTGAGTGTGTTTAGGACGGGGAACGATGACCAACCAAATGTTCTCAGTGGGTCACGGATGAAGCATTACAGCATATCACACGTGGTTGGTCATGAACTTCTTTAAACGTAGTCGAACGAATCATTTGTGGAAAAAACACATCATGAGCGAATGAGAGAAGTGTTGAAAAACGCTCAGTCGTCGTCGTGTGTGTGTAATTATCGGAGATGATGCTTGACGTTCGTATGTAATCGTGAGGCCAGGCTTGATAATGAACTGTGATGGTCTGCATTTTGTCCAACGCTTAGAAACGTATCCACTAAATGCATGTTGAAGCGAGAGCCCGGGTTCTTCTGGGAAACGTGACGCGAGGACGTTTCCCGCGCCGCATCCTACTAATCCTGAAGACACTGTGTTCTCGAAGCGTCTCCGAAGTCACCGCGAGTGAAACATGTACCTTAATGCCTGTAGCACAAGCACACGTCAAATAGTAACGGCATAACTCTGTGTTTCCATTCGCTCTGTGACTCGTGGTCTCGCTTGTAGAGTCATAATGTGCATGAAACCTGTTTGCTGCCATTTCTAGAGGACATGACAAGGGAGTAAAGCCATTTGTTTTATAGAAACCAAACATAACTTTTCTAAGGCTGTTCTTCACGATCACTCTTTCTGGTTTTATTTCTCTTCTCTTGCCAAGCTGTGTCCGCGCGGGGCTGGTACAGCTTCTCGACATAAGTAGCTGCGATGCTGGAAAAAACAAAACAAGTTATTTATTGTTGTCTTACTGTAGTTAGTGGTTATTTTTGTAAATGCACTCACGTTCTGATGAAGCGTGTGATCGTTTCCCTGCTTTTTTGCATTTGCACTCGAGTAAGCTGTTTCCTTGCGTATCGTGCACTCATTCCCAAAAAAAAAAAAAAAAACACACACAAAAAACAAGGAAGCAGACTTTTTAACAGCACAGTTTCTTTGCGTAACGATAGTAGGGATGCACCAATATGAAGACTTTGGCAATACGATAACCGATAACTCTTTATATTTGAAAGCCGTTAACCGATATATTGGCCACTAAATCTACATCCAAATTTTGGTCGATACCGATAACTCTTTATATTTGAAAGCCGATAACCGATATATTGGCCGATAAATCTAAATCCAAATTTTGGTCGATACTGATAACTCTTTATATTTGAAAGCCATTAACCGATATATTGGCCGATAAATCTAGATCCAAATTTTGGTCGATCCCGATAACTCTTTAAATTTGAAAGCAACGATACTGATAATTTTTTTATATTTGAAAGCCGATAACCGATATATTGGCCACTAAATCTAGATCCAAATTTTGGTCGATCCCGATAACTCTTTAAATTTGAAAGCAACGATACTGATAATTTTTTTATATTTGAAAGCCGATAACCGATATATTGGCCACTAAATCTAGATCCAAATTTTGGTCGATACTGATAACTCTTTATATTTAAAAGCCGATAACCGATATATTGGCCGATAAATCTAAATCCAAATTTTGGTCGGTGCCGATAATTCTTTATATTTGAAAGCCGATAACCGATATATTGGCCGATAAATCTAAATCCAAATTTTGGTCGATACTGATAACTCTTTATATTTGAAAGCCGATAACCGATATATTGGCCGATAAATCTAAATCCAAATTTTGGTCGATACTGATAACTCTTTATATTTGAAAGCCGATAACCGATATATTGGCCGATAAATCTAAATCCAAATTTTGGTCGGTGCCGATAATTCTTTATATTTGAAAGCCGATAACCGATATATTGGCCGATAAATCTAAATCCAAATTTTTGCCGATAACCGATAACTCTTTGTATTTGAAAGACGATAACCGATATATTGGCCGATAAATCTAAATCCAAATTTTGGTCGATACCGATAACTTTATATTTGAAAGCCGATAACCGATATATTGGCCGATAAATCGAAATCCAGATTTCAGTCGGTGCCGATAATTCTTTATATTTGAAAGCCAATAACCGATATTTTGGCCGATAAATCTAAATCAAAATTTTCGCCGATAACCGATAACTCTTTATATTTGAAAGCCGATAACCGATATATTGGCCGATAAATCTAAATCCAAATTTTGGTCGGTGCCGATAACTTTATATTTGAAAGCCGATAACCGATATATTGGCCAATAAATCTAAATCCAGATTTTGGTCGTGCCGATAATTCTTTATATTTGAAAGCCGATAATCGATATATTGGCCGATAAATCTAAATCCAAATTTTCGTCAATACCAATAACTTTATATTTGAAAGCCGATAACCGATATATTGGCCAATAAATCTACATCCAAATTTTTATAGAAGTTTTGAGAGCCTGATTACAAAAACAAAACTCTCACCATTAAAAGCCATGACCCAAGCACACAACTATATATAATATTCTTTAATGTAGCCAGATCTGACAGAGATATGACAGAGATATGACAGATGTGCGCTGCATGTTGCACTTAACCGTATTTTAACCGATAACGATAACATTAAAAATAAACATGTATCGGCCGATACCGATATGGTGGCCGATATATGGTGCATCCCTAAACATAGTTGTTGCCTCACTGACCACTTTCAATGTACGTGACTGTTTTTCCGTAGCAGAAGTTCTTGACTTTGCTTTTGCAACTTTTCCCGAATTCAAGCGTTCAGCTGCTTGGAGCGGAAGCCAGGAAGTTGGAAGCATTTTCTTGTTTTCGATCGTCGCGTGATCTTTATTTTCATCGTCCGTCCGCGTTTCATAGTTTACACATGATATCGTGCGTCGAAATGCCTTAAGTATTTAACAATCATAATTTATGACTAACTTCACCTACTATGGGTGCGTATTTAAGTTCTGAGCTAGTATCGCAATGTAATCGATTGGTTTATTTATTTACGTCAGCATAACGTGTGTATAAATACCTCATTGTGCTATACTTTAATGGGAGTGCTTTGCATGCGGTTGTACTTCAAGGGGCTAGGTGTCAAAACAAGCTAAACTCCCCAGCAGGGCGTGCTGAAGCGTGCTAGTATGTGGTGCTGTAGTTTTTTGGTTACATTCCATTAATGCGATTTCAAAGAGTCGTTCAGCTGTGAGCTCGTAGACCAACTGGACTTGTTTTGCATGTCTCTGCTGTTTTTGCACTCTCAGCTTTGCTCTCTCTCACTGTCGTCCTGCGAACGATCTGTTTTCAGTCGTGAGGAGCGAGTTCAGCGCTTACTGTGATTGATTAGAGCTGCTTGTCTTGTGCCCATGTGGCTTTAACTTTAAGTTATGCTTATTCTTTCCCATTAGTAGCATTTTCCTTTGTCTTTGGATTCGTATCGGTACTTCATATAAGGGGCTTTAAATGTTGAATGCAGGTCGTGTTGTGGTACATTCTAGTGTCGCTGCCGTATATGTTTGTCATATTTCACCATTTTACCACGTCAGGTTATTTACAGGGTTCGTACAGATACTGTAAAGTGAAATTACTCTTTTCAAGCACTACTTTTTTTTGGCTAAATGACTACAATGAGAGATCTCACTTATCAAACAATATCTTTATTATCTTTCAAATTCTAAAAAGCGAAGTAGATTAGTAAAAATAAACCAATAAAACAAAATAAAGAGCAATGACTGTGATAACTTAACCATTGAAAGGATACTATGACAAAGATATCGCTTTCCTTATTCAAACTGATTTTTCCCCCCATTAATATATGATTGACCTGAAGAATGAAAGATGTATCATATACTAGGATATTTAAATGAGCAATATCACACTCATAGCCATGTGAAATTGCTCTATATCGATATCAGACGGGCTGCAGCGTTAATTTTGTGTTTTAAACTCTTGTCTTTCAATAATTCAAGCAAGTACCTTTTCATAAATATGGCTGTTTTCATGGGTTTTCCAGGACTTACATTTCAAAAGTTGAATTCAAGCACCTTGTACGAACCCTGTATTTAACTTTAACCCCCCTAATAATCTGTCAACATTGCATTGTGTTTTACACTATAGCTCATTGATACGGCAGATAACTCTCGTTTCCAGTGAAATAATTGCGTTTCCTGCCATGCAAAACAATCTGTACCTGGAATAACAGTTACTTTCTACACCCGTAGAGATTGTTTCCTATACGCGGAAAAAGAAAAAATGGCTTTATATTGTATGATTTGTGTTTCTAGCCTGTGTAGCCTTAAAGTCTCTTGATTTGATCCATCTCTCCAGCAGATTTTGGACATAAGCAATAGTAGTGTCATGTTTCGCTAACAGACTGAACCGTAGATCCTAAAGCACAAGCTCTGTAATGCATGTCTTTCTCAGGTTTTAATATGCGTATGAGAATGGATACATATGTTAAAATATTTTACCATAAATATTTCTGATGTTTTTTCTGCTGCTGACATAAAAAGAAAAAAAAGAAAAAAGAAAAAAAAAAATAGTTGAATAACCTGCCAGTGAAAGGGAAGTGGCTCTTTGTACAAGACACTGCTGTGTGCTGTTACTGCGCAATGTTTTCTGACATGAATATTTTATAGCTCAAGTAGAAAAATATGTATTGACAATATTTAAGCAATAGCTTGGTGATTATAATGTATGATAACTAGATAAGTGTATATTGCGTTAAAAAAAAATGAAGAAAATCTTAGATTCACTTTTGGTGGATTTTGTACTGTATTTATTACTAATGATGATGCAAAAAGTTGCATAGCTTAACCCAAATTTTTCTTTCTTTTTTAATTTCTTGTCTTGTATATGACCCTTTTTGTATGTGTTTTTTCAAATAAAATGTTGAAAATGCCTAAAAAAAATAATCTTTCATTGTTTCTTGCATCGTTCTATGTCATCTACATCTGTGCTGCTTATACTGAGTATGAATCTTGTCCCAGTAATACACACTCTTGGTCTTGGAAGTGTGCAGCTCTGAAAACTGTTATGCACACTAAAATCTCCATTTAACCTACAAGAGACATTTTTCTTGACTATTGTTCTAAACAACTTCAAGGCAATTGGGCTTTAGGGAACCAAGCACATTTAATGATAGTTAATTTATTCAGGAGTCATGAGTCAAATAAAGTAAAGTGGGAAATTTTTTTACATTTATAAATTAATTGCTCCAACACGCTTCAATGGTTCGTGAGTTGATTAAAAGGCTAATAATTATTCATAAATCATAAAAATATCAAATTATGAACAATCAAAATGTAACACTTACTAACAGGATGAAATATTTCATTTGTTTAACTGCATGTCATGTGATCATTTACATGACATCAGAGAACCGTAAACGTGAATGTGTTGATAAATCAATGAAGTATTAAAATCTCAGGGAGACTTGCTCAAATTATTGCATTATGAAGACATCTCGCTTCAGTTTTTGGCGGCTGACAGGTTCAATACCTCGAGAAAGAGACAGGATTTGACGACAGCAATTCTCAATACAAAGGAAGTTTATTTGAATTTCTTGAAGTACAAATAAGTCCCAAAGTCCAATATCATAAGCGTTCGCATTTAGGCTACAGAACTCCGTGAGTTTGCCACTGGAGAAGAGTTGGCGGTGTTGGTGACGGTAAGGGTTAAGAATAATTTGTGTTGAGTATTGTTGATCAAAGTAAACAACTTATATTTTACAGTGCAACCATATTTTAAATTGAAAAATATTGAAAATCAAAATGTGAAGACCTAAATAAAGCTCTGCATCACAAATGTAATGGCTAATAATTATTCATAAATCATAAAATTATAAACCTTAAAAATGAAACATTTCCTAAAAGGATGCAATATTTCATTTGTTTCATTCGTACGAATTTAGACTAATTAGTCGCCTTGTAAAATTTGTACGAATTGCCGTGAGATCGGGTTGGTTTAGCTGCATGTCATGTGATCATTTAATGACGTCAGAGACCCGTAAACGTGAATGTGTTGACAACTCATTGAAGTATTAAAATCTCAAGAACATATTTTTGCTCAAATTATTGTATTATGAAGACATAATAATGCAAATGCCAACGTTTTTGAAAGCAAAGTTTTCAGGTTCAGTTTGAGAAAGTGACAGGATTTGAACAACAATGACGACAATAGCAATTCTCAATACAAAGGAAGTTTATTTGAATTTCTTTAAAAAAAAGTACAAATAAGTCCCAGAGTTCAATATCACAAGCGTTCAGTATTTAGGATTCAGACCTCTGTGAGTTTGGTGGTCACCCAGTTGGCGGTGTTGGGGAATGAAAGCACTTACAGAAACTGGTTTCAGACCGGCTTTCGAATCAAAAGTAACATATATGATTTAAAGCAACTTCAAGGCAATTGGGCTTTAGGGAACCCAAGCACATTTAATGACTAGTTAATTTATTCAGGAGTCATGAGTCAATAAAGGGAAAACAATTGACATTTATAAATGAATTGCTCCAACACACTTTAATGGTTCGTGAGTTGATTTTCAAGGCTAATAATTATTCATAAATCATAAAAATATAAAATTATAAACAATCAAAATGAAACACTTACTATATTTCATTAGTTTAACTGCATGTCATGAACAATAAACGTAAACAAACGTGTATTAAAATCTCAGGGAGACTTCAAGAACATATTTCTGCTCAAATTATTGCATTGTGAAGACATCTGGCTGCAGTTTTAGGCGGCTGACGAAGTTTGCAGGTTCAAAACCTCGAGAAAGTGACAGAAAATGACGACAGTAGACAAATACAAAGGAAGTTTATTTGAATTTCTTTAAAAAAGTACAAATAAGTCCCATGCGCGCTCAGTATTTGGGATACAGAACTCTGCGCGTTTGCCCGTCGCCTTTGTTGCGGTCGAGCCACTTGGCGCAGGGGAAGATGGTGGTCACCCAGTTGGCGGTGTTGGTGACCTCCACACACTCCAGGAACCAGCCGGACGACGTGCTGGAGTCGTCGTGCTCCACCCGGACCCGCAGGAGCTCTCCCAGATCCAGCATCTCCAGCAGGAACCGGTCCGTCCGGCCCCGCTCGAACAGGTTCCGGAACTTCTGCCTGAGGGCCCGTTTCCCGGAGTCCCCGTTGACGCCGTAGATCGTGATGAAGACGTTGGCGTCGGTGGCGGCTTCCTTCACGTCTCCCGTGATCACGATGATCTCGTATTTAACGGGAACCAAACTGCGGACTTTGCTGGCGAAACTCTCCACGGTTTTGCTGCACTCGAACGTCATGAACTCGTCTCTCTTGGCGGCCAGGGGAATCCGTGCGTCACACGTGAAGTAGAACCTGCGGAGAATAACGGCAGAATAACGCCGGGATCTGCTCTATATATATATATATATATATATATATTTTATATTTCAAATTAGTCATATTATTTGATTACAAATTTCCCTTATATATCTATATCTATATCAATAATTTCATATATATATATATATAGACCCTGGATCACGTCACCAGTCTCGAGTCGCAAGGGGATATTCGTGGCAATAGCCAACAACACCGTATGGGTCAAAATGATCGATTTTTATTTTATGCCAAAAATCATTAGGATATGAAGTAAAGATCATGTTCCATGAAGATATTTAGTAAATTTCCTACCGTAAATATATAAAACATGTATTTCTGTGAGTGAATGCAGCACAATCATGAACATAAATGCACAACTTTAAAGGAGATTTTCTCAATGTTTAGATTTTTTTGCACCCTCAGATTCCAGATTTACAATAGTTGTATCTCGACCAAATATTGTCCTATCCTAACAAACCACACATCAATGGAAAGATTATTCATTCAGCTTTCAGATGATCAATAAATCTCAATTTCAAAAAATTGACTGGTTTTGTGGTGCAGGGTCACATATAAATATATGCCATTAAAACAATATATGTATATATGCCATAAAAATAAAATAATAATAATATGCATATATTAATGCACACGTATGAGTGTTGGGTGTAACTCATTACAAGTAATCAGATTACTTTTTCAAGTAACTAGTAAAGTAACGCATTACTTTTTCAATTTACAACAAAATATCTAAAATTTCTAAGTTACTTTTTCACATGTATTGACTGTCCTCCTGTTGAGGGAAATAAAGTGAGGAGGTGTGTGTGTGTGTGTGTGTGTGAGAGTGTGTGTGTGTGTGTGTGTGTGTGTGTGTGAGAGAGTGTGTGAGAGAGAGAGAGAGAGAGAGAGAGAGAGAGAGAGAGAGAGAGAGAGTGTGAGTGAGTGAGTGAGTGAGTGAGTGAGTGAGTGAGTGAGTGAGTGAGTGTGTGTGTGTGTGTGTGTGTGTGTGTATGTGTGTGTGTGTGTGTGTGTGTGTGTGTGTTTTGTGTAAACATGATGCTGATTTTAGTTCTAGACTACATGCATTTACTCATCTCACTTGCACGAAAACATTCAGTATTCCTCAAAATGAATAAAAACAGTAAAATGCAATCTCAGAATTTTACACAAAACTTTATAATTAACTATATTAAATTACACAAATATACTTTACGTATTTAATCTCACTTTATTAACCAATGTCTTTGCTGCTGACCTTCAATGATCTAATTCAACCACACTAATGAGCAGTATGATAGATTATTTACAGTATTTAGATTAGATGTAGAAATAAGAGTGTTGAACTTCCTTCTCCTGAATCCTACTGTTCTTTAATCCAGAATATCAGCTGAACTGTACCGGAGTAAATGTGCATTTCCTTCAGCCTGAGGATTATTCTCTTCACTTCTGGTGTGAAAGGGTCTTTACATTTACCAAAAATATCAATTTTATGGTTGTTATTAAAAAACAAACAAGCAAGCCCAGCCCAGGTGAGAAAAAGTAACACAAAAGTAATTTAAAGCATAACTTTTCATAAAAAGTAACTAAGTAACGCAATCAGTTACTTTTTTGGGAGTAACGCAGTGTTGTAATGCATTACTTTTTAAAGTAACTTTCCCGACACACGGCACTGATTCAGAGGAACGAGGAGACGTGGACTCACTTGTTTCCCAGCTCTTTCTCTGTGATCACCACCTCCTGCACGTGCCAGAAACACTCGTTCTTCACCTTCTTCTCCTTCGTCAAATGACCCAAGCAAATCCCAACGATCTCTCCCACATTTTTAGAGGAAAACTCGAATGAATCCGTGGCACCACTGGAACAGAGTCAGATTATGATGCATTAGTAGTCATGCGTTCAGTAATTTACACTGAAAAATAAAGGGTTTTTTGTAGTGATGACATAGATAAACCATTTTTCCCCTTTTTTAAATGTTTTATTCTGTGGTGAAAACAAGCTTCCATTATATCTTGCAATGCTGACTTTTTTTTTTTGTTGTTGTTTAAAAAAAGTTTTTATGGCCAAGTTTCAACAGTGAGAAAAAAGTCAGAATTGTGAAATAAAAAGGTCGCAATGATCTTTATTTTTTATACTGCTGACTCTGCTGAATTTCTGAACTACTGAATTTCGCACCACATGACACTACTGTCTTCTGTAGAGCAGCTTTACCGCAGAAATGTAAGTTTGCATCATTTATTCTGTTACAATCTGAGTCAGGGGTTTTCAAACTGGGTTCCGGGAAAAGTTTAGAGAAAAAGCAGTATAAAAAAAATCTCAGAAAAGAAAAAAAAAATATTTTAAATAAATAAATAAATAAATAAAAATAAGATTGATCAAACTAACTAACTAACCAAAAAAAAAAAAAAAAAAAAAAAAAAAATATATATATATATATATATATATTTTTTTATATATATATATATATATATATATATATTTATATATATATAAATAATATTTTAAGTAATGAATAATAAATTTGATTAAAATAAATAAAATTTCATTTAAATAAATAATAAGAAAATCAGTGTAAAATGTAAACAAATAAATAAAAATAAGATTAATCCAACTAACAAATAATAATAAAAAAAAATTAAATAAAATTTAATTGAAGTAAAATAAACAATAAATTAATACATTTGATTTAAATAAATAAATAAAAAATCTGTGTAAAATGTAAAAACAAATAAATAAAAATAAGATTAAACTTACTAAATAAATAGATTAAAATCAATGAAATATTATTTAAACAAATAAAAATTTGATAAAAATTTTTTTGGGGGGATAAAAAAATATATACATCTTACTTCTGCAACTTACACAAGGAAATCGGCTAATAGAAACTAAATAGTTTGCACATTTATAATATAACATTTTCACAGTATTAATTGGGTCTTTTTACATAAAAATATAAAGCTATCTTTAAAATGTTTAAATCATATATTTTGGGGTCCGTGCATCTAAAAGCCCTGATCTGTGTTGTATAAAGCACTACAGAAATAAAGCTTGAATAGTATCATGGCTATGTAAACACACCGCAGAAACTTCTTCTTCTTTGAGTTCTCCATCATGAACTCTTTGGATCGTCCTTTCTTCCCCTCCAGAATGATCCACACGTTCTCCTTCGTCTCGGCGTCGTCAGAACCGGCTGTCGTGATCTCGATCTCATATTCTGGAGAGATGTTACAGAGCAAATTCACATGCACAGAATAAACACAGCAAGGGTTACGACAACGCTATCTCAGTCACGACCCTTGCACACTGAGTCCGAAATTTTCGCATGCATTTTTTCGTATTCGTGAATATTCGTGATTCGGTGGCTCTAAATGGTCAAAACACCATTCAAAATGCTTGCTACGGACGCCAAAAATGCAGAAAATCGAACCTGATTTGATTTTTTTTTGATGGACGAAAGTTTCGGAGGCAGTGTGCAAGCGTGATTGACATAACGTGAGGTCGTATTTATTTTTTAACGTGCGAAAATTTCGGATGCAAATTTCGGACTCAGTGTGCAAGGGCCTTAATTCGTACGAGCGATTAAAAGGTGGCGAATTCGTACGATTAGTCTAAACCCACGTGATGGGGAGGTTTAGGGGCGGGGTCAGGGGGAGGTTTAGGGGCAGGGTCAGGGGGAGGAATTCATACGAATTAGGAAACTCGTAAAATATGCACGATTTAGCAAAAATTGGTACGAATTAGCCACCTCGTAAAAGTGGTGAGATCGGCTTGGTTACAAACGTCTAAAACACTCTCTCTCGCTCTTACTGGTCTTTTCACTGAGATCCAGAATATCATTATTGGCACATGCCAGTTCCCTCATGATCTGCCCGTCGTCTTCGCTCTTGGCCAGCCATCGGTCGCAGGGGAAGCGGAAGGTCTGATCGAGGAACTCGTCCTTCACGTCGATGAACTCCAGGTGCCATCCGGGCGCCGGACCCTTGTTATCGTGCCAGACTCGAACCTTCGACAGCTCGCCCAGACTCAGGACGTCCAGGAATCGGAAAACGTCCACTTGTTTGCGCTCGAACTTGTTCCTGTTGCTGCTCTCCTTCAGCGCTAGTGTTCCCGTGTCTCCGTTTTCCCCGAACACGATCAGAAACACGTTGGCGTCGGTCCCAGCGGCTGCAGAAACACACAGGAAAACGCTTATCAGATCTAGCTCATCTCATGATGTTTACGGTTTTATATCTCCACTGAATCTCATTGCTGTCTATGAGAGTGTCCAGAGCACTGTATAGTGTGGGCTTAAATTATATGGACTCCTTTTGGAGTCTCCAAGTGTCATTTTTTGGAAAGACGCCTAAATTTACCTTGAAAAACGTTTGCAGAAAATACAGTTTTGTGAGAATCATCCTTCAATCTGATGGTTTGCTTGGCTGGACATTGCAAATTATGCCATAATCAACATGCTAAACAAGATAAATGGTGTATGCTTAATTAGTGTGCAATCAATCGTGATTGTTTTTATTTAATATTTATTTTTATATTTATATATTTTTATTAGTTTTACAAAATTTGATCCTTTTTATTAGTTATTGATTTTTTAATGTCTATTTTTTATTAATTCTTTATATAATTATTTGAGTTATTGTAGTACATCAAGTTATGAAATGAAAATAAGAAAATGCCTGAAATAAAAAAAAAGCTGAAATAAAATAATATAAAATAATTAAATAAAAAATGTAATATATACATTGACCTTGGCTCAGAAATTCATTAAAACTCCTAAGCTTTGAAAGAAATGACCAATAAAACATTCCTTCAGGCTACATTAGCAGTCATTTCATTCGCTTTCTTTCTCATTTATCAATTTTATTCATCAATGACTCAGTAAAATGAATGGTAACACTTTAATATAAGGTTCCATTAGTTAACATGACTTTTTATATCTTTGTTAAAGTTACTTAATAACACCAATTGTTTATTGTTTTATCGATTGTTAGATCATGTCAGCTCAGACCCATTAAATAATATTAACAGAGGCAACCTTTTTATTTTGATAATGTATTCGTAAATGTTGAAATGGACATTACCAGTTCGTTAACAAACGTATTTAACTAATGTTGAACAATGGAACCTTACTGTACAGTGTTACATTAATAGCATAATGGTTGTTTATAATATTAGTGATGTTTTCTGCTTCACATGGAAGTTTGTTTCCACCATGGAATAAAAAAAAAAAAAAAAATTCAATTCAAAATGTCAGAATTGTGAGATAAAAAGTTGCAATTGCCTTTTTAATTTCTTTAATTCTGTGAGGGAAACAAGCTTAGGAACCAGTCAGCATCGTGTGAACTCCACCTACCAGTAAGGTCACTGGTTTTAACCTGAATGATGTAAGTGGTTCTCTCCACCATCTCCTCGTCGTCCACCACGGCCGGGAGCTCACACACCTTCGTCCTCTTGGGGCCTTTGGTCTTGGAGAGCCATTCCTCGTACGTGAAGACATACACCTCCTCCGTGGTCAGGTTTCTCATGATCATCTGGGTCATGTGACAGGAACCAGAAGGATTACAGGCGTAGCCCTTAATGAGTTTCATTCACTTTGTTGTGATTAACCTGATTAAAAGACTCACAGATTTGGGCCATGTCCACACTAATACGCTTTAGTTTGAAAACGCATCTTTTTCTCTCCGTTTTGTCCTTCCGTCACACTGAGACGCCATTTTTATTGATGAAAACGTTCTCCAAAGTGGATACATTTGAAAACACAGTTTTCGTGTTGTAGTGTGGACTCTCAAAACTGAGGTATTTAAAAACGATGACGTAAATTTAGTCATGTGACGCATGTTGTACCAACAGATATTCATGTTTATAGCGGTATTGAGCCTGTTATGTGCTGTTCACTTTCACACTGTTGCTAAAATACGTCACTTCACACACTCTTCATATCACAGTCCTGCAGAGATGACAGAATGTACTCACATTTGCTGTCCTGCTGTAAAACATGAGAGCAGTTATAGCGTTTTAGACCAAACATATGGTGAAACTCGAAAAATTAGAATATTGTGCAAAAGTTCATTTATTTCAGTAATTTAACTTAAAAGGTGAAACTAATATATTATATAGACTCATTACATGCAAAGTGAGATATTTCAAGCCTTTATCTGTTATAATTTTGATGATTATGGCTTACAGCTTATGCAAAATTTCTGAGATTTTGAATTTAGGGTTTGCATAAGCTATAAGCCATAATCATCAAAGTTATAACAGATAAAGGCTTGAAATATCTCACTTTGCAATGAGTCTATATAATAAAAATGTATTTTTCCATCTGTATCATCTCAGTGAGCTTCTGTGAGGGTTTACGCATGCGCAGTAAAGGTGAATTTAGTGTTTTCTCATCCACACTGAAACGCCTGAAACGCTAGTGTGGACGGAGAGCGTTTTTAAGCGAAAACACCGTTTTCTAATGTATCGGGATTAATGTAGACGTAGCCTTGGATGCGAGCGTCTTGAGTTTCATTGGATGCTCGTATCACAGACTGACCTTGTCAAGGAACCAATCAGGACGGCTCCCTGTCCCGTCGATGCGGACTCGAAGCTTTTTCAGGGGCGCGATGTCATCGATCTCCAGGTTAAATGTGTCTTCCTGTCCTCTTTCAAACCTACAAGAAACACACATGACGTGTGTTTAAAAAGACAACTAAAGAGCTTACAAAATAAGTGTTTAGAACGACAATTAACATTCAGTAATATTATCAATGTAATGCAATGACACTATCAGATGAGAACAAAACATTTTTCATAATTGATGAACTTTGCAACATTGACACTGTTATTGAACTGAATTGAATTTTTCATAATTGATGAATTTTGCCAAATTGAACCTGTTATTGAACAGAATTGCAACATTGACACTGTTATTAAACTGAATTTTTCAAAACTGATTAATTTTGCAACATTGACACTGTTATTGAACTGAATTGAATTTTTCATAATTGATTAATTTTGCAACATTGTTATTGAACATGAATTGAATTTTTCATAATTGATTAATTTTGCAACATTGACACTGTTATTGAACTGAATTGAATTTTTCATAATTGATTAATTTTGCAACATTGACACTGTTATTGAACTGAATAGAATTTTTCATAATTGATTAATTTTGCAACATTGACACTGTTATTGAACTGAATTGAATCAACAGCTTTTTCAGGGGCGCGATGTCATCGATCTCCAAGTTAAATGTGTCTTCTTGTCCTCTTTAAAAAACAGTCATGTGGGTTCGTCAAAGGTTTGAAAAAGACAATTAAAGAGCTTACAAAATAAGTGTTTAGAACGACAATTAACATTCAGAAATATTGTTAATTTAATGCACTGACACTATCAGATGAGAACAAAACCTTAACTGAATTGATCTGAATAATAGTATTGTTTCATAATAGATGAATTTTGCAACATTGACAGTTACTGAATTAAACTGAAGCAACATTTAATTAATTGAAACAACATTGAACTGAATTAAACTGAATTTTGACACCATTGTCTTCTGTAGAGTTGCTTTATAGTTGAATTTGTTTCGTAATTGATGAATTTGGCAACATTTACACTGTTATTGAACTGAATCGAATTTTGATAAATTTCCCGTTAATGAACAGAATTGAATTTGTATCATAATTGATTAATTTAGCAACATTTACACTGTTATTAAACTGAATACATTTTTCTATAATTTATTAATTTGACAACATTGACAGTGTTATTGAACTGAATTGATTCAACATTGAACTGAATTGAATTTTTCATAATTGATGAATTTTGCAACATTGAACCTGTTATTGAACTGAATTGAAATAGTTTCATAATTGATGAATTTTGCAACATTGACCCTATTATTGAACTGAATTGAATTTGTTTCATAATTGATGAATTTTGTAATATTTACACTGTTATTGAACTGAATTGATTCAACATTGAACTGAATTGAATTTTTCATAATTGATGAACTTTGCAACACCGAACCTGTTATTGAACTGAATTGAAATAGTTTCATAATTGATGAATTTTGCAACATTGACCCTATTATTGAACTGAATTGAATCAACATTTAACTGAATTATGACACTTGTCTTCTGTAGAGCTGCTTTATAGTTGAATTTGTTTCGTAATTGATGAATTTGGCAACATTTACACTGTTATTGAACTGAATCGAATTTTGATAAATTTCCCGTTAATGAACAGAATTGAATTTGTATCATAATTGATTAATTTAGCAACATTTACACTGTTATTAAACTGAATAGATTTTTCTATAATTGATTAATTTGACAACATTGACAGTGTTATTGAACTGAATTGATTCAACATTGAACTGAATTGAATTTTTCATAATTGATGAATTTTGCAACATTGAACCTGTTATTGAACTGAATTGAAATAGTTTCATAATTGATGAATTTTGCAACATTGACCCTATTATTGAACTGAATTGAATTTGTTTCATAATTGATGAATTTTGTAATATTTACACTGTTATTGAACTGAATTGATTCAACATTGAACTGAATTGAATTTTTCATAATTGATGAACTTTGCAACACCGAACCTGTTATTGAACTGAATTGAAATAGTTTCATAATTGATGAATTTTGCAACATTGACCCTATTATTGAACTGAATTGAATCAACATTTAACTGAATTATGACACTTGTCTTCTGTAGAGCTGCTTTATAGTTGAATTTGTTTCATAATTGATTAATTTTGTAACATTTACGCAGTTTTTTCCTGTTAAAGCTGCTTTGAATCAATCTGTATTGTATAAAGTGCTGTAGAAATAACTTGTGATTTGTGTGTGTTTCGTGTGTGAGAACTAATAATTTGGATGATAGTGAATGGGTACCTGTCCTCATTTTTCATAAGGAGCATCTCCTCCGTGCTCCCATTGGCCCCGAACACAGTTATGAAAATGTTGGTGTCTGTTCCAGCGTTCTGAGTGTCACCCGTGACGACCGTCACTTCATAAACCACCTGAACAACAGCGAGAACATGAGACGTAACAGACCTGCAATCTTCACAAAGAGATCACTTCACCTTTCCCGTTCTACACACATACACACACACACACACACCAGTCATTCACCAGAGTGACGACCGCATTCTACAAGCGAATCAACTCCCGAAAAATGCAGCAAGTGACAATTTACAAAAATGAAATGCATTGTTTATGGAACCGATCTGAACAACTAGCTGTTAACTCTTTCCCTGCCATTGACGGAATTTTCTGGCGATCCGTGTTTTCACTGTTATACAGTAGGTGGCGCTGTTACGCATGAAAGAGTACAGAATATCCGGATCAAAACACAGGTGAAGGAGGAGCAGAAACAAGCGATAGGAGCATGTAAAATAACCTGATCATCAAATATTAAACAGCATAAATCAAAACTGCGTTACTGAATGCAATGTCGATCTACTCCATCTGTGTTTGATCATCGTTCTGAATCCCATCCGGACGAAATCTTGGACAAAAATAAAAAATTCTCAGCTTTTTGTTCTAAATGTTTTTTTTATGAAACCACATATTCAAGTGTTGATAAAAAAGAATGCATGAAGCTAGAATAATGTTTTTGTTGTTCTTTCTTTTGATATATTGCATGTTCAGATATTCATACAACAAAATATTCCATAAAAGTGATTAAAAATGCTGCCACTCGCTGGCAACTTTTAATTTTTTTTTTTAATTCTGGCAGGCAAAGAGTTAATGACGCATTTAAACGCCTTTTTGAATGTGCAAGAAAAAACATTATTTTAATATTTGTTATATTAATATTTTAAAATAGCTTTTATTTTTATATTTTTAGTTTTCATGTTAATTTTAATTACATTTTTTGTAATTTCATTATGTGCTTTTGACATTTTATTAGTTTTTTTTAAAATCATTTTTATTTCCGTTTTAGTTTCATTGATTTATTTCCAGTTAACAATTTAAAACAAAGAGCTTCAACTTAAACTTATTTCAATTTATTGCCAAGGCAACATTTCTAACTGATTAATATTTATATTTTATGTTATTTCAGCTTTTATTCAATGAACAGAAAAGTTTTTAATAGTTTTATTTTTTATTAATGATAATAATTGTGTTGCCAGATCTTGCTACAAAAAAAGCAAAAAAGAACAAGCCCATAATAAGCCAAAATAAATTCAAATGCTCTTTATCTTGTGAGATAAAAAGTCGCAATTATCTTCTAAAATGTTTTATTCTGTGGCGGAAACGAGCTTAAAACTGCAGAATTTTTAGACGCTGTAGAGTCAAAAATAGCACGTGGCAAAAGCACAGAATGCCAGGACGTTGCTATGGTTACAGCGGTGTCAATCATCCCAATTTCTGGAGCGAGACGGAACGATCATCCTTAAATGCGGTCGTCACTCCTGAAACTGTGTTTGCGACCCCGAGAGTCACACACACTTCATGCCGCCTGGACCTTTCGGATGATGCTGATGGTTGTGGCGTCCAGTATGTTGAAGACTCGGGCCGTCAGACCGTCTCCTCTGTCTTTGGCCAGCCAGCACTTGCACAGAAAGTTGTACTGAATCCCTTTTGTGGGAACGGCCACCGAGAGCTCATCCACCAGCCAGCAGCTTTCCGGAGTCGCTCCGTTGTGGCCCAGCTGAAAACAGGAACACAGAAAGATCCGACAAATCTCCTTTATTTGCTCATGATGTAAATCAGGTCATTCAAACACGCTCTGAATTTCTGCAGCCATGATCACTAGATGATGTTTGGGGTTTATTTACAGAAATTAATACTTTTATTCATCAATTAAATATATCAAAAGTGACATTTATAATGCTACAAAAGATTCTATTTCAAATAAACGCTGTTCTTCTGAACTTTCTATTAAAATAAAATGTATGACGTTTCTACAGAAACATGAACATTGATAATAATCATAAATGTTTCTTGAGCATCAAATCATCATATTAGAGTGATTTCTGAAGGATCATGTGACACTGAAGACTGGAGTAATGATGCTGAAAATTCAGCTTTGATCACAGGAATAAATCACATTTTACTATATAATTACATAGAATTTTTCATAATTGATGAATTTTTCAACATTGACCCTGTTATTGAACAGAATTGAATTTGTTTCATAATTGATTAACTTTTCAACATTGACCATGTTATTGAACAGAATTTAATTTGTTTCATAATTGATCAATTTTTCAATATTGACCCGTTATTGAACAGAATTGAATTTGTTTGATAATTAATGAATTTTGCAACATTGACCCTGTTATTGAACAGAATTGAATTTGTTTGATAATTGATGAATTTTGCAACATTGAACCTGTTATTGAACAGAATTGAATTTGTTTCATAATTGATGAATTTTTCAACATTGACCCTGTTATTGAACAGAATTGAATTTGTTTCATAATTGATGAATTTTGCAACATTAACGCTGTTATTTTCCTGTTGAAGCTGCTTTGAATCAACCTGTATTGTATAAAGCGCTGTAGAAATAACTTGTAATATTTATTAGAAAACAGCTGTTTTACATTGCAATAATATTTCACTGTTTTTCCTGTATTTTTGATACAGAAGAGACTCTTAGACACAATAAAGGTCATCATAATAACGCTATTGTGACCGAGTCTCACCTCGACTCTCTTGATCTCGCCCACGTCGAGTCCGTAGCTCATGAAATGCTCCATTCCTCCGCTGGCGAAGCACTTCTTCCCGTCGGGCAGATCCAGCCAGATCCGCTCCGTCTCCAGATCGCTGGGTCCCATGATGATCACGTAGACCCGACTGCTGGTGCTGCCGTCGCGATCGGCTCCCGTCGACACCGTGAAGTGGTACGGGATCACTGTTGAAACAACAACACAGCGTCTGAGATAAGGATGAAGATTTCATTTGGACATTTGTGGGGACATGAAGGCAGAAGAAAAAACTTTATTTAGGGATTGACATTAAAGCTGACATATTATACCCCATAAATCTATGGTGTCCCCAGAGTGTGTCTGTGGAATTTCAGCTCAAAATCCCCCAGATCATTTATTACAGCTCGTCAAATTTACCCCTTTTTGGGTTGAAAAAAGAACATTGAATTGGTTCCATAATTGATGAATTTTGCAACATTGAACCTGTTATTGAACTGAATTGAATTTGTTTCATAATTGATGAATTTTGCAACATTGAACCTGTTATTGAACTGAATTGAATTTGTTCCATAATTGATGAATTTTGCAACATTGAACCTGTTATTGAACTGAATTGAATTTGTTTCATAATTGATGAATTTTGCAACATTGAACCTGTTATTGAACTAAGTTGAATTTGTTTCATAATTGATGAATTTTGCAACACTGAACCTGTTATTGAACTGAATTGAATTTGTTTCATAATTGATGAATTTTGCAACACTGAACCTGTTATTGAACTGAATTGAATTTGTTTCATAATTGATGAATTTTGCAACATTGAACCTGTTATTGAACTGAATTGAATTTGTTTCATAATTGATGAATTTTGCAACATTGAACCTGTTATTGAACTGAATTGAATTTGTTTCATAATTGATGAATTTTGCAACATTGAACCTGTTATTGAACTAAGTTGAATTTGTTTCATAATTGATGAATTTTGCAACATTGAACCTGTTATTGAACTGAATTGAATTTGTTTCATAATTGATGAATTTTGCAACATTGAACCTGTTATTGAACTGAATTGAATTGGTTCCTTAACTGATGAATTTTGCAACACTGAACCTGTTATTGAACTGAATTGAATTTGTTTCATAATTGATGAATTTTGCAACATTGAACCTGTTATTGAACTGAATTGAATTTGTTTCATAATTGATTAATTTTGCAACATTGAACCTGTTATTGAACTGAATTGAATTTGTTTCATAATTGATGAATTTTGCAACATTGAACCTGTTATTGAACTGAATTGAATTGGTTCCTTAACTGATGAATTTTGCAACACTGAACCTGTTATTGAACTGAATTGAATTGGTTCCATAACTGATGAATTTTGCAACATTGAACCTGTTATTGAACTGAATTGAATTTGTTTCATAACTGATGAATTTTGCAACACTGAACCTGTTATTGAACAGAATTGAATTTGTTTCATAACTGATGAATTTTGCAACATTGAACCTGTTATTGAACTGAATTGAATTGGTTCCATAACTGATGAATTTTGCAACATTGAACCTGTTATTGAACTGAATTGAATTGGTTCCATAACTGATGAATTTTGCAACACTGAACCTGTTATTGAACTGAATTGAATTGGTTCCATAATTGATGAATTTTGCAACACTGAACCTGTTATTGAACTGAATTGAATTTGTTTCATAATTGATGAATTTTGCAACATTGAACCTGTTATTGAACTGAATTGAATTGGTTCCATAACTGATGAATTTTGCAACACTGAACCTGTTATTGAACTGAATTGAATTGGTTCCATAATTGATGAATTTTGCAACACTGAACCTGTTATTGAACTGAATTGAATTGGTTCCATAATTGATGGATTTTGCAACACTGAACCTGTTATTGAACTGAATTGAATTGGTTCCATAACTGATGAATTTTGCAACACTGAACCTGTTATTGAACTGAATTGAATTTGTTAATCAATTCTGTAATGTTATAAGTTAAAGGTAAAGATGACAAGGAGGCAGTCTAACAGAGATTTACCTTTACTGTGTTGTATTACTTTCTCATTAAACTGAACTGTGCACGTAGGCTATGTTTCAAACACTTACTTTACTTGAAAGAGCGCAGATTTCTTACGCATTTACTTTGACTTCTCTGGGACTGTCAATGGTATGACCCACTTCAGATGTTTCCAAAATTACAACAACAGTGGTTACATATAAATATATATGATATAAATATATATACAGGGTTTGAAATTAACACACGCCAAATGCGGGTAAAAATCAACTGTGGCAGGAAACGCGGTCAAATCACGAGCCAATTCGGCGTGTTACTTACTATGTTTACTCACTTTGCAGGAGAAGTTTGTTTAAGACAAATCTGTGCAGATTTAGTGCAAATACTCGTGAGTCATCGTGATATATTAAACACAGCGTATTGCACAGAATCTGCTCATATCTGGCTTACTTTAACCCACGTCATACGCAACAAATAACGGCACGCTTGTTCATTTGCATTGAAGCAATAGTGAAGATTATAAAGCATTTGGTTAACAGAAAAGACATTGTTATTTTCCAACATTCTATATTTTTTTTATGTTCTTTGTACTGTATTGATCCGTCCACATTAAACACATTTTGGTGGAAAAAAAAGGAAGAGGATGAAAGAAGGGAGGAGATGCTGGATGACAGGATTTTTTTTTAATAAGAAATTAATGTATAAATGAATGTATGAAATCAAAATTATATAGTTATACATTGATATAGTTATAGTTATAGAAACTAGTTATAGTTTCTTTTTTCTTTTGGCTAGTAGAAGTTCTGAATGGCCGGTAACTTTAAAATTTAGTAGCCAAATTGGCCGGCGAGTGAAAAAGTTAATTTCAAACCCTGTATATAAATATATGATATACATTTATCAAAATGATTGCTAAGGACAATTCAGTATCGCTGAATATTGGTCGGGACATGTCATTCCACGCTCTTGGTCTGAGAGCTGCACACACACTTCAGAGACGGCAGAGAAACGACTGCATGAACTCACTCGGACCCTCGTCCATAATCACAGCCTTCTTCTTCTTCTTCTTCTTGTTCATGTTGCCGTCCAGCCCTGCTTTAGAGTTCTGCATGCTCTTC
>NC_137137.1:945000-1037500 GCF_949319135.1 Squalius cephalus
CGCCTCCAGGCACGACTACGCCGTATGACTGAAGAATCTTGAACGGATTATGAATAATAACTGAGTTCAGTTTCAGGACTCACGGCTCCTCTCTCAAACTTGTTGCTGCTGCTCTCAGACTTGCTGAGCTTCCGTTCTCCGGTGTCTCCCAGATCCCCGTACACCGTCAGGAAGACGTTAGCATCGGTTCCGGCACCGTACATGTCGCCCGTTCTCACCGTTACTGTGTACGTGTGAGCTGAAGAGAGAGGCAGAACACACACACACACACACACACACACACACACACACACACACACACACACACACACACACACACACACACACACACACACACACACACACACACACACACACACACACACAACATCAGCGCTGGTGTGTTAGAGATGAACACCAATCTGCCTCAGTAACACAATCAATCAGCCTCAGTGACTACTTTGTTAAGAGGAGCTGTCAATCACAGCTGTCAATCATGACATCACATTCCCGTTTTTATAGAATCAAATAACTAACTAACTAAGACCAAACTTATTTAAAAAAAACAACTTAAACTTAAACCAGCATGATAAAAACTACCAAAAATGACAGAAAACATCTTTGGAAAAAACTTATTTGAAGTATAATTTGATTGTTTAGTTTCCATCGCGTCCCATTAGACTACATGGGGAGGGCGGGGCTTATGACTTATACTGGGACCAGCCACCAGGGGGCGATCGAGACGCTTCGGCTTCACTTTTCAGCACTTGTGCGGCACCAGAGCCCGTCTACGGAGAGCCTGGCCACTCCCTATTGAGTCCTATTGTAACGAATTGTGGTTTGTAGTTCCACCAGAGCTCCTCTGGGGGCGATCGCCCATGAGTGCAGAATGAATGGGAGTCTATGGGGCTAGACGGCTAAATGTGTCTCTTTCACCCGATTGCCGTTGAGAAATCTCAGATTTGATTGTAGGTTTTGCAAGTTCAACATGGGTTATAGGTCGAAAGTTGAATGAACGAGTACTTATGTCCTTTCGATTTCTTACAGGTTGAGTTGTTGTTGCCCATAACACGCTAGCATTCTGCTAATGAACGCTGATTGGTCAGTGAAGGACTGATTACGACCAGAGATACTGCTTGATGGCATCGTGTGTATTTTCGGCGTGGTCTTTTAAAGGGGTCATATAATGCCATTTTTGTACAAGCTAATATGATTCTTTAGGGTCTAAATTAAAAGTTTGTAATATACTTTAATTAAAAATTCTCATTAGTATTGTAAGAAAACACTAATTTTACCTGGTCAAAAACAGCTCTGTTTTCAGCACGCCGTTTCAGTGCATGTGTCTTTAAATGATAATGAGCTTTGCTCACCCCGCCCCTCTGTTCTGTGGGTACACCGTATCTAACACAATAACCACGTGTTATTCGTTATAAACGTGTGATTATGAATTATATTGAGAACGTCGTACATAGAAAACATGCCGTAATGTACCCTGAGTGTAAACCTTAGACGCATTCATTGTGAAGCCTGCAGCAAGGTTTGCAAATTTCGCAAAGATTAATATAAATACTAATATAAAGGTTAATAAAACATTACACTCACATCTTCTGGAGGTTCAGCAGTAACACGTTGGTACCGATCCGTTTTTTCTCGTTTGTAAAGCTGTCTGGTGTGAAATGATTTGCGTAAACATGAAAGCATGGACGATCGTGGGGAATCCCCGTGAGGGAATCCCCGTGTCAATCCTTTGGGCATATCGCTTCAAAAACAAAACTCAGCCACTGCATCTTCAACGGCTCAGATTTAGGAACATCCAAATGACTGCTGTGTTCCTTATTACATCTAAGAACAGAACACCACAATCGCTTAGACGCCATTCTACTCCAGCATATCAACAATGGCGGACTACTATGACGACGGCTGTCACAGCTCGCTCAGGGCGGGTCTTGTGTTGAAACACGGCTGTCAATCACAATCGCGGGAGGGGCGTACGATCTTATGACGTCACAATATCGAACGGCTTGATTTTATAGATGGTCAAACATATATGGAGATTAAAACAAAACCACTGGATGGATTTTAATCATGATAGGATGGTTGTGTACAGGCACTGCCAACAGACATTTCAGTGCAATCAACTTGTAAAAGTGCATGTACCATTATATGACCCCTTTAAAACAACAAAACAAAAACTCTTCTAGCACGTGTATTTACCTGTGTCAGCTGTGTTGTGTGTTTCCCTGTGTCAGCTGTGTTGTGTGTTTACCTGTGTCAGCTGTGTTGTGTGTTTCCCTGTGTCAGCTGTGTTGTGTGTTTCCCTGTGTCAGCTGTGTTGTGTGTTTCCCTGTGTCAGCTGTGTTGTGTGTTTCCCTGTGTCAGCTGTGTCGTGTGTTTGCCTGTGTCAGCTGTGTTGTGTGTTTACCTGTGTCAGCTGTGTTGTGTGTTTCCCTGTGTCAGCTGTGTTGTGTGTTTCCCTGTGTCAGCTGTGTTGTGTGTTTCCCTGTGTCAGCTGTGTTGTGTGTTTCCCTGTGTCAGCTGTGTTGTGTGTTTCCCTGTGTCAGCTGTGTTGTGTGTTTCCCTGTGTCAGCTGTGTCGTGTGTTTGCCTGTGTCAGCTGTGTTGTGTGTTTACCTGTGTCAGCTGTGCTGTGTGTTTCCCTGTGTCAGCTGTGTTGTGTGTTTACCTGTGTCAGCTGTGTTGTTGTGTTTCCCTGTGTCAGCTGTGTTGTGTGTTTACCTGTGTCAGCTGTGTTGTTGTGTTTCCCTGTGTCAGCTGTGTTGTGTGTTTACCTGTGTCAGCTGTGTTGTGTGTTTCCCTGTGTCAGCTGTGTTGTGTGTTTCCCTGTGTCAGCTGTGTTGTGTGTTTCCCTGTGTCGGCTGTGCTGTGTGTTTGCCTGTGTCAGCTGTGTTGTGTGTTTCCCTGTGTCAGCTGTGTTGTGTGTTTCCCTGTGTCAGCTGTGTTGTGTGTTTACCTGTGTCAGCTGTGTTGTGTGTTTCCCTGTGTCAGCTGTGTTGTGTGTTTGCCTGTGTCAGCTGTGTTGTGTGTTTCCCTGTGTCAGCTGTGTTGTGTGTTTGCCTGTGTCAGCTGTGTTGTGTGTTTACCTGTGTCAGCTGTGTTGTGTGTTTGCCTGTGTCGGCTGTGTTGTGTGTTTACCTGTGTCAGCTGTGTTGTGTGTTTGCCTGTGTCGGCTGTGTTGTGTGTTTACCTGTGTCAGCTGTGTTGTGTGTTTCCCTGTGTCGGCTGTGTTGTGTGTTTCCCTGTGTCAGCTGTGTTGTGTGTTTCCCTGTGTCAGCTGTGTTGTGTGTTTCCCTGTGTCAGCTGTGTTGTGTGTTTCCCTGTGTCAGCTGTGTTGTGTGTTTGCCTGTGTCAGCTGTGTTGTGTGTTTACCTGTGTCAGCTGTGTTGTGTGTTTGCCTGTGTCGGCTGTGTTGTGTGTTTACCTGTGTCGGCTGTGTTGTGTGTTTGCCTGTGTCGGCTGTGTTGTGTGTTTACCTGTGTCAGCTGTGTTGTGTGTTTGCCTGTGTCAGCTGTGTTGTGTGTTTGCCTGTGTCGGCTGTGTTGTGTGTTTACCTGTGTCGGCTGTGTTGTGTGTTTGCCTGTGTCAGCTGTGTTGTGTGTATCCCTGTGTCGGCTGTGTTGTGTGTTTACCTGTGTCAGCTGTGTTGTGTGTTTCCCTGTGTCAGCTGTGTTGTGTGTTTACCTGTGTCGGCTGTGTTGTGTGTTTACCTGTGTCAGCTGTGTCGTGTGTTTCCCTGTGTCAGCTGTGTTGTGTGTTTACCTGTGTCAGCTGTGTTGTGTGTTTGCCTGTGTCGGCTGTGTTGTGTGTTTACCTGTGTCGGCTGTGTTGTGTGTATCCCTGTGTCGGCTGTGTTGTGTGTTTACCTGTGTCAGCTGTGTTGTGTGTTTACCTGTGTCAGCTGTGTTGTGTGTTTGCCTGTGTCGGCTGTGTTGTGTGTTTACCTGTGTCGGCTGTGTTGTGTGTTTGCCTGTGTCAGCTGTGTTGTGTGTATCCCTGTGTCAGCTGTGTTGTGTGTTTCCCTGTGTCAGCTGTGTCGTGTGTTTGCCTGTGTCAGCTGTGTTGTGTGTTTACCTGTGTCAGCTGTGTTGTGTGTTTGCCTGTGTCGGCTGTGTTGTGTGTTTACCTGTGTCGGCTGTGTTGTGTGTTTGCCTGTGTCAGCTGTGTTGTGTGTTTCCCTGTGTCAGCTGTGTTGTGTGTTTACCTGTGTCAGCTGTGTCGTGTGTTTACCTGTGTCAGCTGTGTTGTGTGTTTACCTGTGTCGGCTGTGTTGTATGTTTACCTGTGTCACGTGTGTTTGCCTGTGTCGGCTGTGTCGTGTGTTTGCCTGTGTCGGCTGTGTTGTGTGTTTACCTGTGTCAGCTGTGTTGTGTGTCGGCTGTGTTGTGTGTTTACCTGTGTCAGCTGTGTTGTGTGTTTGCCTGTGTCAGCTGTGTTGTGTGTTTGCCTGTGTTAGCTGTGTTGTGTGTTTGCCTGTGTCGGCTGTGTTGTGTGTTTACCTGTGTCAGCTGTGTTGTGTGTTTACCTGTGTCAGCTGTGTTGTGTGTTTGCCTGTGTCAGCTGTGTTGTGTGTTTACCTGTGTCAGCTGTGTTGTGTGTATACCTTTTCGTGGAGTTTCGTGGAGGGGTGAGGTGTCTAAGACACAACATCTAGCTACTGGAGTGCCTCAGGGCTCAGTGCTTGGACCACTTCTCTTCTCCATCTACATGACATCACTAGGATCTGTGATTCAGAAACATGGTTTTTCCTATCACTGCTACGCTGATGACACACAACTCTACCTCTCATTCCAGCCCGACGATCCGACGGTAGCTGATCGTATCTCAGCCTGCCTGACAGACATTTCTGGCTGGATGAAGGACCACCACCTTCAACTAAACCTTGCGAAGACAGAGCTACTCGTGGTCCCGGCCAACCCAACACTTCACCACAACTTCACCATTCAGCTAGACTCGTCATCCATAACTCCATCTAGATCAGCCAGGAACCTTGGTGTGGTAATTGATGATCAATTGAACTTCACAGACCACATTGCAAGAACTGCCCGGTCATGTAGATTTGCCTTGTACAACATTAGGAGGATCAGACCCTTCCTATCAGAACATGCTACTCAACTCCTTGTCCAAGCGCTTGTTTTATCCAGACTTGACTATTGCAACGCTCTCCTGGCTGGTCTTCCAGCTTGCACAGTCAAACCTCTGCAACTGATCCAGAACGCCGCAGCTAGAGTGGTCTTTAACGAGCCGAAAAGGGCACATGTCACTCCTCTCCTCACAAAACTGCACTGGTTGCCAGTTGCCGCTCGCATCAAATTCAAGTCACTGACGTTTGCCTACAGAACAACCACTGGTTCTGCTCCCTTTTACTTTAACTCTTTACTTCAGACTTATGTGCCTTCCAGGAACTTGCGCTCTGCAAGTGAACGGCGTCTTGTGGTGCCATCTCAAAGAGGCACAAAATCTCTTTCTCGGACCTTTACCATGACTGTTCCCTGCTGGTGGAATGATCTGCCGAACTCAACCAGAGCGGCTGAGTCCATAGCCACTTTTAAGAAACGGCTGAAGACACTTCTTTTTCGACAGCACTTGATCCAGTAATACTAACACTTTCTCTCTACTACTCTATTCTGTTCTATTAAAAAAAAAAAAAAAAAAAAAAAAAAATGCGTTTATTTAAACTGAGAAGGGTCATAGCACTTGCATTTTGTTGTCCTACTGCTAGTTTAACTGCTTCTATTGTTCTCATTTGTAAGTCGCTTTGGATAAAAGCGTCTGCTAAATGAATAAATGTAAATGTAATGTAAATGTACCTGTGTAAGCTGTGTTGTGTGTTTACCTGTGTCAGCTGTGTTGTGTGTTTCCCTGTGTCAGCTGTGTTGTGTGTTTACCTGTGTCAGCTGTGTTGTGTGTTTGCCTGTGTCAGCTGTGTTGTGTGTTTGCCTGTGTCAGCTGTGTCGTGTGTTTACCTGTGTCGGCTGTGTCGTGTGTTTGCCTGTGTCAGCTGTGTTGTGTGTTTGCCTGTGTCAGCTGTGTTGTGTGTTTACCTGTGTCAGCTGTGTTGTGTGTTTCCCTGTGTCAGCTGTGTTGTGTGTTTCCCTGTGTCAGCTGTGTTGTGTGTTTGCCTGTGTCAGCTGTGTTGTGTGTTTGCCTGTGTTAGCTGTGTTGTGTGTTTGCCTGTGTCGGCTGTGTTGTGTGTTTACCTGTGTCAGCTGTGTTGTGTGTTTACCTGTGTCAGCTGTGTTGTGTGTTTACCTGTGTCAGCTGTGTTGTGTGTTTCCCTGTGTCAGCTGTGTTGTGTGTTTGCCTGTGTCAGCTGTGTTGTGTGTTTGCCTGTGTCAGCTGTGTCGTGTGTTTACCTGTGTCGGCTGTGTCATGTGTTTGCCTGTGTCAGCTGTGTTGTGTGTTTGCCTGTGTCAGCTGTGTTGTGTGTTTACCTGTGTCAGCTGTGTTGTGTGTTTCCCTGTGTCAGTTGTGTTGTGTTTCCCTGTGTCAGCTGTGTTGTGTGTTTACCTGTGTCAGCTGTGTCGTGTGTTTACCTGTGTCGGCTGTGTCGTGTGTTTGCCTGTGTCAGCTGTGTTGTGTGTTTGCCTGTGTCAGCTGTGTTGTGTGTTTACCTGTGTCAGCTGTGTTGTGTGTTTCCCTGTGTCAGCTGTGTTGTGTGTTTCCCTGTGTCAGCTGTGTTGTGTGTTTGCCTGTGTCAGCTGTGTTGTGTGTTTGCCTGTGTTAGCTGTGTTGTGTGTTTGCCTGTGTCGGCTGTGTTGTGTGTTTACCTGTGTCAGCTGTGTTGTGTGTTTACCTGTGTCAGCTGTGTTGTGTGTTTACCTGTGTCAGCTGTGTTGTGTGTTTCCCTGTGTCAGCTGTGTTGTGTGTTTCCCTGTGTCAGCTGTGTTGTGTGTTTGCCTGTGTCAGCTGTGTTGTGTGTTTACCTGTGTCGGCTGTGTTGTATGTTTACCTGTGTCACGTGTGTTTACCTGTGTCAGCTGTGTCGTGTGTTTGCCTGTGTCGGCTGTGTTGTGTGTTTACCTGTGTCAGCTGTGTTGTGTGTCGGCTGTGTTGTGTGTTTGCCTGTGTTAGCTGTGTTGTGTGTTTGCCTGTGTCGGCTGTGTTGTGTGTTTCCCTGTGTCAGCTGTGTTGTGTGTTTCCCTGTGTCAGCTGTGTTGTGTGTTTCCCTGTGTTAGCTGTGTTGTGTGTTTCCCTGTGTCAGCTGTGTTGTGTGTTTACCTGTGTCAGCTGTGTTGTGTGTTTCCCTGTGTTAGCTGTGTTGTGTGTTTACCTGTGTCAGCTGTGTTGTGTGTTTGCCTGTGTCAGCTGTGTTGTGTGTTTCCCTGTGTCAGCTGTGTTGTGTGTTTGCCTGTGTCAGCTGTGTTGTGTGTTTCCCTGTGTCAGCTGTGTTGTGTGTTTCCCTGTGTTAGCTGTGTTGTGTGTTTACCTGTGTTAGCTGTGTTGTGTGTTTGCCTGTGTCAGCTGTGTCGTGTGTTTGCCTGTGTCAGCTGTGTTGTGTGTTTCCCTGTGTTAGCTGTGTTGTGTGTTTCCCTGTGTCGGCTGTGTTGTGTGTTTACCTGTGTCAGCTGTGTTGTCGATGCCTCGAGAGAAAAGAAAGTGCAGAGCTGAAAGCACCAAAGTGACTGAAGGATTGCCGTAAAGCAGTATCTCTGGTCGTACGATGTGTATGACGTCATGGACATTTTAAAAGACTTTTTAAAGCAAATAAGTGACTCTACATTTACATTTACATTTATTCATTTAGCTGACGCTTTTATCCAAAGCGACTTACAATTGCTATATATGTCAGAGGTCGCACGCCTCTGGAGCAACTAGGGGTTAAGTGTCTTGCTCAGGGACACATTGGTGTCTCACAGTGGATTCGAACCCGGGTCTCTCACACCAAAGGCAGGTGTCTTATCCATTGCGCCACACCACCACTCTAAAAAATCTAACACCCAGCAATGTGTAATTTCTTTGCATCTCCTTTCGAATTCAACATTCAAATTACTAGACAAAAAATTATATCCTGAGAAAAGTGGATTTTGAGGGGTTTAGCGCCATAGACCTCCATTCATTCTGCACTCGTCCTGTGAGCGCCCTCATGTGGAGCCAGAGTGGAACTGCAACCGGTTCAGAAGCCGGAAGTTCACTGAGAGTGGAAGTCCTCCACTTATTAGACATTCTCTGGTGTCAGTGCTGACGTACTCTCGAGAGCGTCCTCCACCTCGATCTCGCTGTGTTTGAGCGTGCCGTCTCTCAGAAGCTTCTCCGTGATGATGTCCGATGGCACCAGCTCTCTCACAGTCTCCCCGTCGTCCTCGGACCGGGCCAGCCAGCGCTCGCAGGGGAAGATGGTGGTCTCCGAACCCTGGACAAACACACCGCTCACAACACTGATCTTCTCTAATACTGATAGATCTAACCTGTTAATCTTAAAGGAGTAGTTCACCCAAACATAAAAATTATCCCAAGATTTACTCAGTTTATAGGCAGGTCTTCTTATCAGATAAAACAATGATCAACCTCAATACGTTTTTAATGCACATTTATGAGCGTTTCCATCCAGCGATGTCCCAAAATTTGCATAAAAATAGGCGGGTGGAAGCGTAGCCTAACTTAAGTTACCTTTCCTTTTCTTAAAAGTCTTCTGATTTCCACTCTGTCCAGATGCCAGCCGGGGTTCGTCCCTTTGTTATCATGTCCGATGCGGATCTTCTCGATGATGTCTCCAATGTCTTCCAGCTTCGCAGAGAGACACAGAACAACACCGACTGAGACTTAATCATAATGGACAACTAGATAAAAAAAAGTTTGTAGACAAGCTTTAAGTTGGCTTGAGAAAGCAGCCAGAAAGTTTGAAGTAGATTTAGTTTTACTTAAGTAGAAGTTTTAAAAGGCAGAATTTTTAAGAGATAGATAGATAGATGCTAGGGTGATTGCTAGGGTGTTGCTATGCGTTTAGTAGGGTGCTCTGGGTGGTTTCTAGGGTGTTGCTATGCGGTTGCTAGGGTACTTGGGGTGGTGGCGGCTAAGGTGTTGCTATGCAGTTGCTAAAGTATTCTGAGTGGTTGCTAGGGTGTTGCTATGTGGTTGCTAGGTGAGTGGTTGCTAGGGTGTTGCTATATGGTTGCTAGGGTGTTGCTATGCGGTTGCTAGGTATTCTGAGTGGTTGCTAGGGTGTTGCCATGCATTTGCTAGGTTACTGGGGTGGTTTCTAGTGTGTTGCTATGTGGTTGCTATGCAGTAGGGTGCTCAGGGTGGTATTTATGGTATATTATTTGTATTTACTATAAATTATTTATCCGTGCACATCATAATTATTGTGTTAAATTCATGTTCCTGGTGATCTTGAATCAGAATAAGTTCCTCTTGCAGCATCTCTCCTCTCCTCTGATGATGTGGGCGGGGCAACCTGTCACTCACATGAGATCCACCAATAGCAAACCACAACCATCCAATCAATTCCCCACAGACAAAATCAAGCCCCGCCCACATTAGTTATTGTTCCAGAAGCGTTTCACTCGGATATACGACACAATAGAGGAGAAAAGACCAGCTCAACTTTAACACTGATGGTAGACGCTCACCTCCACTATGAACATGTCTTCTGCTGATCTCTCAAATGCCAAGCGTCTCTCTCTCTTGTTGACGCACAGGTACTTCTGCTGCGTTGCTAGGCCCTTCTGACCGTACAGGACTATGAAGACGTTCGCGTCCGTCCCCGCGGCGAAGACGTCGCTCGTGAAGGTGGTTATCTCATAGGGAACGACTACAGGTGAAGGACAGGGTGAACAAGTCAGTGAACATTATTCAGTCAGTGACAAACATCAGAAGGACCCCCCAGCTCGTGAACAGAACCAATCAGAGTTGAGGCGGCAGTGCCTGAAGTTAACGATGAACTTGGTGGAAGAGCAGGAGACTGACTGACTGACTGACTGACTGACAAAATGTCGGGGAAATAAAACATAAATCAGGGAACCAGAAACGCTATGAAAAGAAGGAGAGGGAGGCCAGGAGAGGTGTTGTATCCCAGTCGATCAAGACGTTCTTAAAGACAGGTTGTATTGTTATTTCGCTGGGAATAAGAAAACTACCGTCTACAGTCTGCCGGTCCTGTCACTCTTCATCATCGGCGCGCACCACAATCCACCGAATGATTACGTGGTCAAAATCCCTGTCTTTTACACTATTGTAAATAAAGTCACGACGTATTGCATTATGCACCGGACCTGCCGGCTGATGATGTATTTATTACATCAAGAAAACACGAATACAACACACTGCACTTGAATGAATAAATTATAGTGTTATTTAATAATATTACCAGTTCCATATTATATTTATTAAAAAAATAAGACAATACATTACTTTATTTTTTAAATTAGACTGCATTCTTGTCAATTTCTAAATGTTTACTTTTTGATTTATGAATTATAACAGATTAATGGGAAAAACACATTATTTTGCTGTTACTTTTTTTAAATTGGTTTTATTATTTAACAATTTCTTGCTTTTTGTTAGTTTTTATTAGTTGTAATTTTTATATAAACATTTAACTTTTAAAATAAAGGTTTTACAACAACATCACCATCTTCTGTTATATGTGCGCCTCCATGCTCATCCATTGTACAGTATATGATATTGGTGGAGGGTGGTGGGGCCCACATCAACATTTTTGTTTCCTCTAGCTACAGCCCTGGCTGGACGACTCACAGAAAATGTGCTTTTAATGTGATTTTAAACCATTCAACTGTTTTCTGTGCTGCAGGCGTGTGTAACAGTATATTGGATCCGTGAAGCTCTTAAAGTGACAGCACTAATATTCCTGCTTCCTGCTGCCGTCTCTATAGCAACACTAATATTCCTGCTGCTGTCTCTATAGTAACACTAATATTCCTGCTGCTGTCTCTATAGTAACACTAATATTCCTGCTGCCGTCTCTATAGTAACACTAATATCTCTATAGCAACACTAATATTCCTGCTGCCGTCTCTATAGCAACACTAATATTCCTGCTGCCGTCTCTATAGCAACACTAATATTCCTGCTGCCGTCTCTATAGCAACACTAATATTCCTGCTGCTGTCTCTATAGTAACACTAATATTCCTGCTGCCGTCTCTATAGTAACACTAATATCTCTATAGCAACACTAATATTCCTGCTGCCGTCTCTATAGCAACACTAATATTCCTGCTGCCGTCTCTATAGCAACACTAATATTCCTGCTGCCGTCTCTATAGTAACACTAATATTCCTGCTGCCGTCTCTATAGCAACAGTAATATTCCTGCTGCCGTCTCTATAGCAACACTAATATTCCTGCTGCCGTCTCTATAGTAACACTAATATTCTTGCTGCCGTCTCTATAGTAACAGTAATATTCCTGCTGCCGTCTCTATAGCAACACTAATATTCCTGCTGCCGTCTCTATAGCAACACTAATATTCCTGCTTCCTGCTGCCGTCTCTATAGCAACACTAATATTCCTGCTGCCGTCTCTATAGTAACACTAATATCTCTATAGCAACACTAATATTCCTGCTGCCGTCTCTATAGCAACACTAATATTCCTGCTGCCGTCTCTATAGCAACACTAATATTCCTGCTGCCGTCTCTATAGTAACACTAATATTCCATAGTAGTAACACTAATATTCTTGCTGCCGTCTCTATAGTAACAGTAATATTCCTGCTGCCGTCTCTATAGTAACACTAATATTCCTGCTGCCGTCTCTATAGTAACACTAATATCTCTATAGCAACACTAATATTCCTGCTGCCGTCTCTATAGCAACACTAATATTCCTGCTGCCGTCTCTATAGCAACACTAATATTCCTGCTTCCTGCTGCCGTCTCTATAGCAACACTAATATTCCTGCTTCCTGCTGCCGTCTCTATAGCAACACTAATATTCCTGCTGCCGTCTCTATAGTAACACTAATATCTCTATAGCAACACTAATATTCCTGCTGCCGTCTCTATAGCAACACTAATATTCCTGCTGCCGTCTCTATAGCAACACTAATATTCCTGCTGCCGTCTCTATAGTAACACTAATATTCCATAGTAGTAACACTAATATTCTTGCTGCCGTCTCTATAGCAACACTAATATTGCTGCCGTCTCTATAGCAACACTAATATTCCTGCTGCCGTCTCTATAGTAACAGTAATATTCCTGCTGCCGTCTCTATAGTAACACTAATATTCCTGCTGCCGTCTCTATAGCAACACTAATATTCCTGCTGCCGTCTCTATAGCAACACTAATATTCCTGCTGCCGTCTCTATAGTAACACTAATATTCCTGCTGCCGTCTCTATAGTAACACTAATATTCTTGCTGCCGTCTCTATAGTAACACTAATATTCCTGCTGCCATCTCTATAGTAACACTAATATTCCTGCTGCCGTCTCTATAGCAACACTAATATTCCTGCTGCCGTCTCTATAGTAACACTAATATTCCTGCTGCCGTCTCTATAGCAACAGTAATATTCCTGCTGCCGTCTCTATAGCAACACTAATATTCCTGCTGCCGTCTCTATAGTAACACTAATATTCTTGCTGCCGTCTCTATAATAACACTAATATTCCTGCTGTCGTCTCTATAGTAACACTAATATTCCTGCTGCCGTCTCTATAGTAACAGTAATATTCCTGCTGCCGTCTCTATAGCAACACTAATATTCCTGCTGCCGTCTCTATAGCAACAGTAATATTCCTGCTGCCGTCTCTATAGCAACACTAATATTCCTGCTGCCGTCTCTATAGTAACACTAATATTCTTGCTGCCGTCTCTATAATAACACTAATATTCCTGCTGTCGTCTCTATAGTAACACTAATATTCCTGCTGCCGTCTCTATAGTAACACTAATATTCCTGCTGTCGTCTCTATAGTAACACTAATATTCCTGCTGCCGTCTCTATAGTAACGTCTCTATAGTAACACTAATATTCCTGCTGCCGTCTCTATAGTAACACTAATATTCCTGCTGCCGTCTCTATAGTAACAGTAATATTCCTGCTGCCGTCTCTATAGCAACATTAATATTCCTGCTGCCGTCTCTATAGTAACATTAATATTCCTGCTGCCGTCTCTATAGTAACAGTAATATTCCTGCTGCCGTCTCTATAGTAACAGTAATATTCCTGCTGCCGTCTCTATAGTAACACTAATATTCCTGCTGCCGTCTCTATAGTAACAGTAATATTCCTGCTGCCGTCTCTATAGTAACAGTAATATTCCTGCTGCCGTCTCTATAGTAACACTAATATTCCTGCTGTCGTCTCTATAGTAACAGTAATATTCCTGCTGCCGTCTCTATAGTAACGTCTCTATAGTAACAGTAATATTCCTGCTGCCGTCTCTATAGTAACGTCTCTATAGTAACACTAATATTCTTGCTGCCGTCTCTATAGTAACAGTAATATTCCTGCTGCCGTCTCTATAGTAACAGTAATATTCCTGCTGCCGTCTCTATAGCAACACTAATATTCCTGCTGTCGTCTCTATAGCAACACTAATATTCCTGCTGTCGTCTCTATAGTAACACTAATATTCCTGCTGCCGTCTCTATAGCAACACTAATATTCCTGCTGCCGTCTCTATAGCAACACTAATATTCCTGCTGTCGTCTCTATAGTAACACTAATATTCCTGCTGCCGTCTCTATAGTAACACTAATATTCCTGCTGTCGTCTCTATAGCAACACTAATATTCCTGCTGTCGTCTCTATAGTAACACTAATATTCCTGCTGCCGTCTCTATAGCAACACTAATATTCCTGCTGCCGTCTCTATAGCAACACTAATATTCCTGCTGCCGTCTCTATAGTAACACTAATATTCCTGCTGCCGTCTCTATAATTACACTAATCAAACAACAAAAGACAAAGAGAAAAGAACTTGTTCTTGACTGAATAACTTACGTAACTATATTTGTAATGTATATTTTATTTATAAAGTGCAGTTATTTTATCATTTGATTACAGTTTCTGTACCGGAATACCCGAAAATCTTAAAAAACTGTTAATTTCAATCGTATATTAGTTCAGCTGTATTTAATTGTTGCGATTGCTAATTTTTTATTTGTTCTTTTTGTTCTGTGTTTTTCTATGGTATTTTTAAACCACAGGCAAAAGTTCCTTGCGTAAGTGTTTTTAGCCCATTGATTTTTTGTTCATGATATTCAGTTACAATTGAATGTTTTGCAATAAGACTAAATGTGAATGATATCTTAGGGTTTTTATTACCATATTGGAATCGAAATTAGGAATCGATAAGCAGAATCGAAATCGGAATCGTTAAACTTCAAATGATACCCAAACCTAGAGGAAAGTCATTTTTTGCAGTGCATCTGTTTCTAATAGGGGTGTATCAATATATCGTGTCGCAATATATCGCAATACAAAAATGCAACAATATGTATCGCGGATAGTGACAATATGTATCGTGGATAGTGACAATATGTATCGAGGATAGTGACAATATGTATCGAGGATAGTGACAATATGTATCGAGGATAGTGACAATATGTATCGAGGATAGTGACAATATGTATCGAGGATAGTGACAATATGTATCGCGGATAGTGACAATATGTATCGAGGATAGTGACAATATGTATCGCGGATAGTGACAATATGTATCGAGGATAGTGACAATATGTATCGAGGATAGTGACAATATGTATCGCGGATAGTGACAATATGTATCGCGAATAGTGACAATATGTATCGCGGATAGTGACAATATGTATCGTGGATAGTGACAATATGTATCGCGGATAGTGACAATATGTATCGCGAATAGTGACAATATGTATCGAGGATAGTGACAATATGTATCGAGGATAGTGACAATATGTATCGAGGATAGTGACAATATGTATCGAGGATAGTGACAATATGTATCGCGGATAGTGACAATATGTATCGCGAATAGTGACAATATGTATCGCGAATAGTGACAATATGTATCGAGGATAGTGACAATATGTATCGAGGATAGTGACAATATGTATCGAGGATAGTGACAATATGTATCGCGGATAGTGACAATATGTATCGCGAATAGTGACAATATGTATCGCGAATAGTGACAATATGTATCGAGGATAGTGACAATATGTATCGCGGATAGTGACAATATGTATCGAGGATAGTGACAATATGTATCGCGGATAGTGACAATATGTATCGCGAATAGTGACAATATGTATCGCGAATAGTGACAATATGTATCGAGGATAGTGACAATATGTATCGCGGATAGTGACAATATGTATCGCGAATAGTGACAATATGTATCGAGGATAGTGACAATATGTATCGCGAATAGTGACAATATGTATCGAGGATAGTGACAATATGTATCGCGGATAGTGACAATATGTATCGAGGATAGTGACAATATGTATCGCGGATAGTGACAATATGTATCGCGGATAGTGACAATATGTATCGCGAATAGTGACAATATGTATCGAGGATAGTGACAATATGTATCGAGGATAGTGACAATATGTATCGAGGATAGTGACAATATGTATCGAGGATAGTGACAATATGTATCGTGGATAGTTTACCCAAAATAAAAATTACTTGGTGACACAAAATTCACAGTTTACACAGTCAGAACTACATTAAACTACTATATATAACATTGATTATAATGTATAATAATGCAATGGGGGAATAATTCTGTTTTCAGCTTCAGAATCATGAATATTGTTATTCTGGTGTCTCTATTATCCTGTGCATTGGTTTTCCAGCTCCAAGTCCAAACCTATTAATTTACACACCCAAATTTATCGCAATCGCAATAATATCGTATTGTGAGTTCAGTATCGTGATATGTATCGAACTGTGACATGAGGGTATCGTTACACCTCTAGTTTCTAATCAGCTAAACAGTGTTAATGGAAGCATAGGACGAGTAAATTAATCTCTTTCTCGTCTCTTACATGGTGTGTAAAGCTCAGTCTGCAGCTCGGCGGGATACAGATCTCGGACGACGGCTCCGTCATCTTCTCCTCGGTCCAGCCAGCGTCCGCATGGGAAGCGAAGTCTCTGTCCTTGAGAAGGAGCATCAATCTCCACCCAGTCCAGGAACCAGCCCGCCGAGCCTCCTGGAAAACACACACATCCGTGATACCGGCCGGCATGTTCCCGGGATACTCCAGTCATGCTTTAGCCAGAAGTGCAAAGAGTAATATGTATATATAAAAGCACTGTATCATTTAATTTTATATATTAAACAATATTATTGATCTCCTGCATTGACATCATTATATGAGAACTGAACTGAGCTGGACGGTGACATCACGGTTTTCTCCAGAGCGGCTGTATATATATATATGAATTAAATGAATAACTCTTTTACAATGGAAATTAATCATCACTGAACTTACTTAAGCTGGACGCTATTTTCTTCAAGACACAAACATTGTTGCATTATTTTCCTGTTATCTCAGTAAAGCTGCTGTGAAACACTCTGTATTGTAAAAAACGCTGTATAAATAAAGCTGACTTGACTTGACATTTGTTAAAGTGCATTTAAGATGCAGATGGAAGACCAGTTAGTGCAAATATAACGGGTCCATACACATAATATTTCAGATGATATCTTCAGCTTAAAGTCTTAATTTGATCTCAGTTTCTCCTCACTGTTGTCTAGGAACGTTAGAGGTTCATTTGTGATGTATTTCCTGTGTGTTGTTGATGATGTACAACAAGAACAACAGTGGCCATTAAGAGCGTTTCTGTAAAGTTGCCAGGCAAACTAACACCAGACGGGTGACGAACGTTTGCAAGCACTCGAGCGAATCCTGTCTGATTCAATCCCAGCTGTCACTCTCTCCTCAAGTCCTGCTGGGAGGTTCGTATTTACGAGTTGGGAAGTCAAGATGGCGGAGCACCTTCTCTTAAAGGGGTCCTTGATTATGATTTCACTTTTCTAACTTTAGTTAGTGTGTAATGTTGCTGTTTGAGCATAAACAACATCTGCAAAGTTACGACGCTCAAACTTTAATGCAAAGGGAGATTTTCTTTTACAGAAATAGCTCTTTAAGGACTACAACAAACGGCTGGTAGGAACTACAACGAGCTTCTTCCTGGGTTGGTGACATCACAAACCCTAAAATTTACATAAACCCCGCCCCCAGGAACACAGAGGTGAGGCCATGTTGGGCTGCTTTAGAGAAGAGGAAGAGTTGCTGTCACTGTTTTTTACACCCCGGAAAAAGTTTGCCGTAACTTAAGGCTGATGAACTTAGAGAGGTTAATATATATTTTTAACACTGTTCCTGAAGATTATGACCTCAACGGTTGTCTGAGCGCTGCACATTTTACAGAGAACAGCTTCCAGAAGAGAGTATATGCAGGCTATATGCACAAAAGCTTCTCCTGAGAGACGGAGCCATTCACATTTTGTCGGAACAATCTGTCATTTATGGATCAAAACTTGTTAGTATGTCTTATTAATTGTAGTTGTGTTTTCTATTGACAGTTCCAATTATAAGCTTTATGTAGTTGCTATGATGTAAACGAATGGCAAAGCTTTGCCTCCGCTCGCCTGCTAACTAACATTACAGTATTGATGTAGTGTTTACTGGAGCTTTTGTAAGAATGTTCACCGGCCCTTAGGAAAATTAACCATAATTTTGTGATTACTGTTTGTATTAGCATAGTTTTCCGACAAATATGATTAAGTGGTGGATAGCATTAGAGAAGAAATATTAGATATTTCTATATGTTTCTTATATTTCTATGAGAAAATGACATAAAAAAAAACATACCACTCTGAAACGTCCTGTGAAATCCGTGCTTGAAATCCGTTCAGCACGATCCTCTTGTTTGTTAACATTGTCAGGGTCTGAATCAGGCTCGAAATGGTTTGGAATTGACGCCATGGTTAATATTTACATCTGAGCATTTCCCGAACACACACTAAGTGCTGTCAATCACAACACACTGGGCCAGCTAACCAATCACAGCACATTTCGTATTTCAGAAGGAGGAGCTTCAGCGAAAACGACGCGTTCAACCAGACTGGGGAGAGAGGAGCTGTAATAATGTAAAATATGTGAAAAATAATGCGTTTTTTGAAAAATCAAGCATGAAAACATGTTCTAGTACACCCCAAAACAAAATCAAGACTTCGTAAAAGGGCGTAATAGGACTCCTTTAAATAACTACACAAGTTTTTCCAACTCTACTTCTAGAAAATGAAGAACAAAGAATCAGGTGTGTTTAGCTTTTTAATGTTTTAATTAACTTATGAAGCCACTGCAAACTTTATCGTTACATATTATATTGATGCACTGCTATTATATTTTTTGTGCAGGCAATTAGTTTATTTTGTTGTAAATAAAAAAGCCTGAGAATGTAATTTGTTAAAAACCTTTAAGTAACACACGTTTCTCACTAACCCTTGTAAACTCGTAAATCCCAAGCTTCCCACTGGTATTTCCGACTTTGTGGTGGAGTTCGAGTGCGATCAACTCGTAAACATGATCTTTCCGACATGACATGAACGCACCATCATGTGCTGTCGCTCACGTGTCACTCACCTCCTTCATCATGGCCGATCCTCAGTTTCTGGAGTTCTCCGAGATCTACGGCCTCCACGGTGAACTCGTCGATCATTCCCTTCTCAAACTTGTTTTTGTGTGATTTAGAGGCTTTCAGGTTGATGATTCCTGTTCATTTAATGTGAGAAGAAACCGAGAAAAGCCATTTAAATGATCAGAGGACAGTGTGAGGAACAGTTTCAGTATTTAACAGAAGTGTGTGTTTCGTCACCTGTGTCGTCATTCTCTCCAAACAGGATCGCAAACACATTGGCGTCCGTTCCTGCGTGTTTCTTCTCTCCTGTCTTGATCCTCAGCGTGTATGTTGTCGACATCGCTACAAACAAAAAATACGGAGAAGAAATAAAAAAATTAAATGATGATCACTTAGTAAGATAGACAAAACTGATCACAGTTAATTATATTTGCAGTTGATAAATATGATTTCTGTCTAGTTTTTCTTCCGGGAACTAACACGTCACAATATTCCTCATTTAAATAATTAATGCGCAGAATAAAGGGGCGGGGCCTGGTTGAGTTAGATAGTAGTGTGTTAAACTGGCAGTTATGGAAAGGGGCGGGACATTTCCCAAACACACTCAAAGCACTCGACCAATCACAACACACTGATCCAGCCAACCAATCAGAGCACAGTGTGCTTTCAGAAGGAGGGGCTTGATAGAGACAGGAACTAAACAGAGCGTTACTGACAGACTGGGAAGAGAGGAGCCGCAACAATGGAGAATATGAGGAAATAATGCATGATTAGTAAAGCCAAAAAACTATTTCTTTCACCTTTCTGCTCCAATCCCAGTGTGGCCCCGGACTCCTCCTCGTCATCGTCCTTCCTCATGAAGGCCTCATCCACAGGGACGAGCTCTCGGGCAATCTGACCATCATCTTCATCAACCGCTAACCAGCGATTACAGGGGAAGTAATACCTGCAGCGTAACCCGATATGAAGCTGTGAGACGCGTTCATGGCCTTTCTCTCGTGACCAGGGTTTAAAATTAACACCCGCAAACCCGCCAAATGGGTGTAAAAATCAACTGTGGTGGGAAACGCTGTCAGATCACGAGCCAATTCGGCGTGTTTACTTACTTTACTGGGAAAGTTCGTGTAACCCAGACAGCAACAGTGTCGGCCCAGATCCGGCCCACATCTGGTACACATGGATTCCACTTGGGCCAGATGTGGGCCAGATGTGGGCCGGATCTGGGCTGACACTATGTTGCTGTCTGGGAAGCCAAATCTGTGCAGATTTAGTGCAAATAGTCAACATGATTTATTAAATACAGCATATTGCACAGAATCTGCTCATATCTGGCTTACTTGAACACACACGTCATTTGCAACAAATAACGGCGCGTTTGTTCATTTGCATTGAAGCAATAGTGAAGATTAAAAAGCATTTGGTGAACAGAAAAGACAGTTATTTTCTTTGTACTGTATTGATAATTCCACATAAAACACATTTTTTGGTGAAAAGGATGAGGATGAAAGAGGAAAGGAGGCGATGCTGGATGACAGGATTTTGTTTGAATAACAAATTAATGTATGAAATCCACATTTTATTTAATATATATATACTATATACAGTTAATCTGGTTCATTTCTTTTTTTTTTTCCTTTTTTTTTTTGGCAAGTAGAAGTTCTGAATGGCCGGTAACTTTGTAGCCAAATTAGCCGGTGAGTGAAAAAGTTCATTTCAAGCCCTGATCGTGCCGGTACGTGTCACAACTAGCACTTCAACACAATAGACTCATGAATAATTGGCCGCGTGGCGCGCCTGAACTCACGTGGTGTCGTCTTTAGTGTCCACGATCTCCACCCGGTCCAGGTACCAGGCCGACTGATGGCTGTTATCGTGCCGGATCCTCAGTTTCTTCAGCGTCCCGAGATCCACGGCTGTGATGGAGAACATGTCCTCCTGTGTGTGAAAGCAGCAGACGACCATCAGGCCACACACACGTCTTCTGCACTGAGGACCATCAGTGTGTTTTGTTGACTGTATAAGTTTTGTTGCAACTTTTGTTGGTTCCCATGCAATGTGTCAAAAATCTACATTTGAAAAACTGCAAATACACTTATTATACAAAAAAAATATTTTCTTCTTCACGTTTTCCAGCACAAATATCGAAACATTCTTAGATCAAGATACATTTACTGACTGAAGATATTAAGACTGAAAAATGAATCAAAATGAAGTGAGTTTGGGCTTAAAACAAGAACAAATATCTGCTAATGGAGTCAGAAACATAAACTTAATTCAAATTAAAAACCAGTCTTCTGTTTTCAACACTGATAATAATCATAAATGTTTCTTGATCATCAAATCCTCATATTAGAGTGATTTCTGAAGGATCATGTGACACTGAAGACTGGAGTAATGATGCTGAAAATTCAGCTTTGATCACAGGAATAAATTACACTTTACTATATATTCACATAGAAAACAGATGATTTACATTATAATAATATTTCACTATTTTTACAGTATTTTTGATCAAATAAACGCAGCTTTGGTGAGCAGAAGAGACTCTTCAAAACTTTGACAGGTACTTTATTAGTCTGCAAGTAGACATATGTTTTAGTAATTGTTTTGGTATGATTGCTTTTATTTTAAATTGTTTTAATTTGATGTTTTTATGATTTAATTATTTCTTCTTTTTTTAAAGTCTGAAAGTGTTTTATTTTGATTGTCTATTTATTAATTTAATTTCACAGTTAATTTAATTTCATTTTATGATTTAAAATTATTTTGTGTCTGTGCAGCCAATTTGGAAAATAAAAATATATACAACACAATAGAAATAAATGGGAATTATAAATATTTCTCACATATTATATATATTTAATTCTCTGACAAGCTGCAATAGATGTTTTGTTTCTGTTTTTTCATGCCCGATCCCGCTCGAGTCGCAGCTTTTGTACCTTTTTTTCTGTCTGTTTTTGTCAAACTGCATGGGAACACCGGTTTGAACCCAGTTTTGAGGTCGACAGGAGGCTCACCCTGATGAAAACACTGATGTCTGTGAAGCTGGCCTTGATTCAGAGCCGCATATTCGATGTGTGTGCTGAATAATAGATGTGCTGACATTAACAGATGAGTAAGTCTATACGCCGACATCGACTGTGAATAACACGAGGGATGGTGTCAGATTCAGCGGTCCGCGCTCGGACTCGTTCAGGTGTGTGTGGACTTCCTCAGGCGTCGCTCGCCGGTGTGTGTGTGAGTGAGTGTGTGAGTGTGTGTATGTATGTGTGAGATTCACCTGTCCGCGCTCGGACTCGTTCAGGTGTGTGTGGACTTCCTCAGGCGTCGCTCGCCGGTGTGTGTGTGAGTGTGTGTGTGTGTGTGTGTGAGATTCACCTGTCCGAGCTCGAACTCGTTCAGGTGTGTGTGGACTTCCTCAGGCGTCGCTCGCCGGTGTGTGTGTGAGTGTGTGTGTGTGTGTGTGTGAGATTCACCTGTCCGAGCTCGAACTCGTTCAGGTGTGTGTGGACTTCCTCAGGCGTCGCTCGCCGGTGTGTGTGTGAGTGTGTGTGTGTGTGTGTGTGTGTGTGAGATTCACCTGTCCGAGCTCGAACTCGTTCAGGTGTGTGTGGACTTCCTCAGGCGTCGCTCGCCGGAGTGTGTGTGAGAGAGTGTGTGTGAGTGTGTGTGTGTGTGTCTCAGATTCAGCGGTCCGCGCTCGAACTCGTTCAGGTGTGTGTGGACTTCCTCAGGCGTCGCTCGCCGGAGTGTGTGTGAGAGAGTGTGTGTGAGTGTGTGTGTGTGTGTGTGTGTCTCAGATTCAGCGGTCCGCGCTCGAACCTGTTCAGGTGTGAGGACTTCATCAGGCATCGCTCACCAGGGTGAGTGTGAGAGTGTGTGTGAGTGTGTGTGTGTGTGTGTGTGTGTGTGAGAGTGTGTGTGAGATTCACCTGTCCGCGCTCGAACTTGTTGACGTGGTTGGACTTCCTCAGGCGTCGCTCGCCGGTGTCTCCGTTCTCTCCGTACACGTTGATGAAAACATTGGCATCAGATCCGGACCCCATCATGTTCCCCGTGAACACACTCACCTCATACGTGTTTTCTGAGGCACAAAGAGTTATGTGTGTGTGTGTGTGTGTGTGTGTGAGAGAGAGAGTGAGTGTGTGTGTGTGTATGTGAACATTGGCATCAGATCCGGACCCCATCATGTTCCCCGTGAACACACTCACCTCATACGTGTTTTCTGAGGAACAAAGAGTTATGTGTGTGTGTGTGTGTGTGTGTGTGTGTGTGTGTGTGAGAGAGAGAGTGAGTGTGTGTGTGTGTATGTGAACATTGGCATCAGATCCGGACCCCATCATGTTCCCCGTGAACACACTCACCTCATACGTGTTTTCTGAGGAACAAAGAGTTATGTGTGTGTGTGTGTGTGTGTGTGTGTGTGACTGTGTGTGTGTGTGTGTGTGTGTGTGTGTGTATATGAGTGTGAGTGTGTGTGTGTGTGTGTGTGTGTGTGTGTGTACGAGTGTGTGTGAGAGAGTGTGTGAATGTGAGTGTGTGTGTGTGTGTGTGATGGGTAGGCTTAGGGGTTGGGTTAGTGTGTGTGTGTATGTGTGTGTGAGTTACCCTCCAGCTCCTCTTTCTCCTCAGTGTGTGTGTGTGTGTGTGTGTGTGTGTGTGTACTTGTACAACTATCTTTGTGAGGATCAGTTTGAGTGTTAGACCAGTGGAGTGAGGACAGAGAGAGTAAAGTGAGGACATGTTGGCCGGTCCTCAGTCTCTGAGAGCCTTTAAAGGATGTTTGAGGGTCAAGACTTGGTTTTAGGGATCAGGTTATAATGAGGTCAAGGGTCGGTTTAGGGTCAGGGGTCGGGTTAGGCACTTAGTTGTGATGGGTAAGGTTAGGGTAAGCGGCTAGAGATTGCATTGTGTCAATGAATGTCCTCATAAAGATAGATGTACATGAGTGTGTGTGAGTGTGTGTGTGTGTGTGTGTGTGTGAGTGTGTGTGTGTGTGTGTGTGTGTGTGTGTGTGTGTGTGTGAGAGTGTGTGAGAGTGTGTGAGAGTGTGTGTGTGTGTTACCCTCCAGCTCCTCGTTCTCCTCGGGCAGAAGCTCCACCACAGTCTCTCCGTCCTCCTCATCCGCCGCCAGCCATCGATCGCAGGGGAATCTGTGTGTCAGAACCACCTCTCGCATCTCTTCCCCCTCCTCCTCTTCCTCTTCCTCCTTCTTCTTCTTCTTCTTCTTCTTCTTGTCTTCCTTCTTCCCTTTGGGCACCATGGCCATGACCAGACGCTTGACCTCCACCCGGTCCAGAAACCATCCCGATCCGATGCCGGAGTCATCGTTGCTAATGCGGATCTTGAAGACCTTCCCCACGTCTTTAGCTTCAATCTGATGATGATGATGATGATGACGGTTAGACATCGACATTACTTTAATATAAGAACAAAGTAAAACACGTTCTAAAAAATATTTAAATCATAAAAACTTTTTTAAAATAAAATAAATCAAAATTAAACACAAAACATTTATTAAATAAATAATATAAATGAAATTGAAATAAACCCTTTTTAAATAATTAATCATAAATTATAAAAGTGTAAAATTAAAATAAATAATTTAAAAATTAAAAATAAAACACTTAAGTTACTCAATAAATATCATAAAAATGTGAAAAAAAAATCTAAATTAAACATTTACTAAAAATTAATCAAATGATGTATTAATCAAATATTTATGTATTTATGTAAAAATAAATAAATAATTTAAAAATAAAAACAATTCAAATAAAACCCTTAATAAAAATTAAAGAATAAAAAAATAAATAATAAAAAATAATAAAATGGAATGAAATAAAAAAATGAATGAAATCATAAGTGTAAAATAAAAATAAAATAATTTAAAAAACTATTAAAATAAAACCAAACCAGATTTTTTTAAAATAAAAACTTAACTGAAAATTAAAATAAATAAAAATATTAAAATAAAAACTATCAAATAACACTTACTAAATAAACAATTGTACAATAAAAACAAAATAAAACTTACTAAAAATGCATGAAATTATAATTTTTTTAACTAAAATGCTTAAAAAAACATTTAAAATAAAAACTTCCTTAAAAAAGATGAAATATTTGATTTGTTTGCTTGCATGTCATATAAGCATTAAGCGACACCAGAGAAGAACCGTGAACATGCAGATGTGTTCAGAAATTATTGAAATCTTAACTTAACAAGAAAATATTCGCCATATCTCAAAGATGTTCAGTCCCGGATCTATTGGTTTAATTAGATGAATTATGAGTAGATGTGTGTCTTTAGCATCCAGCATGTGCAAACTCTGATAGTCAGACAATAACATCACCTTGAATATCTCTGTTGTTCCTCTCTCAAAGTTGTTTGACCTGCTGCTGAGATTCAGCACCTCCGTCTTCCCCTGATCTCCGTAAATCTGGATGAAGACATTGGCGTTCGTGCCGCCGGCGAAGACGTCGCCCGTCACCACCGTGATCTCATAGTTGATCACTATACGACAAGAGGACATTACAACCTCTCAGAAACAACAACAGCCGAGCACAACATATGGTACATTAATTAAACCATACAAATGTGAATAATTATAATACATTAAAAAAAATAACTAAACTAATAAAATCAATCAAAATAAAACTTACTCAAATGAATTAAATCGTTAAATTTGTAACATAAATAATAATAAAAAAACGTAATCAAAATTGGACAATAAAAAAAATAAAAATATGAAATTTAAATGAATCATTTTTAAATTAATTCAAATAAAACACTTAAATAATAAAAATGTAAAATAAAATCAACCAAAATAAAACACTTACTAAAAATGTATCTAAACATAAAATATGAAACTGAAATAAATAATTTTAAAATAAAATAAATTAAAATAAAACGCTTGATTTCCTCTGACATTGATTTCATTTTTAAATTCTGTATTTTACATTTTCTATGATTTAATTAATCAAAATAAAACACTTACTAAAAAAATATAAAATTTAAATGTACAATTGGATAATTTTAAAATACAAACAAATAATTTTGATTTGAACACTTATTAAAATCAATTAAGTCATAAAAATGTAAATTAAATAATTTTAAAATTACTAAAAAATTATTTATGAGATAAATAAAATTAATAAAATTAAAATGGGTAATTTAGAAATGAAATCAATAAAAATAAAACGCTTACTGTTGCTTTCCCCTTATTTATGGTTTATTGGAATTGTTATTTATTTTTAATATTGTTATTGATGATACTTCTTGATGTATGGTGACCTTGAGTGATTTGAAAGGCGCCTTAAATAAAATGCATTATTATTATTATTATTATTATTATAAAAATGTATTTAATTATTAATCATTAAAAAACTCAAATGAACTAAAAAGGAATTAAATAATATAAATGTACATTTGAAAAGGTCAAAATAAAACACTTTCTAAAGCGGATTAAATCATAAAACTGTAAAACTGAACTAAACCGCGACAGTGTTTACATTGTTCGAGCTCCAGTATTTCACTGGGGTAAATCTCCACCTCCGTCTTCCCATCAGCCTCGTCTCGGCACAGCCAGCGGTGACTCGGGAACATGTAGTGATTCCCGTGATTGGGAACCATGATCTGAACGCTGTCCAGAAACCAGCCGGCGCGCATCCCTTCGTTAGTGTGACCAATCAGGAGCCGGTTGATCTGCATTCAAAAACAACATCTTAATGAGTTTAAAGTGCTCCCATTATGCTACTTTACAGCTTCCTAGTGTTCTTCTAAAGGTCTCCTACAACAGAGTTTCATGCAACATTAAAAAACCCCACTAGTTTCCTCATAATCTCCACTCTCATAATCATCAGCTCTTTTCTCTCAGTGTCTGAAACGCTTCGATCGAAGATTCAGTCTCTCTAAGCCCCGCCTCTCTGAGAGCTGCTCTGCTCTGATTGGTCAGAAACCAAACGCTCATTATCATATCTGAATCTCAGCTCTTGATCACGTGAGAGGATGTTAGAATTAATGAGTGCAGTTCAGAATCGACTTTCTTTTTGGGAGACAAAAATACATCACATTTCACACTGCATGACAGGTCATATCCCAAAATATCTGCACTTTAATATGTGTGTGTGTTTGTGGTATGAGGGCGACACACACCTGCCCGATGTCGGCGGTGTCGACGGTGAACACATCCACGCGTCCCGTCTCGAAGTAGTTGCGCAGGTTGTTGTCGGAAACCACGAGCATCATCCTGCTGGTGTCTCCCTTCTCCCCGTATAACTTCACGAACACTTTAGAGTCGGAGCTTCCTCCGCTGACGTTCCCCGTCTTCACTGCGATGTGATAACTGGCGTCTGAACACAGGCACAAGCTAGTGAGCGTTCCTTCCATGAACTGGAAATCTGATGTGTGTGCTGAATTCTGGGTTCCCTCGCACTGCGTCGATGACGCTTTGGGGAACGCCTCCGCGTGAACCGGTGTCTCAAACGCTTATCTAATCACTGCAATCCTATTGGCCGGCGAGAGCCTATGACGTCACTAGTGCGACCCGGAAGTATATAAGGGGGGCCTAGAGAACATGTCAACAACTTACGCTTCAACCTGAAAACTTCAACAAGGTAATCATGGCTTGTGAAAACGCTTCAGGAAATGTGTGCATCCGTGTCTAAGATATTTGCCATCTGATGACACACACAACTTGTGCGTTTATTGCTAGGGCTCATTGCGTGAGCCTTCCATTCCTGCCCAATCTACACAATGAGATCGAAAAGGGATTGAAGAACCCATATTCAGCGCGCATTCATTGCCATCAGCGCACAAACTACGCTGATGTTGAGGGGATGCACGAACACGGGTATGTGTCGATGCCCCAACTGACCGTTCGCAAAGACCCGCCCCCTTTAGTTACTGTTGCTATGTCCGACAAGCCACGCCTCTCTCACACACACACACCATGTTCTCACACACTTAAACACACATCGCGGAGCAGAGAGGACACTGACAACACACTGACACACAGGACAGGCCAGGGTACTTCTGATATGAAACAAAGTCTCAAATTTGGTCATTTTTGTAAAGAAATGTGAACAATAAATAGTGTTTTGTGTCTCTTTAATGTGTCTGACAGATCGCTCAGTTAAAGCGGCTCGTGAACCATCATCTCTTCCTTCTAGTTCATTTATAGCATCAAATAAACATGAATGAACATCAGAAGGAATGTTGTTTTAAAGACGTCAGGACACGCCGTTTATCAAGTTCAGATCCTCCAACGTTAATCTACTAACTCTCCTGACCGCTTTGTCTGACAAAAATGGCGGATGGCGGATTACAATTGGTCAGAACGCCCGTCAATCAAACTCCCTGCGAAGGGTCAATTGACGAGATGTTCGCGAACTGTCTTGCGGCTGGAGAGGCACCGACACTAAGTGCTCCGGCCCTGCCTTTAAAGCCATATAAAAGAGAAAGTCGTGCTTAATGGCAGGGCATACGCGGCGGCGGGTCTGTCTGGTGATGCCTTGCACACAATGGCAAAGTGACACACCAGGCTGATCTGCTGTCAGATTTGGACTGCATAATAAGCGCTTTTTGCATCAGCCCTGAGGCTGAGGAGATTGTGCTCCCCTTGCTTTAAAGGGTCGATAGCACCTCTGTGGAGTACACTGCCTGTGTGTCTGTCCACACTAGACGCGGCGCGACTGTGAGACGCCACAACGTCAATCAAAAATCACAGCCAATCAGAACAGCGTGTGGGCGGAGTCTCGCGGCGAGTGCACAGCACTAGAGAGTAATCTTGACGGCACTCGCAAGAAAATGGATAAGGCTACATAATCAAATTCACAAATATTACACCATTTAAAAAATACATAGGCTGAGTTACTAAAACAATCTTTGTCAAAGAATACACTTGTTTGTTCACAGTTTTAACGTTCTTGTTTCCATTTGTTTAATTTCAAGATCTGAGGTGAATTATCCATTGTTGCTTTTACAGCTACAAAGCTGGAGCACTAAATGATATGCAGAGTCACATGACACGCTTTTAACATTAAAGCACATAAACAGCCCCTGAGATCATCATCGCCACACTTTGTGTTTGTTGTTCCAGCGCGACGTCACAGAAAAATAGAAACCGTTTCTAAAGTAGAATCGTCGTGTGTCGCCGTCGTGCCTGGTTAGGACACACACTCTGATTAACATGGAAAAGATACCTTTTATCGCGTGTCGCGTCGTGTGTAGTTAGGTCACGGTGTTAGATGCGCCCCTGGTCCTCCCTATCGGATGCTAGGGATGTCCCGATCCGATCACATGATCGGAAATCGGGCCCGATCACGTGTTTTCAGACTCGATCGGAATCGGACGTTACCTCCCGATCAGGACTCGGATATATATATTCTCATTATTTTTTAACACATCAATATTTATGCGGTGGCACAGAGTTACGCCGGTTTCACACTGCACGCGTTAGTAAGCAGCGCAGGAGCAGTGCGTATGGTGAGCAGGAGCAGGACACGTGCGTTTTGCTTTCACACTGGCAGCGTTTGTCACGCGCGGCTGAACCGCGGGTTGTGTAGGCTACAGACAGAGTACTCCATAATGGATAAGTTGGCATTGCTTTTTTTCGTTTTCACATACATTTAAGAGAAAAGACTTGTCAAGAAGCTTATTTTATTAATAATTTCATTTATATAACTTTTGTTTCATCTTTGATTTTATTGTTATGGCAACAAGTTTGTTTTTGGACATTTGTTTTCTTTTTAAATTGCTGTTGGTCATTTGATTGACTGTTTAAAACACAATAGATATCATCAATGCACTTTTTGGATAAAACTGCGGTGTATTTTGGCCATGATCAATGTATTGTCACTTTAATTCAGCAAAAGCGGCGCAGCAAAAATAGACTCGGCGCCGAAACGATCGCGGCACTCCTGCTCTGCTCTGCTACGCACTGCCGCGCCGCCTCTGCGCGCGGTGTGAATGCTCTAAAGCCTGGTTTAATCTGGTAACATGGGCGGCGAAAAAAATACGCGCTGCACGCTCTGCTAACAGTGCAGTGTGAAACCGGCGTAGAGTTAGGAGTGCAGTTCCTAAAAGCACATTACTGGCTTTGCAAACACTGTAGCACTTTTATTTTTTATTTGTTTACATGCCTGCCGGGTATTTTAAGTTGAGGTGCTATTTGTTTATATATTAGACTTTTTTTATATTTACTGTTGCACTAAAGTCCAAAAGTGAAGAATTTATGTATTACTTGATTGTTCAAGCTACCTCACAGAAGTGCTCTGTTTGTTAACAGAGTTGTTGAATGTTAAAATAAGGTGAATTAAATAAAAAATAAGGAACATCCTGGATCTGTTTTTTCGCTCTTCTTTATTCTTTTTTTATGTATTAAGTATCGGATCGGGACTCGGTATCGGCAGATACTCAAAATCAAATGACTCGGACTCGGACTCGAGGGCAACAAAACCTGATCGGGACATCCCTATCGGATGCCTCCACAAATGAGGTAAAATATGTTCGAGACTCTGTTTAGGAAACAGACGGGTTGTTGGCGAGACTAGGTCAGTAAATTAGACCAGGTCAGCCTCCCTGGTGGCATGTGGGGTTGACTTCATGTCCCCCTCAGAAAGTGACTGGACGGGACTCCTTTCGGACCCCCCGGCCATATTCCCTTAGAGAAACCCCTTCCACGGAAGCTGTTGGTTCCAGGTCTTTGATCGGCCTTGGTAGGCCTTCATTGTGGCTTATAGACCTTATTCACTGCAGCGCCATGTGTTTTTGGATTGTTCTGCTCATGAAACACTGGAAAAATATCTTTCCAAGAAATTTCAGTGGACAAAAAACTCCAGACAATATAAGCGGTGGAACATTTTAAGTAATCTAGGAGCTTTGTACAGTTTTGTACAGCGGATGCCATTGGAAACACGGCAAGTCTATCCCTCACTTTCATACCTGTCATGGCGCTGCTCTGAATAAGGTCTATAGCTTGGGGGGGGGGGGGGGGTGTGTTGGCATTTCAGTGAAATGCTGTTTTTTGACGTTTTTGTCACAGCCATAATTTGTCATGCAATTTGTTGCCGTTGGTATATCGTTCCCATAGCGTCATCGACGCAGTGCGAGTTCCCTTTCCTCAGATTGCACGGTTTCCCAAACTGTTTTTTATATTGATGAATTAAATGATAAAATTGTCAAATTGAAATAAATCATTTTAAAATAAAATGAACCAGAATAAGACACTTACTAAAAATTTTATTATACAAATTAAAAATACAAAAATAAACAATTTTAAAATAAAAGCAATCAAAATAAAACACTTACTAAAAATGAACTAAATGCTAAAAATGACAAATTGAAATAAATTATTTTAAAATAAAATAAACCAGAATAAGACACTTACAAAATTTGAATTAAAGCATACAAATTAAAAATACAAAAATAAATAATAGCAATCAAAATAAAACACTAAAAATTAACAAAATTAAAAAATATAAAATTAAAATAAACAATTTTAAAATAAAAACAATCATAATAAAACACTTATTAAAAATGTATTAAATATTCAAAAAAATTTAAAATAACGACAAACAAAATACTAAAGAACACTAAAAAAGATGAAAGTCAAGTCATCAGAGGAGAACCGTTCACGTGCAGATGTGCTGTTATATTATTGCAATATTAACATCAAGAAAATATTCTCAACAGCTCAAAGGGCTTCAGCTGAGAAAAAAAAGGTTTGGGAATCCCTGATCTAATGGTTTAATTAGATTATAAATGAGTAGATGTGAAAAGCATCATAAGAAACTCACTGTAAAGACTTTGTCCGTCGGCGAACGGCACCAGCTCACGGACGATCTGCCCGTCGTCTTCCCCGCGGTCCAACCATCTGCACAGATGAAGACGAGACGAGGACATGAGCCGCTTCTGTGTGTTAAAGCACTGATCTGGATGCAAGTTCATGATTGTGACCTGTTGCATGGGAATTCAACGGCCTGTGATTCGGCCTGGCCTTCCTCTCGGATCTGCACTTTATCCAGGAACCATCCGCAGCCTCCGCCTCGCCCGTCGTGACCGATCCGAACCCGGCGCACTTGCCCGATCGACACCGCCTCGATGATGAACTCGTCAGCCTGAGACCAAACACAGGAGAGCAAAGGCGGAACGTTTTTGAAGATATTAAGTCTTGTTTGCTGAAAAATGTATGAAAATTTTCGACACGACTTCGATAATCAACTTATCAGCCTAGAAACACAGAAGAGCCACAGATTGTTTGGCTTGTTCATGAAACAAGATACATTTACGTACAATTTACTTAAGATATTAAGTCTTGTTTACTGAAAATTTATCATCAAAATGTTATGCTCAAAACAAGAACAAATATCTGCCAATTATGCAGGACCACAAGTGTCACGGAAATAGTAATAAAGCATTTCATTCATTAATAACTAATTGTGCAATAAAAATAGGCATTATTAAATTTGCTTACTAATTACTTATTTAATCTATACATAAATAGACTAAATTGCAAAGTAATGCATTGGTTGATTTTTTTTAATGGACAATAAAAGTGGTAATTATACCATAAATAAAAAGAATTTATAAATGAAATATTAATCCATCAATAAATGTACAGCATTTAAAATATATGAATGAATACGTAAATAAATATTGGAATTTTAAATTGTATTTGGAATTTAATTGTCAGAAATGATCAGTTTTTAATGCGCGGCTCCTTTAAGGCTGTCAGTAAACAGACACTGTTATGATTGGCTAACGTCACTGCATAGAAAACAGTATCAACACTTACTCGCTATTGAAAACATTATCCACATAAAACCATAATTTACAGACGAAGCATTATGAAATCATTCACTTATGGTTTGTGATGCAGCTTCTGTCAGATTCAATACAGTCGCTGCTTCATCTGTCAATCAAAGTTTATCTGCGAACAAAACAGTCAAATGCTCCGAACAAACACATATTTGCGAATGTCAGCCTTTAAGAGACTGAACGGCAGTGGGCGGGGCCTATGATTGCAGTGGGCGTGGCCTATGGTTCGATGATCTATAACTATTTGTCGATGTCTTGATCTGGAGGCGGGCATATGCAAATGTATTTGCCTGTGTGACATCACAGATCCTGCAATATCAAAACGAGCTGTTTTTGGAGCTTGATTAAATAAATGCATTGTTTATAACGAGGAGGACGTTTTAAGCCTCTTATATTGTCAAAAGAACAAGGCAAATTTGAATTCTCATGTCATCACACCTTTAAATCATAAAAATATAACATTAAATTAATTTTAAGATGTGCCGAGAGCGAGTCACTTCTAGATCTCCACAGGAACTGCACTAACGTTGCCCTTCTCAAACTTGTTGACGTTGTTCTTGCAGTTGATTAAAGTGCGTTCGCCCGTGTCTCCCAGATCTCCGATCAGACACAGGAACACATGGGCATCCGTTCCTCCGCCGCTCACGTTCCCCGTGGAGACAGTGACGCGATACTTGATAACTGGAGGAAAACAACACAGATATACATTAGAGAGCAACATGAGGGAAAAAACATGCTACATAATGCATGATAATCACTGGCGGGTCATAACTGACTCAGATCTACATAATCAGAATAATCCAAAAATGAAGTACATTGCAAAAAATGATGTTCTCCCTTAATCATGTTAGCAACATGCTAAATTATGCTATCAACATGCTAGCAATGTGTTGATTCTTGTTAGAAATTTGTTAAATCATGTTAGCAACATGGTAAATCATACTAACAAACATGCTAAATCATGCTATCAGTGTGGTAAATCATGCTACCAAAATGTTAACAATGAGTTATATCAAGGTAGCAACATGCTAAATAATGCTAACAATGTGCTAAATCATGCTAGCAACAAGCTAACAATATCATGCTAGCAACATGTTAAATCATAGTAACAAACATGTTAAATCATGCTATCAGTGTGGTAAATCATGCTACCAAAATTTTAACAATGTGTTATATCAAGCTAACAACATGCTAAATCATGCTAACAATGTGCTAAATCATGCTGGCAACATGTTAAATCATACTAACAAACATGCTAAATCATGCTATCAGTGTGGTAAATCATGCTACCAAAATGTTAACAATGTGTTATATCAAGCTAGCAACATGCTAAATCATGATAACAATGTCCTAATCATGCTAGCAACAAGCTAACAATATGTTAAATCATGCTATCAACATGTTAAATCATGCTAGCAGTGTGTTAAATCATGCTAATCATGCTAGCAATGTGCTAAATCATGCTTTCAACATGTTAAATCATCTATCTATCTAAACTGTAAACATTCTAAACCCTTCTAAACATTCAAACTTCAAACTTTTTCTAAACATTTTTTTAAATCTAGTTTTATATTTACTATTTTATATAGATTTTTATGTATAACGTTAGTAAAAATCTAATTCTTCATTGTTTGTTGATGTTCATGTTAGTAGTGCATTCACTAATATTTACAGATCCAACTTTGGAACTTAAAACTGTATTAGTAAATGTTGAAATTACATTTGACTAAGATTAATAAATGCTGTAGAAGTATTGCTTATTGTTAGTTCATATTAACTAATATAGTTATGTTATATATAGTAATGTTAACAAATGAAATGCATCTTATTGTTAAGTGTTACAGAATGTATTTTCTGATGTGATTTGACACAAAATGACCAAATCTAAGTGATAAATGAGTTAAAGTTCAAAGGTCTTCTAAACATAGCCAGAATACATGTTAAATCATGCTAGCGACATGCTAAATCATGCTAACAACATGTTAAATCCTGCTAGCAACATGCTAAATCATGCTAATAATATGTTAAATCATGCTAGCAACATGCTAAATCATGTTAGCAGTGTGTTATATCATGCTAGCGACATGCTAAATCATGCTATCAGTGTGTTATATCATGCTAGCAACATGCTAAATAATGCTAGCAACATGCTAAATAATGCCAAAAATGTTAAATCATGCAAGCAACATGCTAAATCATGCTAGCAGTGTGCTATATCATGCTAGCAACATGTTTAATAATGCTGGCAACATGCTAAATCATGCTAACAATATGTTAAATCAAGCTAGCAAAATGTTAAATCAAGCTAGCAACATGCTAATCATGCTAACAATGTGCTCCAACATGCTTCCAACATGTTAAATCATACTTAGCCAGAACATAGAACCTAACATGTCTAATCTAATAGATTACTTTACTAATGTAACTTGTAATCAGCAACAGACTGGAGTTTGTAATGAATCTTTATACGTGGCAGTGGCTCTGGGATCAGCTCTCCTGTGGCCGAAAGCTCTCGCACAACCTCGTTATCGTCCTCGTTAGTGTCCAGCCAGCGCTCGCAATGGAACTTATATGTTTCCTTCGTTAAAGTTTTCATTATGGATATCTTAGGAGACATAAAGCAGACCGTTATTCAGATCATGTCACGGTAAATCACGGTGAAACACTCAAGCTCGAGCTCTTACTCGACTCAGATGCCAGCCGGCGAAGGGATTCCTCTTCTCATGCCAGATTCTCAGTTTCGTCAGCTTCCCAAGATCCGGAAGCTCGATCTGACAAATGATGATGAACAAATGATATGCAGATTAGATGGTTTGAACTGCTGAAATGCATTAAGTTTGACAATCCATACATCAACAAATGCATTGTCCTGTCCCTGAAAATATTTTAAAACGGATATCAAACATATTAAAATACCTTTCGTAGTTTGGTCATTTTTATCCAAAACACTAATTTTTCCTCCAAAACACCAGATTTACCATGAATTTGTCGAGCTGGTTTCAAGTCAGCTCAACTGACCAAATTTTAAAGTTGAAATGTCTCATTATAAAAGTGAAAAAACTTAAAATACAAAGAGTAAGAGTAAGACTTGAATAAACACTGAGACTAAACAAAATCAAACAAGAATTATGAACCTGACTTTATGCAATGTTCAGATTTCTGTTTCTGGAAATGTATGCAAAGTAGTGCAAATTTGCATATTTAATAAACTAATGAGTCCCTTTTTATTTGTGTACACTCACATTAAAAACAAAACAGTGTGCTGGTGTAAAATAAAGTAAAGTAAAATTTCTTCTGCTTTTTCTCTGTTGTGCCGGTTAGCAAACAACATTGCATTACCACACGTACGGGGTCGAATACATGTACACCCCTAATATTTAGTTTTTGCCATTTGGTCCAACACCAATTTTTACTCCAAAACAGCAGATTTACCATGAACTTGTCCAGCTGGCCCTGCTCAAAGTTATCAGTTTTGTTGTCGAGTTTCATCTCATCGGACTTGCCCTTCTCCCCGTATATCTGCAGTAAGATGGAGGCGTCTGTTCCTGCGCCTGCAAGATCTGACGTCCAAATCCACAGGGACCAGGGATGTTCTGAGGGGCAGAGATTTAACGTTTAACCTCACAAACCTATAACCTCTTTCACTCTCGCGTCAAGAGCGATACTCACTTTTCTGCCTCTTTTGCCTGAGCGAGACTATTTCATAGAGTTCTCTCTCGATAAGTCCATCGCCCTCGTTCTCGTCCAGCCACTTAGAGCAGGGGAACGTCTGTTCGATGCCAGTGAACGGACAGAAGACCACCACCTACAACACAACAAACACAGACAGATGAAGCATTTAAATGCATTTTAATGCAGCGTTACGCTTTGTTTGTCGTGCAAATCCACGTACTCATCACCAGTGGTGTGTGTGACTTATTACAAGTAACTTGAGTTGGGTAATCAGATTACTTTTCAAGTAACTAGTAAAGTAATGCACTACTTTTAAAATTTACAACAAAATATCTGAGTTACTTTTTCAAATAAATATAATATTCAGTTGGTAGTCATATACAATTTCACCGCTTATGGTGTACTCTTAAATGCCTTGTACAAAACGAGAGTTTAGAGTTGCTCACCGCTTTTAAAGATATGGAATGAAACTGAAATCTACATATGCAAATAGTAAAATAAACACTTAGAAGTGGTTTCTTTCCACTGGTCTGAAAGAAGACTTGTTATGGAAGCAAAATAGTGCATAAAAACATTGTTTTTCCTGCGTGTCTCGCTTTAATAATCTCAACAGAAGATGTTTCTCAAAGCACAAAGACCATCCGTGTGCTGTGTACGTGATGTTTAGCACACTAGATTCATGTTTACACCCTCGGGTCATTTTGACCCGAAAGGTTTTTATTTTTTTATTTTTCTATTGAGTGTTCATCGGAGGGGTCCAAGACACACATACACACAAAAAAAATGTAATGGATTCGAGGAGTTTTGGGGTTGAAATTTAAAAAAGTAACAAATTCTTCCGTCGCGGGTCAATTTGACCCCATTAGGAATTAATGGAATGCGAGGAATGCTTCAGTACACATAGAAAAACCTAAAAATGCTCAAAATTTAAACTAAAAATGCTAAAACTTTACCAAAAAATGATTTTATAATGTCTACATGTGTATCTGAATGCAGACTGAAGAGAAACTGACTTTAGGACCCAGAGGAACAGCTCATTTACTCTTATAGAGATATAAGGCCATACAGAGTCATGAAATATCATGTTATATTATTATTTTTCCACAAAAGGTCGGCAAAGACACACAATGTAAGATATTTTGAGCTGAATTAAAAGGGTTATGCATGAGTAGTGATTTATTTTTAATTTAAGTTGAAAAAATTTGAGGTTAAATTAAATGAAATTATAATTCATTTATTATTTATTGATCAAATCTAGTAATTTAGAAGGTAAATAAAATAAAAAATAACAAAAAATCGAAGAGAAAAAATATGATCAAAATGAAATAAAATAAGCTTTCTGGAAGAAAAAAAATTAAGTTGGTTACACTTTAGTGATATTAGTACTGGGAATTGTTTAATTTGGACTCTGTGCATGCTCTTTGAGACAGTGACCATAGACCTGCATTAAATGACTGACAGATAAGAACGGTTTGACCTAAAAATATCAAAATTGAAACTACTGTGGAAAAAAAGACACCTACATCTTGGATGCCCTTCAGGTAAGCTAAAACATACCAAAATTTAATTTCAAAGTGAACTATCCCTTTAACTACATGTATTATATGGTTAGGATAGGATTAGGGTTTGGTTGAGGGTTAGTTGCATGTAATTATGTATCAAGAACACTGTGAAATAAAGTGTGACCGTTAAGTGTAATTTTAGGGCTTCGGGTCATTTTGACCAGCGAGGGAAAGATGTGTTACAAAGTGCGAGGGAAGGATGAAGGTTAACATCGGTTGTGTTTGTGCATTGCTTTGTTGCACGTACTTGCATTGTTTTAAACAAGACAAACTGAAATGATTTTCTGTGATAATCATCAGTTTCAGCTGAGAAACACAGAGGTTACGAGGTGAAACGAGACCTTGTCGCAGTACCAGCCGGGACTGACCCCTCCGTTATCGTGACCGATGGTGACCCGACTGAGAGGACTGAGCAGCGCCGCGATCTCCACGTTAAAGATGTCGGTGAGCCCGCGCTCAAACGTTCCTCCCTCCAGGAAAACCTTCCCGCTGTTCTTCATGCCTTTGGAGCCGTGCATGATCACGTGAATTTTAGAGTTGGTTCCCGCACCTCGGATCTTCCCCGTCACCACCTGAACGTTGTACACGATCCCTGCAAACACACAGTCCAGTCTGAGAGTCTGAACATAAGAGCTTACGTGTACAACCAGTCCTGCTCATCATCAGCCTCTTCTGCTCAACAAGACTGCATTTATTAGATCAAAAATACAGTAAAATTATGAAATATTATTACAATTTAAATCATCTGTTTCCTATGTGAATACACAGTAAAGTGTAATTTATTCCTGTGATCAAAGCTGAATTTTCAGCATCATTACTCCAGTCTTCAGAGTCACATGATCCTTCAGAAATCACTCTAATATGATGATCTGATGCTCAAGAAACATTTATCATTATTATCAGTGTTCAAAACAGTTCATATTTCTGTGGAAACTGTGATACATTTAATTTTTCAGGATTCTTTGAATAGAAAGTTCAAAAGAACAACATTTATCTGAAATAGAATTTTTTTGTAACATTCTACATTTTACTGTCACTTTTGATAATGCATTAAAAAAACATGATTATTATCAATGTTCATATTTTAGTGGAAACCGTGATGCATTTTATTTTTCAGGATTCTTTGATGAATAGAAAGTTCAAAAGAACAGCGTTTGTTTGATGTAGGAATCCTTGTTTCATTTTAAATGTCTTTGTTACTTTTGATCAATTGAATGCATTCTTACTAAATAAAAGTATTTTTTTTAAAACCTTACTTATCCTAAACTTCCTAAATTTCCTGATAAATATGAACATTGATAATAATCATAAATGTTTCGTCATATTTGAATGATTTCTGAAGGATCATGACACTTGTAATGGTCACCAGCTGGAGTGCCCATGAGAGCCACCAGAGGGCACTCCACACCAGACTATTGTCACTCTCACAAACTACATTTCCCAGAACTCACTGCCCGGACTCATCATCATTGATTGCATTCACCTGTATCTTATTAACCTGTTAGTCTCAGCCTATTTATACCTTGTACACTCATTCATTCCCTGCAAAATCTTGTTTTAGTGTCACACTGCAATTCCTAGCATTCTCATGGTTTTCTTGTCTCTTGGTTTTGGATTTCTTGCCCTGTTCCCTGGATTACTCTTTTGCCTCTGCCCCCTGCCTGTTTTGCTAGTTTGTTTGTTTGTTTGTTTGTTTGTTTGTTTGTTTGTTTGTACGGACTGACTGCCTGTGTTTGACCTTGCCTGTTCTTTGGATTACCCCTTAAATAAATCTGCATTTGGATTCTCCACCTTCGTGTCTTGGAGCAGTTCGTGACAACACTGAAGACTGGAGTAATGATGCTGAAAATTCAGCTTTGATCACAGGAATAAATTACACTTTACTATATATTCACATAGAGAACAGCTGTTTTACATTATAATAATAATAATATTTCACTGTTTTCCAGTATTTTTGATCAGATTTGGTTCAACTTCTTTCAAAGACATAAAAAGTCAAACTTTTGATAGGTAGTGTATATAGATGCAATTTACTAAAGCATTGAAGTCCTCGATTCAAACATCACACTGACTACATCCTCAGTATTTGATGCTGATGTTGGTTTTCTGAGGAGATTTTATAAAACTTGCTCATTGAAGAAGCTGTATGGTTTACCGGTGGGTTGACTCCCTCCAACCAGAATATCTCTCTGGATCTTTCCATCGTCTTCATCGATGGCAAACCAGCGGCTGATGGGAAACTCGTACATGGCTTTGTTTCCCAAATCATCCAGTATGACCTGAAATAAAAGCGAGCGGCATCAGCAGTGCGGGTTTCATTGCAGTGATATATGGTGTCTATGTGCATATCTATCCATCTATCTGCAGGCCGAGGCTCTCGTCAGAAGGAAAGCCAATCCGGTAGAGTAGTGTGGTGTTTCCTTTCAGCGTGGATAAGGTGACTAGAATTACCTCATCCGGAGAGATGCCATGTGAGGTGGAGCGAATGCAAATCATCCACTACCAACCCAGATGATGTGACAACACCGATATCTCGAATATAATCACAAGATCGATCTTTTAGTCTGTGCTGTTTTCAGAAGGAAAAAGCTTCACTGAACATTATCATTATCACTAAGGATTATCCGTAGCGCCTTGATATGAAACAAAGTCTCAGCTTTCAAATTCTGTCAGTTTTATATGGAAGCTTGTTTCCACACAAAAAATAAAATAAAAAAGGTAATTGCGACCTGTATCTCAAAATTCGGACTTTTTATCTCAGAATTGCGAGATATAAAGTCTGAATTGCGTAATATAAACTCGCAAATTCTGACTTTTTTTCTCAATTGCTAGTTTATATCTCGCAATTCTGACTTTATATCTCGCAATTCTGACTTTATATCTCGCAATTCTGACTTTATATCTCGCAATTCTGACTTTATAACTCGCAATTCTGACTTTATATCTCGCAATTCTGACTTTATAACTCGCAATTCTGACTTTATATCTCGCAATTCTGACTTTATATCTCACAATTCTGACTTTATATCTCGCAATTCTGACTTTATATCTCGCAATTCTGACTTTATAACTCGCAATTCTGACTTTATATCTCGCAATTCTGACTTTATATCTCGCAATTCTGACTTTATATCTCGCAATTCTGACTTTATAACTCGCAATTCTGACTTTATATCTCGCAATTCTGACTTTATATCTCGCAATTCTGACTTTATATCTCACAATTCTGACTTTATATCTCACAATTCTGACTTTATATCTCACAATTCTGACTTTATATCTCGCAATTCTGACTTTATATCTCGCAATTCTGACTTTATATCTCACAATTCTGACTTTATATCTCACAATTCTGACTTTATATCTCACAATTCTGACTTTATATCTCACAATTCTGACTTTATATCTCACAATTCTGACTTTATATCTCGCAATTCTGACTTTATATCTCGCAATTCTGACTTTATATCTCACAATTCTGACTTTATATCTCACAATTCTGACTTTATATCTCACAATTCTGACTTTATATCTCGCAATTCTGACTTTATATCTCGCAATTCTGACTTTATATCTCGCAATTCTGACTTTATATCTCGCAATTCTGACTTTATATCTCGCAATTCTGACTTTATATCTCGCAATTCTGACTTTATATCTCGCAATTCTGACTTTATATCTCGCAATTCTGACTTTATATCTCACAATTCTGACTTTATATCTCGCAATTCTGACTTTATATCTCGCAATTCTGTAAGTAAGTAATTTTAATTTATAAAGCACATTTACACACAGCGCAAGCTGACCAAAGTGCTGTACAATCAATGGCCAAAAAAAAAAAAGCACAGTAAGAATAAAAACACATAGCACCAATAATCACAATTATATGAAACATAAAAAAATTAAATAAAAACTTTCAATCACAGGGCACAGAAAATACAGATAACAAACAGGAGTGCCAAATTTAAGGAGCAAGAAAGGCCAGGGAATAAAAATGAGTTTTTAACTTAGACAATTAACTTAACAATTCTGACTTTATAATTGAATGAATTGAGAGATACAAAGTCAGAATTGCGAGGTATAAACTAGCAATTGAGTAAAAAAGTCAGAATTGAAAGATGTAAACATGCAACTGTTAGATTAAAAGCCACAATTATCTTTTAAAATGTTTTATTCTGTGGCGGAAACAAGCTTTCATAGTTTTATTACTAAATTGAGTGAATAATTGTGTGTGTGTGTGTGTTTAATGTGTGTGACAGAAGAACCGATCATCTCTTCCTCTTCACAACTAGTTACAGCAGCAAATGAACATGAACATCAGAAGGAATGAGGAAAGATACAGAACAACTTCCTGAACTCAATCATGTCTCCTATAATCCACCAATCAGTGTTTCAACCGCAGAAAGACGTCAATAAAACGTCACATTACCTCAGAAAAGACATCAGTGTCCATAAACTCCAGTCAGCTAGAAATAACTCTAGAGGAGCGTTTGATTCATATATGCACTATATTACACATTCATTTATTTGACTTAATCTGTTCTTTTAATGTTTGAATAAATCATGAAAACAGGTTATATTTCAAAAAACGAATTATAGTAAAAACAATTGTAATTAAAAAACCGTCTTTTATGCAATTGAAATGTTTGTATACAAATCAATTAATTTTAACCATTAGTTGAGATTTTTTCCTTGAGAGATATTGACACACTGTATCAGATATATATTCAAATGAATCGATTCTGAGTCGAATCGGAATCAGAATCAAATCATGGGATGTGTGTGAGTTCTCAGCCCTGTGTGTGTGTGTGTGTGTGTGTGTGTGCGAGTTTATCACAGCAAACGGCCGTATTATATTCTAAATGCTTTCACTGAGATTTGACCTTCTCCACGAACCATCCCGCCGAGGAGCCCTTGTTGTTGTGTCCGATGGTGATCTTCCTCACTCGGCCCAGGTTCGGAGCCTCGATGGTGAACTTGTCCTCGGTTCCTCTCTCAAAGTTGTTCTTATCATTGGAGTCGAGTCTTCTCTCACCTTCGGGAAATATGAACACCAGATAATAATGCAACCGGATATTACATCACAGATAAAGTTTCTCTTAGTCTAAAGACGAAGGGAATTATTGTGGAAAACATGAGACACAACAATTCAAAAGTAAGGTAAGTATAGATATTAAAAAAAAAAAAAATTATACTTTTATTAATCAAGGACACATTAAATTGATCAAAAGTGACAGTAAATACATTTATAATGTTACAAAAGATTCTGTTTAAAATAAATGCTGTTTTTTTTTTACTTTCAATTCGTCAAAAAATCCTGAAAAAATTCAATATCTCACAGTTTCCAAAAAAATATGAACATTGATAATAATCATAAATGTTTCTTGAGCATCAGATCATCATATTAGAGTGATTTCTGAAGGATCATGTGACACTGAAGACTGGAGTAATGATGCTGAAAATTCAGCTTTGATCACAGGAATAAATTACACTTTACTGTATATTCACATAGAAAACAGCTGATTTACATTATAATAATATTTCACTATTTTTACTGTATTTTTGATAAAATAAATGCAGCTTTGGTTCAGAAACATAATTATTCCCAACTTTTAACTGGTAATGTATATATAAATTTATTTTTTTGTATTTTCTTATTTACATATTGTTTACGCCTGTTGAGATTCACTTTTAATGACATAGAAACGGCTCTGTTTAACCAACTACATCCCAGTTTCCTCTTACCTGTGTCTCCATTTTCACCAAAAATATTGAGGAAAACATCAGCATCCGTCCCGCTGCCTTTCACATCAGACGTGAACACACTCACAACATATTTATTATCTGCAAAAAAACACAATAAAGACACTTTATGAAACTCACTGTACTTGATTTGATTCAAGGAATCAGAGGAAACAACATAAACAAAAAATGCTTTTCTTACTTAGTATTTTTGTCTCGTTTCCACTCCAAATATCTATAAATTCTTTTTTTTTTTTTAAGCAAAAACTCTCTTAATTTTGATTGATTTCCCCAGAAAACAAGACATAATATCTTTTTTTATTGTTTTTATTAGTAAATGCATCTTGATTTAAGAATTGATTAGATATTTGGACTGGAAACAAGACAAAAATACTAAGTAAGAAAAGCATTTTTGCAGTATAGAGTTCATTTCACAGCATTTCATAACTCTTAATTGTGATATAAGTGTCCTGTTTAGTGTTTGTGTTCATGTTTGCCTGTGACAGCCGGTTTATGTGTTTCACTGATTTAATCCCTGTCACCTGTTGTCTTGTTAATTACTGTGTTCTGAGTTCATTTGTCCCAGCTGTGTCCAGTTTCCCTGATCTCTGTGTGTTTCAGTCTGTCTCATCTTTATTCTAGGTTCACTGCAAAAATGCTTTTCTTACTTAGTATTAGACTTGTTTCCAGTCCAAATATCAAAAAATTCTTAAATCAAGAAGCATTTACTAGATGAGTAAAATGACATTAGATATTATGTTTTGTTTTCCAGGGGGAATAATCAAAATGAAGTGACTTGATGCTTAAAAAAGCTAAATGATCTGCCAATCGGGTCAGAAAAATACTGTTAATTCAAACAGAAACAATATTATTTTTCTGACCCCATTGGCAGATCATTTCGCTTGTTTTAAGCAAAAACTCACTTAATTTTGATTTATTTCCCCAGAAAACAGGACATAATATCTTATGGTATTTTACTCCTCTAGTAAATGCATCTTGATTTAAGATTTTTTTTTTTCATATTTGGACTGGAAACAAGACAAAAATACTAAGTAAGAAAAGCGTTCTGTTCCTGTTATTTGGTTTTGTAAAGATTTGAGTTAGTCTGAAACTAAAGGCATCCTAAAGTGTGATGTAAGAGGTCTCGCCTCACATTTGGGCATGTCCATGGGGTCGGGGCTGCCCAGGAGGTCTCGCACGAACAGCCCGTCACCCTCGGCCCGGCTCAGCCAGTTGTTACAGGCAAAGTAGAAGCGTAAGTGTGGCCGGTTCATGTCTGTGACCACGACCCGGTCCAGATACCAGCTGGCGTTCAGGCCCGTGTTATCATGTTCAATCCTGAATAACGGCACAGAACGGACTGACAATCAACACCACACTGCTTTAATTGTGTTCTTACTTTTTCCTGTAAAAAAATAAATCAATATATATTTACAGGAGAAGCAGCAAAATGACTGAAGATATTAAGTAGGGATGCACCGATATGAACATTTTGGCTGATATCGATAACAAATAATTCTTTATATTTAAAAGCCGATAACTGATATATTTGCCGATAAATCTAAATCCAATTTTTTTTATCATTTCTGAGAGCCTGATTACAAAAACAAAAGTCTCACCATTAAAAGCCATAAGCACACAATTATAATGTTCTCATTATAATCTTATGTAGCCGATATGACACGTTGCACTGAACTGTATTTTACTTTTTTGAAGTGATTTCAATCATATTTCAAGCAATTCAAAACCGTCATGTTGAACAGTGCGCATCTGAAGAGTCTCAGCTGAAGGAAATAGTACATTATTTATCGGCTTTAATATATCAGCCAAATTTACTTAACGATAACGATAACGTTATAACCGAACATATATCGGCTAATACCGATATGGTGGCCGATATATATCGTGCGTCCCTAATATTAAGTCTCGTTTAATGAGAAAATGCATCAAAATGAAGAGAGTTTGTGTTTAAAACAAGAACAAATATCTGACAATTGAGTCAGAAAAATAACAAACTCACTTCATTTTCATAATTTTTTCAGTCTTAATATCTTCAGTCATTTTGCTTCTTCTCCAGTAAATGTCTCTTGATTTAAGAGTGTTTAGATATTAGTGCTGGAAAACGAGACAGAAACACTGAGGAAGAACATCATGTTTTGCATTGAAGGCACAATTAATATTTATCTACAACATTAATTTCACGTATTTAAGCAGAAGGCTTTAGATCAAAGGCTTTTAAGATCAGGAGAAATGAATTCACTGAAGTCTGTCCAAACTTTGGACTAGTAGCGTACAAAACAGGAATTTTGTTCAAAAAATGCATGCATTTAATTTTTAGCATTAAAATTATTGGATTCATATTTATCTTCAATAATAAATGCAGTTATTGCTGACCTCAAATTACAGTAAAACTGATCAACTTACCTAATTTTCTTCAAAGGTCCGACATTATGTGTTTTTATCCGGAAGACGTCAGTTTTGTTTTTTTCAAAAGCAGTTCGATTCCTGTAATAAATATCAATGCAAACAATAACCGAACATTTCATTTCTTGTAAATAAGGTGAAACCATAATAATACACTAATAATGTTTTATGATACAATGGTGTAAATCTAAATTACTGAAGAAGAACAATCTTGTCCATCATAAGCATCAAGTGGTTGTGCACTGAATAAATGCACACCGTGTAAAAACAGTGTTTGAAACTCACAAATGCTTCATTTATTAAATGTCCTTAGTAAACTTACAGAGTCACGATACATTTCAGAAAATATATGATATCTAGCACCCAATATATCATGTATTTGCTGATGGGACATATTGTAAACACACATATTCAGTAAATGAGCTTTGGCTAATTATGTATTTCATGTGACATAAACTGCAAAACATTTTTGTTGTGCTTAGTATTTTTGTATAATATCTAAACATTCTTAAATCAAGATACATTTACTGGAGAAGCAAAATGACTGAAGATATTAAGACTGAAAAATGTATCAAAATGAAGTGAGTTTGTGTTTAAAACAGTGGAGTCAGAAAATGATCTTAATTCAAATCGAAAACATTATATTTCTGACCCCATTGGCAGATATTTGTTCTTTTTAAACCCTGTTGCTCTTCGTGTGGCGGTCAAAAATGGCCAATTTTTTTTTATTATTATTATTTCAGTGACTATTTTTTAGTTCGATAATGTTTTCTTATTTAATATTTTGCATTTTTAGGGGATTTTATAGATTATATTTATGCAGTAGTTATAACCCTTTTATTCACTTTTTGAGCATAGAACTGAAAACAAAAATTCTAACTTAAACTGTCATTAATATTGAGTGCTTTGGAAATATATATTTTCCAAAACAAGTTTTACTCTAAAACTGTGAGAAAATTAAAGCCATAAATTTGTTCCAAATTTTAGGTTGATATCTCAAAAAATGAGCTTTCAGTGAGATGTTGTTCGGCTGCAGTACCAAACGCTTCCACTAGAGGAAATTCATCTTCCATTCATTTCCAATGCGCACATTTAACCTGTTTGAATCCATGATTTTTTTGTGCATTCACAAAGCAAGTGCCAAAACCTTTACCAAGTCTTGTGCCATTCCGATGAAGTAAAAAATTCTAAAAAATCTAAATGTTTTGGTCAAAAATAAGCACCATATTTTGATACATTGTTCAGAAAACAAGACTTAAAGCTTCTCAAGTAAATGTGTATCTTGATTTAAGAATGTTTCGATATTTGCACTGTAAAACAAGGCAAAAATACAGAGTAAGAACATCATATTTGCAGTGTGAGTCGAGCTAGATTATCAGTTTGAATGATGTGTGTCTGGAAACAGAATAGTAAAGTGCTGTGGTGTTTGGTCTCTACAGCACAATGCTATACATTTCCACAATCTGATCCACACGAGTCCATCATAGTGATGATGTACAGCACATGCATATTGTAGCCCTTCATTATGAGGAGCAATAGACCTCCTGATAAGCCTTTTCTGCTGTCGAATCGGAAATATTGGTCCTTGATGAAAGGTTCTAGAATATCATGTGCACAAGTTCAGAGTAAAGGTCACAACGGCAGCGACTCAAATACCTCTTCTCTGTGCTGTGGATTCAGGGAAAGACAGAGTGACGGTGTTACATTTCATCAGAAAAAATAACTTTAAATACAAGAGCAAACAACGAGGCTGCGGCTACCAGGCATTTCATTTATTATTAACAGAGATGATTATGAATCAAGTTTCAGGTCAGTAGTGTTGACTCACTTGCTGGCCAGGTGCAGTTTGGGAGTGATGCCATATTCCCCGAACAGCGTGACAAACACATTGGCGTCTGTACCTGCGCCATTAACGTCTCCAGTGATGGTAACCACCTCATACACTGTCATTCGATGGAGCACAGAAAGAATGAGTAAGAGATCCAGTGCATTATTAATGAGGAGGATATTCACACTTGAGTGAATAACAGTGTGAAACGCCCTGATGAACAGTGACTACGGTCAAATCAAGCCATGATAACCCATATTAAAACTAGGGATGCACCAATATGAAGATTTTGGCCAATAACCGATAAATCTTTATATTTGAAAGCCGATAACCGATATAATGGTCGATAAATCTAAATCCAAATTTTGGCCGATACCGATAACTGATAAATCTTTGTATTTGAAAGCCGATAACCGATATAGTGGCCGATAAATCTATATCCAAATTTTGGCCGATATCGACAACCAATAAATCTTTATATTTGAAAGCCGATAACCGATATAATGGCCGATAAATCTAGATCCAAATTTTGGCCGATATCGACAACCAATAAATCTTTATATTTGAAAGCCGATAACCGATATAATGGTCGATAAATCTAAATCCAAATTTTGGCCGATACCGATAACTGATAAATCTTTATATTTGAAAGCCGATAACCGATATAATGGTCGATAAATCTAAATCCAAATTTTTGCCGATACCGATAACCGATAAATCTTTATATTTGAAAGCCGATAACCGATATAATGGTCGATAAATCTAGATCCAAATTTTGGCTGATACCGATAACTGATAAATCTTTATATTTGAAAGCCGATAACCGATATAATGGCCGATAAATCTAAATCCAAATTTTGGCCGATACCGATAACCGATAAATCTTTATATTTGAAAGCCGATAACCGATATAATGGCTGATAAATCTAGATCCAAATTTTGGCCGATACCGATAACTGATAAATCTTTATATTTGAAAGCCGATAACCGATATAATGGCTGATAAATCTAAATCCAAATTTTGGCCGATACCGATAACTGATAAATCTTTATATTTGAAAGCCGATAACCGATATAATGGCTGATAAATCTAGATCCAAATTTTGGCCGATACCGATAACTGATAAATCTTTATATTTGAAAGCCGATAACTGATATAATGTTCGATAAATCTAAATCCAAATTTTGGCCGATACCGATAACTGATAAATCTTTATATTTGAAAGCCGATAACCGATATAATGGCTGATAAATCTAGATCCAAATTTTGGCTGATACCGATAACTGATAAATCTTTATATTTGAAAGCCGATAACCGATATAATGGCTGATAAATCTAGATCCAAATTTTGGCCGATACCGATAACTGATAAATCTTTATATTTGAAAGCCGATAACTGATATAATGTTCGATAAATCTAAATCCAAATTTTGGCCGATACCGATAACTGATAAATCTTTATATTTGAAAGCCGATAACCGATATAATGGCTGATAAATCTAGATCCAAATTTTGGCCGATACCGATAACTGATAAATCTTTATATTTGAAAGCCGATAACTGATATAATGTTCGATAAATCTAAATCCAAATTTTGGCCGATACCGATAACTGATAAATCTTTATATTTGAAAGCCGATAACCGATATAATGGCTGATAAATCTAGATCCAAATTTTGGCTGATACCGATAACCGATAAATCTTTATATTTGAAAGCCGATAACCGATATAATGGCTGATAAATCTAAATCCAAATTTTGGCCGATACCGATAACTGATAAATCTTTATATTTGAAAGCCGATAACTGATATAATGTTCGATAAATCTAAATCCAAATTTTGGCCGATACCGATAACTGATAAATCTTTATATTTGAAAGCCAATAACCGATATAATGGTCGATAAATCTAAATCCAAATTTTTGCCAATACCGATAACTGATAAATCTTTACATTTGAAAGCCGATAACCGATATAATGGCCGATAAATCTAGATCCAAATTTTGGCCGATATTGACAACCAATAAATCTTTATATTTGAAAGCTGATAACCAATATAATAGGCAATAAATCTAAATTCAAGTTTTGGCCGATACCGATAACCGATAAATCTTTATATTTGAAAGCCGATAACCGATATATTGGCCGATAAATCTAAATCCAAATTTTTATTTTATTTTTGAGAGCCTGATTACAAAAACAAAAGTCTCACTATTAAAACCCATGTCCCAAACACACAATTATAACGTTCTCATTATAATTTTATGTAGCTGATATGACAATGCCATGTTACACTGTATTTTCCTTTTTTCAAGTGATTCCAATCATATTTCAAGCAATTCAAAACCACCATGTTGAACAGTGCGCATCTGAAGCGTCTCAGCTGATGGAAATAATACATTATTTATCGGCTTTAATATATCAGCCGCTTTTTCTTATCAGACCGATAATAATCAAAAACAAACGTATATCGGCCGATACCGATATGTTGGCCGATATATCGTGCATCTCTACAGAATATGAATCGCAGTAATATAAGGAGTGCAATATTACCATGTTCAGTGGTCAAAATATCATTGAAATCTCCCTAGCTAACAAAAATAACTTTTTCCAGTGTTCCCATTCAGTTAAAATGTTTAAAATGGTTTTCTTGGTTATGAAACGTTCCATTTGGTCATTCTTCAAACATTAAAACATTTCAGACTTAATGGGAATGTCAGAACATATCTTTTCATTAGTTGAACAGTACATCGCTCTACGTTACGAACAAATAATGTTTGACTTGTCTTACCTTTCTTCTTGTGGTACTCGTCCTCATAGTTCTCCACTTTCTCAGGCTCATAGTTCCTCAGCTCGTTCTCATAGATCTCCACATAATCAACGTTTTTGGACTTCTTCTTCTTGCCTTTCCCCTTCTTGCCCTCGTCGTCGCTCTCGCCGCTTCCCTTCTTGCTCTTCTTCTTCTTCTTCTTCTTCTGGGAGTCGTCGTCGTCCTCCTCCTCTTCTGGGTCCGTTTCTTCTTTCTTCTTCTTCTTCTTCTTCCCCCCCTCATCTTTGGACTTCTTGTCTTTGGATCCCATGATGCCCTCGACAGGGTTCTTCTCCTTTCTGTCTTCGGTCACTTGAACGACATCCGGAAGGTTCTTGCGCTTGTTCTTCGACTCGTGTTCATCTTCATCTTCCTCACTGCTGCTCTTCACCTCCTCATCCTTTGATTTAGAGCTTTTCTTCTTCTTCTTCTTCTTCTTTTTTGGCTCTTTGCGGCTCTTCCTCACCTCGGATGCATCGCTGACCGGTTCTGTGTCCTCAGCGTGTTTCTGTTTCTTCTTAGTGGCACAATCTGGACCGCTGATCTTACCTTTCCTTCTCGACTTTGATTTCTTCTCCTCTCCGTCATCGTTCTCCCCCTCTTCTTCGGTTTCTTGTGCCTGCCGTGTTTTTTTCTCCTTCGAGGGCATCTTTAATTTATTTACTACAGTGTAACTTTAACTGTTGACTGTGAAAGAGGACGAGTGTGACCTGTGATGATCGGTGGATCTGCCAGGTGAAGATCTCGAGTCGATGGGGCTTTTCCCTTTCTCTGATGACAGCCGACCTCATTAAACATGACACAACATCATCATGTGACTGAGGGGAGAGTAAACAATCAAACATGAGCTGTCACTCAAACTGCTCAGTCATACATCTAACGGCAACACTTCACAATAAGGTTCATTAGTTCATAAGGTTCAACAAGGTTCATTAGTTAACATTAGGTCATGTTTGTGTTCATTATGTTGTACTGCCATGTAATAGCCGGTGATGCTGATACGGCAATAAACTCAAATACTACATCAATTATGAAGCGAGTTCAATTCTCACATTATAGTTAGGCTATTATATGCTTTAGCAAAATAAAGAAGAATCAGAAAAAAGGGCCAAAATAAATGTTATTACAAAGCAGCTTCACAGCAATAAACAGATTCAATAATGCAAATTTCATCAAATATGAGAAATTCAATTCTGCTGTGAATGAGTTCAATGCTGATTCAATGCTGTTCAATAACAGTTGTTTAGTTCATCTGTAAAGCAAGATAATAAATGTTTTTTGCACTTTGTATACGGTCTCATCTTCTCTTAAAGGAGACATATCATGCTTTTAAATTGTTCCTTTTTACATATAAATCATACATTTGTGGTCTATATAAAGCGGAACTGCAATGCTTGGGTCTGAATTCCTCATTATTATAGCCCCACAGGCCCCTTTTTTACCCCTTTTCTGAGGTGCTTCTGAGATCAAGTCGTTTTGGTGCGGTCTCTTTAAATACAATTGAGACACTTCATACCCCGCCCCCTCTCCAGTTTGCAGAGGTTCAACTCCACCCCGTTCGGCCATTTTTGTAGTCTGATAGCAGAGATAGGATTATCTAGCGGCACAGAAACTTTTTATTCACACGTTATTAACAAAATGTCAACAACGGAAGACTTGTCCAGCCAGCCTTAGATGTTCGAGCCAGAGTCGGAGCCGGAGCGAAATGAAAATGAAGACGACGAACCTGCAGGACAACGTCTTCATATGGATGTATCGCAATGGTGTGTTACTGTATTTATACATGAAACTTTGGTCTTCCGACCTTTTACTACCGTGTCGATTTATTTTGATTAATATGTGCGAGGGAGAGAGAGCAAGACAGCGTCTAGTTTGGAGACGGTGATGTCTTGTTTACACTTTCGCCGGGCTCCGAGAGAGAGTGCGAGCGCGCGCGAGACCGGGTCTCTCTCTCTCTACTCGTTCTTTCAGTTAAACATGCGCCCTGTCCATGGCCCTGTCACAAGCGCGGCAGTTCATCTACATTAGACGGTGTAATGAAGCGTGTGGGTTACTACATCCAACAACCGAACATTTTAACTTACCCTCTCGTAACTTCTGCATCCTTTAGCTTGGACTACAAAATTGCAGCGAGAAATAATAATGGCGGATTGCTCGAAGTGGTGGGCCGGAAGTCAATGTCCTTATTTGGCAGTTCCGCTGCAAATACTGTGACGTGATAGTTCACAAAACGTCATAGATAACAGAAAAATCGGAACAGGTTGAAAAATATGACCAAAACAGAATATAAAGATATCAACGAAGCACCTGAAGAGAATAATTTCATCTTTTATGTACTTCTAAACACTCCAAATATACAACAAAATGCATTTAAGGGCTAAAAAAGTGCATTTAGCATGAAATGTCCCCTTTAAAGGAGAACTCCGGTCAATTTTAACATTGAGCTAATTTTTTTGTACATTTGGAGTGCTGTCAGTACAGAGAACAACGACAGAAATCGGTGTTGCCTACACCGTGTTATCCTCTTTTTAAAATTTGCACCCTGTTGACTTCAATGGGGCAAGTACTAAACCTGCTTTTAGCCTCTTAACATCCTTGATGTGTCATTACAAGTGCACAGGTCATGTGAGTGATTCCTTCAGAGTGAACACGAGTGAATCTGTCAAGTTCACGCGCATAGGTTTAGTTACCTATGATCACGCGCCCGAACTCGGCAATCGACTACTTTGGACTTCGACCGAAAACAGGATGTAAATACAGGTATGTGCGCTGGCTGAAATAACATCATTTTTATCCATTTCTTTCACATCTACTGCAGTCAGATTCACTGTGTTCACTCTGAAGGAATCACTCACATGACCTGTGCACTTGTAATGACACATCAAGGATGTTAAGAGGTTAAAAGCAGGTTTAAAACTTGCCCCATTGAAGTCAACAGGGTGCAAATTTTTAAAAGAGGATAACACGGTGTAGGCAACACTGATTTTTGTCGTTGTTCTCTGTATTGACAGCACTCCAAATGTACAAAAAAATGTTAAAATTGACCGGAGTTCTCCTTTAATGCCTTTAGTAACTAACATGAACAAAGAGCAATGCATTTGTTACAGTATTTATTAATCTTTGTTAATGTTAGTTAATAAAAATACAGCTGTTCATTGTTTGTTCATGTTAGTTCACAGTGCATTAACTAATGTTAACAAATACAACCTTTGATTTTGATAATGTATTAGTAAGTGTTGAAATTAAAATTAACCAAGATTAATAAATGCTGTAGAAGTATTGTTCATTATTAGTTCATGTTAAGTTCTGTTAACTATTGAACCTCATTGTAAAGTGTTGCACATCTAACAATATTCAAAAACATGTTATTTTAGTTAGTTGCCAAGCCCCCCTTTTTCTATAAGCTGAAAATAACTAAACTGAAACTGAAATAAAAATGATAAAAAAATTCAATGGACATATAAAAATAATAATAATAATAATTACTGAAATTAAAGTGAAAACAGAAAACATTAAATAATTCAAAATATTAATAAATGCCATAATTACACTAAAATAAGACTCAAACGTAGACACGTAAACTTTACTAACACTACAAATTTGCAAAAACATTTATATTGTTTATATTTAAATAAAATGATAAAAAGTTATTTTATTTTACTTAAAGGCCACATTTATAATTTATGTTTAGTTTAGAACTGAATCTAAAATTTAAAAAATACTAAAGCCTTTAAACACACACACACACACACACACACACACACACACACACAACAACAACAACAACAACGACATTACTAAACATTAAACTAAAATATAAAAACGAAAAATATAAAAACGAATTAAAAATATTAATAAATAAAGTAATACTATATTACTGGTACAAATAAAACTCAAGCTCAGACTAGCTTTACCAACTTATTAACACAACAATAGGAAAATTAACAAAATGGAAATAAAGAGCTGAAGTCGTGACTCGTGAGGATCAATTAAAAGTTGATCTTATATGCGCAATTTGATTTAACAGGATGATAGTTTTAGAGAGACAAACCAGCAAATTCATCAAAATTACTTACTCATAATATGATAACAATTACTGACGTTTGTTTCCCCTCAGCTAATGACATCACTTCCGGTCTCTACAAATAAAGGCAAGAGAAAGAGTTTCTCAGTTTATGCACGAGAGTGCAGCACATTCAGATAAAGATGTAAAGCAGAAAACCTTTAAAAAAAACGTTTTAAAGCAGAAAAACGTTTTAATTATTTAATTGATTCTAGCAATGCTGGTTTGCGGCCAGATGATGGAGACACTCGAACAGGTACAACTGTCAAAGCTCAAGATAGTTTGTTTAGACATTCATATCTTACAAACTATTCATTTGAAGCGCACTAACTCTGGTACATTAGGCTTTTGTTCTGCAACATGTGAAACTAAAGAAAAGATCCTCAAATAAATGATAAACAGCAGCATCTTCATCTTCAGTTGCTCTTCAGCTGATGGGAACAACTTCTCCCATTTAGACTCATGATTATTTACAGGATAATAATATAAACAAAGACTTTTTATCATCTAAAGAGACTTTAAAATCAAACACAGAGGATCAGAATCATTATAAGGATAAACTTTTTATAAAGGTGAAAAACAGAAAACACATTTTAATCATTTGCTTATTTATTTATTCATGAAATGCTGTAGATGTTCTGGACACTCATTCTGTCCGTTTTTACTGACATGCTTAAAGGAATAAAAAAACAAAAACAAGTAATGATTAGTGTGACTTCAATGCATTTCAACATTATATTTTTATAGTTCAATTGCATCAAAAACTTGACCAGCAGTTAAATATGAACATCAACCAGAACACAGACAAATGATGATCCTTTTTCATACTTATATGGTTATAAAGACAGGCTACATGTAATCTATGAACCCTCTAGCCTTAAAGGTGCGCTAAGCGATGTCACACTTTTTTAGGCCGAAACATTTTTTGTCACATACAGCAAACATCTCCTCACTATCCGCTCGCTGCCTGTCCCCTGAACACACTGTAAAGAAACGCGGTCTCTGTAGACAGCCCAGCCTCCACAAACGGCAACAAAAACACACTGGCCCAGCCTGGACCACGAAACATAACAAACAGAGTTCTAGCCAATAACTGACAAGAATGATTTGGGGGTGGGGGTTGGGGGGTTAGTGCGCGTGAAGGGGGGGGGGGGGTAGTGCGCGTGCACATGAACGGGGTGTGGGCGGGGTTAGTGCGCGTGCACATGAAGGGGGGTGTGGGGGGGGTTAGTGCGCGTGCACATGAACGGGGTGTGGGGGGGGTTAGTGCACGTGCACATGAACGGGGTGTGGGGGGGTTAGTGCACGTGAAGGGGGGGGTAGTGCGCGTGCACATGAACGGGGGTGTGGGGGGGGTTGGTGCGCGTGCACATGAACGGGGGTGTGGGGGGGGTTAGTGCGCGTGAAGGGGGGGTAGTGCGCGTGCACATGAACGGGGGTGTGGGGGGTGGAGGAGAGAGAAGCATGAAGAGGGAAGTTAGCTAGAGGAGAGATGTCCTAGACCAGGGATGGGCAACTTCGGTCCTGGAGGGCGGAATGAGGAGGAGGGAGGGTCGAGCTAGCCTCCGTTTTGTTTGGCAATACTTCGAACGCCAACAAGAAGTGACGTCACCAAACATCGCTTAGAGCAGCTTTAAAAAAACAAAACTGCATTTCTGCGGAAGAACATTGTTTTGGTTGTGCTTCGGCTCTGCGGATGAATATGATTCTTCCTCATAACTAAAGAGAGAGAGAGAGAGATTATTATCCTGCTGCTCATAAAACATTCACTAATATTGTTTAAGAGGTATAACCAGTTTCTCAAGCTGACTAGCTGAAGACTTTACTGTATCTTTAATAAACACAGCCCTTGAGAATAAACTCCAGCACAACAACCATTATGAGAGATACATATGAGTTTATCTGTTCAATAAAACACCTAAGACAAAAACACGTTTTGGAAGAAGTGATTGATTATGTATTTACTCATTATTTACATTCTTTTAAATCTTGAAGAAAAAGTTACATAGTGCAAATTTAAAAAGAAAAAAAAAGTACCATTTATCAAATCTAACAAAATATATGTTGATTATGGTTATTGTTTTTCTTTACTTTCTGATTTGTGATCAGTTCAGAAATCACCAACGAGAATGTCCAAAACAGCTGATGTTGACTGAACTCTTCAGGGTAAAGGTTCTTTATTGACATCATGTGGTTCCATGGAAAACCCTCATGTAATCAATACTGTATCTACTGTATATTAATGAACACAGGAGAGCCGGACAGAGCAGCGGTCATATTTGTTTTGGTCTGTGTGATTGTAAACAAAGATTAAGTATAATTAGCAAACATTTCATGGGAACAGTTTCATCTCACGGGTTATGAAGCCTGTAAACGACATCCGTATCCTGAGTGTAAAGAATGTTTATTAAAGGATCAGAAGGACACGGAGGTTGGCAGATTCCTGGCCTGAAGCGCTGGGTGTGTGTGTGTGTGTGTGTGTGTGTCAGACGTCTGCTGATTCTCACACTGAACTCAATCACATTCGATTAGAAGTCTTCTCTGTTATCTAATAGTCTGAGCCTAAAACAACGAGGAGACTGAGTGGGAAAAAGGCCCGTCAAACATGAACAAACATCACGACCAGAAACAACAAATCACAGAGCAGCTCCACAAACCAAAACCCTTGCGACTTTCTCAGAGGAATCTTTTCATTCAGTGATTATTCTGTGGTTTCTTTTAACAAAACATTTCATTATACATTACACAGATATTTCTGGAAGGATTTTCCCAGCGAACAAGGAACGTTCTGAGAACTTTCTGGCAAGATTCTCTCAAAGTTAATAGAAAATTATCTGAAACATTTTAGTTGGATATTCGCCTAACATTTTTTTAAATGTTACTACTAGTTTAAGAATGTTTAAATGACTATCAAAAGTAACATTCCCTTAATGTTTAAATGTTACTTTTTGCCTCAGAATGTTAGAATGTTACATTGAAAAATAACGTTACCTCAGAATGTTACATTCAAAAGTAACATTCCCTTAATGTTTAAATGTTAATATTTGCTTCAGAATGTTAGAATGTTACATTGAAAAGTAACAATCCGTTAATGTTTGCAAACTGATCAAATGGAATGATTTCATTAGATTCACACAACAAAGAAACTTTTTTTTTTTAACTGTCTGTTTTAAATGTGTAGAGAAGATTGGGAACGTTCGGACTGGGATCTGATTCCATGATCAGGTGATTCGCATCTCACGCCAGAGCCAAACCGCACACACACACCGTATTTATTTATCTGCGGTTTGGGAAGCAGGACGCACCGAGAAACTGGAAAGGTTTTTATGAAAACATCTTAACTAGGTTATTTCCTGCAGGGCTCGACTTCTGTTGATCTTGATGTGACTGATTTGAACTCTTCTGGAAAAACAAACACATGTGTACTGTATGCTGGCAGAGAGAGACGCTTTCACCGTCCAAACCGATCAAAACAATCCTTACACTCGCACACACGAAGCCTCGAAAACAGGGGTTTTGCAGCAGTGCCGTAGAGGAACACATTTTCACCTTCCTTTGAAAATAAAGCTTGTTTATTGCCATCGATGCTTCAATGAAGAACCACAAAAGATTATTTATAGTGGAAAAAGGTTTTTTAAATGTTCTTCATACTAAGAGAAGATGGTTTTGATCACTGAAAGGTTCTTCGGGGAACCAAAAATGGTTCTTCTACTGTATATATATATGTACATGCTCTCACGTTTTTGAAGTTTACACGGAGATTATAACGTTTTCAAAAATGTTCAAAACTTGGACCCTGTTTCAAAGTTTGCATTCTCGAGCACCAAAATCGTGTAAATGAACGGCCAGAATGTGTTAAAAGTTTCTGTTTTCTGTGAGAACGGTTTAATGAGAGAAAGTTAATAACTAATGATCTTTACAACGGAAGTGAATCAATCAAAACTAACTTTATCTGGACAATAACTTTATTCTAGATCTGCTGTAAAGCCTGAACAATCTCTGTTACTGTAATCTCCTGTCATCACTGTAAAGCTGCTGTGAAACGTCTGTATTGTTAAAGCGCTGTATAAATGAAGGAAACTTGACTATGGCATTGCTGCAAAAAACAAAACAAAACAAAAATTATAAAAAATTATAAAGAATGTTAATAATCAGAAGAACCTGTTTTTCCACTATAAAGAACCTGTAGTGCAATGGAAAGATTCCATGTTAGAAGTTCTTCATGGAACCATCGATGCCAATAAATAACCTTTTTTTTTACATTTTTAAGATTGCAACATTTTTGATTCCCCAAAGAACCTTACAGTGAACCATTCGTATAAAAGAAGCACTGATAAATCTAAAGAACCTTTTATTTTCCATTATAAAGACCTTTTATGGAATGGAAATGTTCCATGGATGTTAGAGGTTCTTCATGGAACCATCAATGCCGATAAATAACCGTTATTTTTAGGAGCATAAAGACTTCAAAAGTAACTTTATAGCTGATAAACTGATGGTTCGCTCGAATAAATAAATAATCAGATTCAGTGAAATGGATGTTAGAGGTTCTTCATGGAACCGTCGACGCCAATACAGAACCTTTATTCATATAGTCTTAAAGAGTAACTTTATAGCTGATAAAATGATTCACTCCAATAAATTAATAATCAGTGAAATGGAGATTAAATTGCACTGGTTTCACTCGAGAAGCGTCCTGCAGAGTTAAATGCTCTTCTCTTGGAAAGCCTCATTGGTGATGGTCATCTGTAAGCTCTGCTCTTTAGAGCGACTGTCTAAACTGTTGCGATCGGAGGATTGAGAAGGAGCTTCAGACAGACAGAGGTTTGATTGACAGGTGTCAGGGGCTTCAGTGAGCTCTTTGAGTTCTCCAGACACAGCAAACGGAGAGTCTCTGGAGAAGATGGAGGACACGCGCATTCCCTGTCCCTGCTGTCTCTGAGACTCAAGCCTGCAGAACAGACACTTGATGTTCTCGATGAGCTTGGAGAGCACGGCTTTACGCAGGAGAATATAGATCCAGGGATCCAGGATGGGATTGGTGGAGGCGAATCGGATCGCCAGCAGATCTGGGTTTCTATCCAGCCTTTTCTCCACTGGCGTCTTATAAAGCTGGTTGAGAAACACCTGGACCTAGAAACAAGAGTGACACTAAATATTCAGTATGCATTTGACAAACATATTATTAAAACATTTTGCATGTGAATATGTGCAGTGAGGCCTTAAAGACAAATTGATAACGGATAAAAGTTATGATATCAGTAAATGTGATCATCAATTCAATTATTACAAATGTGCAATTAAACTGTTACTATAAACATATTAAATGTTCGTAATTATGGGAGATTTTTTTTTTATAATGAAATGTTCTGGATATTAATTTTGTCAATATTTACTGAAATGCTTCAAGGAATAAAACATCATGATTAGAAGTAGCATTAAAAGGTTTTGTTTCATTAATTGCATCAAAAGCCTGACCTTAGAAATATGAACATCAATCTGAACACAGACACATTAGAGGAGATCTGTTTTCCTTTAGTACGGCAAGTACCATTTATCAGTTCTAACTAAATATATACTAATTATGGTTCTGTTTTCTGTACTTTGGGATTTGTGATTTCAAATGCCACCAACAAGAATTGCAAAAGAAAGCGAAATACTGATCTTGACGAAACACTTAAAAATATATATATATTATTCTTTTTATTTTTTTGCAGTGATGCCAGAAACAACCTTTCAGTCATCAGTTCTTAAAAGAACCATTTTTTCTTAGTGTGAAGAATATTTTATAATCTAAATGGGAAAAAAAGGGTCCATGGATCATGTTAAAAGCCAAACCTTTATTTGTAAGAATGCATGGTTTCATGAAAAGCCTATAACATCTTTATGGTGGAAAAGGGTTATTTAGATTTTTCTTGTAAGAATTGGTCACTGAAAGATTATTTGGGGAACCAAAACTGGCTCCTCTTTTGCATCGCTGTGAAACCCCCCTTTTGGAACCTTTATTTTACTTTATTTTAATATATTTATATTGTGAGATGACACCGTGACCCAAGACTATTTCATCGTATTTATATTCCTTTAAGGCTTTATCATCATCCTCTGTGATTCATTATAATGTGTAGCACAATGCAAAAAAAAAAAAAAAAAAAAATGAAACCGAAGGAAAATCACGACGCAGATCGTGAAAAGCTCTTGTTCTGCCGATAACACAGTCATATCTGCAGAACTGGAGAGATTAAGTTTACAAGTCAATTTATTCTCCTAACCCGAACCCTAACACCTAACCATGACCTAACAGTCTGCAAATACTCTAATGAGAGTTAGTTGACATGCAGTTTGCAAAGTTACTTATAGTAAGTAGAATGTCTAAAGTGGACTATAGAAATAAAGTGGAAACCAGGGCGAATTTTATTTCTCGTGCCATTTATACGCCAAACATAGTTTTTGCGTGCAAATAATATAGGCTACGCACTGTAAACCACTTGGGTAGGATTAGGGGTGTGTATTGTATTACACGCCATAAAGTGCATATCATATGCACGGGAAAACTATGGCACGAGAAATAAAATTCGTGCTATAGATACGCACTTTCATGAGATCAGACTACGGATTAATTCTAATCGGTAGCACAATACAGATAAATGAAACTGAAGGAAAACCACGACGCAGATCGTGAGAAAGTTCTTGTTTTGAACCCAATACTGTATTTCAAAATATTTATATTGTGAGATGACACCGTGACCCAAGACTATTTCAGCATATTTATATTCCTTTAAGACTTTATCATCATCCTCTGCGATTCATTCTAATCGCACAATGCAGAATATGTTTAAACTGAAGGAAAATCACGACGCAGATCGTGAGAAAGTTCTTGTTTTGCCGATAAGACGGTCATAGAATTGGAGAGATAAAGCAGACACAATGCGTTCCGAGAGCTTACAACGAGTGGAATGGAGCAAATGAGCACGACAGCAGATGTTGCGATGAGGAGAATCACCATCTGGATCTCCGCGCCTGCCAGGCGGCCGAAGCTGCGGGTCCTGCCGGGATCAGACGCTCGGAACGGGTCAGTGCCGAGAGACGTGCGCCGCACGAAGCTCCGGTGCATCTGGATGAGCGCGCCGCACACCAGCACGTTACAGATCACCGTGACCAGGATCAGGAGCGAGCTAAAGCCCGCGTACATGTAGGAGAACGCGGCATGCGTGCTGACATTGGTCCTCCAGTCGATAAAGCACCAGGTTTGAGGATACTGCATCTTAACCTCTCCGAAACCCGCGCTCGGGAGCGCGCAGAACATGATGTTTGATGCGTAAATGGCGAGAAGCGTCACTCCGGCGAGTTTCTTATCCGCGTAATCGTTGTAGAAGTACGCGTGGTTGATAGCGATGTATCTCTCGATGGACATGGCGCAGATTATGCTCAGCCCTGCCAGGGAGAAGAATAGCAAAACGAATCCGAAGTACTGGCACAGCGGGTCTCCATCAGGCCACGCGCCCTTCACATATGTTGCGATGGTCACTGGACTGGCGAGGACTGTTCCTAGAAGATCCGTGACCGCTAGACCGCAGACCAGCGTGTAGAAGGTGCTCTCCTTCTGCTCTCTCCTGGATTTGCAGAGCACGATGATGGCGATTATGTTACTGATGACCCCGAATATGAACATGATGGCGGGAATGGTGGGAATCCTGGGCTCGGTCCCGCGCGCCGCGGTGCTGTTCTGCGCGTCCATGTTCGGCTGGGATCCAGATATTAGAAGTTAAAGTTAAACATTTAGAAGTAATTCAATTGGGGTTCTGCTAAACTCTCAGCGCTTCTCTAGCTCTCATTTTCCAGGAGTTGTAAATCCTGCTGTGGAGGGAATAAAATCATGAGTGACTGAACCGCCCATACACTATGTATCATACACACACACACACACACACACACACACACACACACACACACACACACACACACTAACACACACACACACACACACACACACACACACACACACACACACACACACACACACACACACACACACACACACACTCACTTATAACGGGACGCCCAAAACAAACAGCGCGTCCCTTACAATATTCTCACTGTAGAATCACAACAATTAATATCTGCTCTCAACATAAAAGCTAATTTCCTTAATGGGAATAATAATAATATTCAGTCATATTATTGATCTGACTGCACTGACACTGTGTTAAAAACAACCAAATTTGGGGGGTTTATTTAACCCAGCATAATGGTTGATTCATTTGTACTAGCTCTTGTTTTTTTTTTACTTCATACATTAATTAATGTTTACATATTAACTTAAATCCTCTAAACTTGTAAAAAACTACTGGTTGCATGAATTCCTTTATTTTTTAATCATATTTTACTGTATAACATATTTTATATAGTTTTGAATACATACTGCATACATTTAAGCTCGTTTAACAAATATTAGAAGTACAAATGAAACATTTAGATGTAATTCAAGCGTTACACAAAAAATGCCTAAACATTGGGTTGATACGTCTGACCCAGGAGCTGGGAAACACAGACACTACCCAAACACTGAGAAAACAACCCAGGATTTGGGTAGAAAAAAAACAACAAGATTTCTTAGAGTGTATCCGATGAGTACAACACTTGAGCTGAATTGTTGGGACAAACTTTTATGTTAGCTTTATAAAGGCTTGTCTGAAAGTTTTCAAGTTTATAAGCTTCATAGCATGTCTTAGCATGCGTCTAACGTCATATTTTGAGTTTGTAACATTTGAATACATTGCTAGCATGAATTAGTATGTTGCTAGCAACAATCAGAGGTCAGGGTTATCTATTTAACGGAAAGTTGGTTTGATGAAACTATAAGCGATGAGGAAATTAATAATTACTGTAGGCCTATAGTTCGGAGGGACGCGGGGTTTGTGTATATGTGCGCTCAGATGTGGCTTTTAACTGTAGAGATGACATTGCTAGTGATTTAGAGATTGTTTGGATGGACATGTCTACCAAAAACCAAGCCCATGTTATTGGGGGCTTGCTACAGACCATCAGGCCATCCCACTTTTTATGATAAGTTCGAAGTTCTCTTGAGCCTATCAGACAACAAGAGCTCTGAGATGATTTTAATCTGGGATATGAACACAAATGTGTCGGGCTGTGTTCATCCTTACGGCAGAATGCTGGAGGACCTGTGTCACTCTTTTGGTCTTGAACAGCTGGTAAACAGTCCACGAGAATAAGACTTGTGAGAGTGTTATTGATCTGATCCTAGTATCAGTTAAAGGTTGATTATGATTTGACTTTTCTAACTTTAGTTAGTGTGTAATGTTGCTGTTTGAGCATAAACAACATCTGCAAAGTTACAGCGCTCAAAGTTCAAAGCAAAGAGAGATATTTTCATTTAAAGAAATCGCTTTTTAAGGACTACAACAAACGGCTGGTAGAGACTACACCACATTCCTCCCGGGTTAATGACATCACCAACCCTAGAATTTACATAAACCCCACCCCTGAACACGATTTATAGATTATCAAGACAGAATATGCTAATCAATGACTAGAAGATAACTACACATCAGCTTCATAAATTCATCAACTAACATTCAGAAATGTCCTGTTGCTTCTACATGTTGTCCCTTAAGCAAGAAATAAGACTCAGGAACTTATTAGAGATGCTAAATCAACCCACTATAAGAATGATTATCAAATAATAAAGATAACCCAAAAAAGTTGTGGAAAACCTTAAAGGAATTGGGGGCCGCTAAGACAAATACTAAGAAACCAAGAAGCACAGGACAAACAATTAAGGGTGTCCTAAATTTCAATAAGAAAGAGGTAAAATGCTAATCATTTTAATACTTGCTTCACTTCTATAGCAGAACAGCTGGTCTCGAATCTTCAACTATGGGTTATTCAACATTGATAGGGTGAAATCATTCTATAATAAACTTGGAGCACTGCCTAACTCATTTTCCTTACGGAAGGTTGAGGTAGGGGAGATGGAAAAAAGCTATTACAGCTAGACTGCTCTAGGGGCCCAGGGTTAGATGGGTTATCTACATACATACATCACCCATACATCACCCATACATCTCCCATACATCTCCCATATGTCACCCATACATCTCCCATACATCTCCCATACATCTCCCATACGTCACCCATACGTCTCCCATACATCTCCCATACGTCACCCATACGTTATCCCTCAGTTTTTATGAGATGCTGCTGCCCAAATAGCCCCATACATCTCCCATACGTTATCCCTCAGTTTTTATGAGATGCTGCTGCCCAAATAGCCCCATACATCTCCCATACATCTCCCATACATCTCCCATACATCACCCATACATCTCCCATACATCTCCCATACATCTCCCATACATCTCCCATACGTCACCCATACGTCTCCCATACGTCTCCCATACATCTCCCATACGTCACCCATACGTCACCCATACATCTCCCATACATCTCCCATACGTCACCCATACATCTCCCATACGTCTCCCATACATCTCCCATACGTCACCCATACATCTCCCATACATCTCCCATACGTCACCCATACGTTATCCCTCAGTTTTTATGAGATGCTGCTGCCCAAATAGCCCCATATGTCTCCCATACGTCTCCCATACGTTATCCCTCAGTTTTTATGAGATGCTGCTGCCCAAATAGCCCCATACATCTCCCATACATCTCCCATACATCACCCATACATCTCCCATACATCACCCATACATCTCCCATACATCTCGCATACATCTCCCATACATCTCCCATACATCACCATACATCTCCCATACATCACCATACATCTCCCATACATCACCCATACATCACCCAAACATCTCCCATACATCACCCAAACATCACCCAAACATCTCCCATACATCACCCATACATCTCCCATACATCACCATACATCTCCCATACATCTCCCATACATCTCCTAAACATCTCCCATACATCACCCATACATCTCCCATACATCACCCAAACATCTCCCATACATCACCCATACATCTACCATACATCTCCCATACATCACCATACATCTCCCATACATCACCCATACATCTCCCATACATCTCCCATACATCACCCAAACATCTCCCATACATCACCCAAACATCTCCCATACATCTCCCATACATCACCCATACATCTCCCATACATCACCATACATCTCCCATACATCACCCATACATCTCCCATACATCTCCCAAACATCTCCCATACATCACCCATACATCTTCCATACATCACCCAAACATCTCCCATACATCTCCCATACATCTCCCATACATCTCCCATACATCTCCCAAACATCTCCCATACATCTTCCATACATCACCCAAACATCTCCCAAACATCTCCCATACATCTCCCAAACATCTCCCATACATCACCCAAACATCTCCCATACATCTCCCAAACATCACCCATACATCTCCCATACATCACCCAAACATCTCCCATACATTTCCCACACATCACCCAAACATCTCCCATACATCTCCCACACATCACCCAAACATCTCCCATACATCTCCCATACATCACCCAAACATCACCCAAACATCTCCCATACATCTCCCATACATCACCCAAACATCTCCCATACATCACCCAAACATCTCCCATACATCACCCAAACATCACCCAAACATCTCCCATACATCTCCCATACATCACCCAAACATCTCCCATACATCACCCAAACATCTCCCATACATCTCCCAAACATCTCCCATACATCACCCAAACATCACCCAAACATCTCCCATACATCTCCCATACATCACCCAAACATCTCTCACACATCACCCAAACATCTCCCATACATCTCCCATACATCACCCAAACATCACCCAAACATCTCCCATACATCTCCCATACATTACCCAAACATCTCCCATACATCACCCATACATCTCCCATACATCTCCCATACATCACCCAAACATCTCCCATACATCACCCAAACATCTCCCATACATCTCCCATACATCTCCCATACATCACCCAAACATCACCCATACATCACCCAAACATCTCCCAAACATCACCCAAACATCTCCCAAACATCTCCCATACATCTCCCATACATCACCCATACATCTCCCATACATCACCATACATCTCCCATACATCACCCATACATCTCCCATACATCTCCCAAACATCTCCCATACATCACCCAAACATCTCCCATACATCTCCCAAACATCACCCATACATCTCCCATACATCACCCAAACATCTCCCATACATTTCCCACACATCTCCCACACATCACCCAAACATCTCCCATACATCTCCCACACATCACCCAAACATCTCCCATACATCTCCCATACATCACCCAAACATCACCCAAACATCTCCCATACATCTCCCATACATCACCCAAACATCTCCCATACATCTCCCATACATCACCCAAACATCTCCCATACATCTCCCATACATCACCCAAACATCTCCCATACATCTCCCATACATCACCCAAACATCTCCCATACATCTCCCATACATCTCCCATACATCACCCAAACATCTCCCAAACATCTCCCATACATCTCCCATACATCACCCAAACATCTCCCATACATCACCCATACATCTCCCATACATCTCCCATACATCTACCATACATCTCCCATACATCTCCCATATTTTTAACCTGTCTGTTGAAGCTGGTGTTTTCCCCAATTATCTCAATAGGGCCAAGGTAGTTCCCCTTTTTAAAAAGGGAAACAGCCATGATCCTGGTAACTACAGACCGGTCTCTGTTTTATGCACAGTATCAAAAAAATTTGAAAGGTTGGTCAATGAGCAATTTAATGAATACATGAAAAATAAATTCCAATCTGGATTCAGGAAGTCACATTCTACCGAATCATGCCTACTCTATTTATCCGACATCATCCGCAGGGAAATAGATAATGGAAATCTTTGCGGAATGGTGTTATTGGATCTTCGAAAGGCATTTGATACGGTGAATCATGACAGACTGATTGCAAAACTTGAGGCCTTAGAGGCAGACAGCGCCACCTGTAGGTGGTTTAGATCTTACCTGTCAGGAGGGAACAATTGGTGGTCTTAGTAAAGTCAGACCCTTGTGTAGTTGAATGTGGCGTTCCACAAGGAAATATTCTCGGACCATCCTTATTTTTAACATACATTAATGATATGGCAGACTCCTGTTTATGTGAATTATTACTGTACGCTGATGACTCGGCACTTTTAATGTCTCATTAACAACAATCCACTTTAGAGAGTAACCTGAGTCCTGAGCTATCTTCTGTAAACAACTGGCTGATTGGCAATATGCTGTCTCTACATTTTGATAAGACAGAGGCCATCTTGTTCGGCTCAAAATACAGATTGAATAGATGCTCGGAATTTAGGGTTATTTTGAATAATGTTGTGGTCAGTGCAAAAGCGTCAGTAAAATACCTGGGTTGCATCCTGGAAAACAACTTGGATGGCAGGAATATGGCCAATAAGGTTCTGAGAAAAGTCACCGGGCTCACAAGGTTTTTAGCCAGAAACTCTTAATTTTTAGATAGGTCAACAATGATCATTTTAGCTAACGCCTTAATTTTAAATCAGTTTAAATATGCATGTACTTCCTGGTTTGAAGGCCTAACAAAACGTTTAAAAGGGAGGCTGCAAACTACCTTGTAATCAATCAGATCAACGTGTGATCGTTAACGAGTGGATCTCTGAGCTGAGTGAGTGAGTGGAGGCGGGGCTCATTTGCATATTCATAGAACCGCGCATACTAAATGAGGCAGGGGTGTCAAGTTAAACATTTTCAAAGAAAAAACTTTAAACATTTTGGTGATCAAAGATTAGTTTTAGAGAATAAAATGATTGACTCAGGGGGACTTTAAGCAAGCTTCCATAGGGAATTCCCAGGATTCTTTGGAATTCCATGATTGTCCAAATCTAATGTTGAGGCCTGAGATCATAAGTGCATCTATTACTCATATGATCTTTATATCTGATGGAGAACAGGATTTGAGCATGTTTGCTCTACTTGTGATAACATCAGTTAAATATTAGTGATGGTCCTTAAACAAAAGAGAGCTCAGTATTGTCTACATCAGAAGTAAACTGTTTAGATTGGCAGCTGCTGATGTCTGACTCAATATCTCCGTCAAAACTAAAACAAATTGCAAATGTGATATTGATTTTATACATTTTAGACACAGTATTGTCAGCTTTGCCAATGAAACTAGTTCTAAACAAAGCCAGAGCAGAACTGTAGTGCGTCTCTAAGAAACACACAGCGGTGATTCATTACTGAATGAATCAGCAGTTTTTAACGACTCGAGTGAGTCATTGATTCAGTGACTAATTCATTAAAGCAGCACTCAGTAGCTTCGGGATTTCTTCGCTGTATTCTCGCTTTTTGCTCGCAGGTTTCTCTCTAGAGCTCCCCCCACAGCTTCGGAATAGATATTTGACAACACTGTTGTAAAAACTCGTTGGTGATTCTCAGACACCAGAGGCTAGTAGATCAACGACATCAAAGCAGATGGGACATTCTTTAAAACGTCTTCTTCATTCGGGTTCGAACAGCGTGAGGGAGCGCAATAATGACAGCATTTTAGCAGATTTCTTTTGGCCGTAAAGCAATTGTTTACATCGCGAGACCTGATATCACGTGAGACTTCCTGACGCGGCGGCCGGTGGCCCGCCGGCTCAAAGTTGCAAGTGCGTATTTTCCGCTCACGGGCACCAGGGGGGTGCGAAACGACCACCATTCAACCCGAAATAAGTAATATAACCATTCCAATGACTCCGAAGCTGTTCAGTTAAGGTAAAAAAAGTTACTTAGTTCACCTTTAAGACGCCACACGCTTCGTTCCTGAATGAATCAGTTGAATGAATGATTCAATGACTCACTCAATGAGACAGTGATTTGCCGCCACCTACTGGTTGTTTTCCTTTCATATTTAGAGTATCATTTCATTTTTCATACATTTCATATTTATACACCTCTGAGCTGCATTAAACAATCTGTGTAAAATATACCTAAATGCCACTTCAGCATCTGAAAAAACATTATGGCAACATTTTTACCTTAAAAATCACCATGTGGTCAAAACTTTTATCCCTAAAAACTCATCTTTGATCACCAAAATGACATATTTAACTCAACACCCTTGCCTCATTTAGTATGCACGGTTCTATGAATATGCAAATGAGCCCCGCCTCCACTCACTCACTCAGCTCAGAGATCCACTGGTTGACGATCACACGTTGATCTGATTGGTTACAAGGTAGTTTGTGACGTCAGAAACACCAGCGATTTCAAAGCGTGTTTTTGAGACTGTCTTTGGTTCACTGCAGTTTTAAGGAGGAAATACTCAGCAATGCTGTCGACTTATGAACTTACACATGCTTTGTCTTAAAGCAGATTAAACACACCACATAGAGACATAAACTACATTAAAACCATAGGGGACTTTAGTCAAGTAAAGTTTGTGTAATAAATTCTTTGTTGAATCAAAATATTTCTTGGGGGGGGGGGGGGGGGTTGATTAATTAATCGGCACATCATGTAATTAATTACATTAAAAATGTAAACACTTAACAGCCCCAGTACAAATACAGAAAAATCAAAAAACAAGAACATCTTTTCTTTTTTTCTTTTTTTGCAGTGTAAGGTTTTTATTGTAAATATTACCAAAATATCGTCATTAATCTTGATTAAAGTCTGACTTGAAGCAGAAATCACATGTAACGGAGAATTTAAAAGCTCTTAATGAAAGACCGAATGTAATCCGCTTTGACTCGGTCTCAGTGTAAAAGCAGAAATGCAGCGCTGAATCTTTAAAGTCGTGATTTACAGCGGTTTATGTAACGCGTTGCAGATAGAAGAGGGAAAAGCTTTAATCGGGATCCAAATGAGATTTCAGCTTCACATGATTAGAATCAGCCTCAGATTCATATCACTCTCAGAGGTTTGGGTTACGTGCCGGAACAGCCCAAATAAATCATTTTTACATGAAGAGCTAAACAGAGCAGAGGAAACAGTCGCTTGATACCAAGAACCAATCAAATTAAAGCTCACTCTGTCCACCATCATAATGAAATTACTGGATAAAAAGGCCCAGAATACATTTGATTCATTTTGTACCTGTCAGTTAAGAGATGATACATGAAACCGCTTCCTATATGGCTTATGGTTCATATCACATCTGACACGCCATAAATTTCACAAATCAAATTTGGTGGAAAAATAACCTCCTGATTACCGCCCACTTCATCCACTAAATATGATTGACAGCTCGCATATTTCTGCTTAATGATTAAATGTAACGGACACGATGGAGTCAGAAACATAAACTTGTTTCCCTTTGAATTATATTTTTCTGAGTCCACTGACGGATATTTGTTTTTGTTCTAAGCACAAACTCATTTAATATCTTAATATCTTCTTCTTATTTTGCTTCTTCTCCAGTATATGTGTCTTGATTTACGAATGTTTAGATATTCGCGCTGGAAAACGAGACAGAAACACTGAGGAATATTGTAATGTTTGATCTCAACATGATTCTGCAACATCGTAGTGTGAGAAAAAGCTTCCCTAAATCTATAAACACATAAAGACAGATTGATATCACACACCCATTACAATGTGCATCTTGTTTTACACTGGGAAAGAGTTTTCCACCAATTGCAGGAGCAGAATCTCTCCGAAATTCACTAGAAAGATAAAAGAATTCCTGAAAACAGCTTCGGATCTGATTCTGGCCCTTTTGTCCGAGTCTCCTGATAAGCCACAGAACAGAATGTGTTTTGTCCGCTGGGATTGTGTGCGTGTTCACTGGGATTGTGTGTATGTCCGTTGGGATTGTGTGTGTGTGTGTTCGCTGGAAAGGGAACGACGTCGCCATCGAGAAACACTAAACATGAAGGTGCAGAATTACAGCAGAAGCGCCGGATTGTTTGAGCTGGAAGCGGATCGATTACAGTGTGTGTAATACATGAGACAAAACACACACACACACACACACACACACACACACACACACACACACACACACACACACACACACACACACACACAGAAAACTGAAGAATGAACTGACAGCTGAGACACGAGAAAATAATAATCAGAATAACGTGAAAGAGTTTATTCACCAAGGCTCACCACGGCTGCACTTATTTAATAAAAAATACTGTAAAAATATGAAATATTATTATAATGTAAATCATCTGTTTTCTATGTGAATATACAGTAAAGTGTAATTTATTCCTGTGATCAAAGCTGAATGTTCAGCATCATTACTCCAGTCTTCAGTGTCACATGATCCTTCAGAAATCACTCTAATATGAGGATCTGATGCTCAAACATTTATGATTATTATCAATGTTCATATTTTTGTGGAAACTGTGATACATTAACACTCAAAAGTTTGGGATAAGTAAGATTTAAAATTAACATAACTAAATACTTTTATTCATCACGGACACATTAAATTGATCAAAAGTGACAGTAAAGACATTTATAATGTTACAAAAGGTTCTGTTTCAAATAAACGCTGTTCTTTTGAACGGTCTATTCATCAAAGAATCCTGAAAGATAAAATGTATCAGTTTCCACAAACATATGAACACTGATAATAATCATAAATGTTTCTTGATCATCAGATCATCATATTAGAGTGATTTCTGAAGGATCATGTGACACTGAAGACTGGAGTAATGATGCTGAAAATTCAGCTTTGATCACAGGAATAAATTACACTTTACTATATATTCACATAGAGAATTTACATTAGAATAATATTTCACTGTTTTACTGTATGTTTGATCAGATTTAGTGAACAGAAAACACTTCTTATAAAAACATGAAAAACCTCCAGACGTTCAGTGTAAATCCTGTTATTTCAGTGCGTACAGTGTGACAGGACAGACTAAATAAGAGTATTTTCATCGTTTATTTATTCTGTTCAGATTTACAGGCCGTTGAAAAAGAATCCAAATAATATTAACACACAAATCTTTATCTCAATCCACCCAACCAAAGACAATAAACATGAGAAACAATGCCTGTCGGTCACTGGGCCGCACCGACCCGCTGTTTGTTCAGACGCTCCTCCTGCCTCTTCTCTTTCGTCTCTCTCTCTCTCTGAATGAGCTGGTGTCTCTCGGCCTCCCAGTCACACACCGTCTGCCGGTACTGGGCCAGATCCGACTCCTCACAGGCCGCCAGTGTGTCCCGGGTCAGATCCGACACCAGCGAGTCCAGGCTCCTCGGGTCTGTCTGATCCTGAGCCACAAGACGGTCCTTCAGCTCCTGACGAAACACCGTCACAGATTACAGCTCTTCCTCTCGCTTTCCAGCACAAATATCACAATATTCTTAACCAATGAAATGAATGTACTATATTTTAGTTCGATAATGTTTTTTATTTAATATTTTGTATTTTTCAGGGGATTTTATGGTACTAAATTATATTTACTCTGTATTTATAATCCATTTATTCACTTTTTGAGCATAGACCTGAAAATTCTATATCCAACGTAAACTGGTAAATCTTGAACGCTTTAGAGCGACAGACTGAAGTTTGATCTCTTTTCAAAGACGACACTCGGCAGATTATTGCATATGCATATGCTGCATATTGCATATTATATGCAGCTTAAAAAGCTACAGAATTTAACATTTATTGTTATGAAAAATGTGCAAAAATACTATTTTCAATTTTTATATGAAATATATATTTCCAAAAACATGTTTTACTCTAAAACTGTGAGAAAATCAAAGCCATAAATCTAAACAAGTTGTGTTAAAAATCTGAGGTTGATATCTCAGTAAATGAGCGTTCAGTGAGATGTAGTTCGGCTGCAGTTCCACACGCTTCCACTAGAGGAAACTCGTCTCATTCATTTCTCATTTCATTTTCATAAATGGAGCTCAAGTGTGACTATTGTTTTCAGGAACATTTAACCTGTTCGAATCATGTCCATGATTTTTTTGTGTGTTCACATAACAAGTGCCAAAACCTTCACCAAGTATCATTCCGATGAAGAAGAAAAAAGAAAAAAGTAAAGATTTTCGGTCAAAACTGACCAAAGAGCACCAGATGCATTTACTGGAGAAGCAAAATGACTGAAGATATTAATTCTTGTCTTAATAAAAAATTAAATGAGTTTTTTGCTTAAAACAAGAAAAAGAAAAATTCTAGTGGGGTCAGAAAAATGATCTTATTTTCCATTAGAATTAAGTAGATTTTGCAGATATTTGTTCCTGGGTTGTTGTTATAACTGAAACTAAAACCATTTTTGTTACTTGAAATGAAATATATGTGTTAATTGAAATAAAATTATATAGTATATACAGTATATATATATAAACTAGCTGAATTGTATTTCCCATTTTTAGTTTAGTTTTATGTACTAAAAAATATTTGTAACTAAATTAATAAAAACTATTTAAAAACAAAACAAAAACATTGGAAAAACTAATTCTGCCAAAAAAAAAAAAAGTTCTTCCTCAGTGTTTCTGTCTCGTTCTCCAGCACAAATATCTAAACATTCTGAAATCAAGACACATTTACTGGAGAAGAAGCAACATGACTGAAGATATTAAGACTGAACAATGAAGTGAGTTTGTGTTTAAAACTAGAACAAATATCTGACAATGGAGTCAGAAAAATAATCTTAATTCAAACAGAAAGCAAGATTACTTTTCTGACCCTATTGTCAGACATTTGTTTTTTGTCTTGTTTTAAGCACAAATTTGGCTCATATCGTCTGATATCGTGAGAATATGGAGGAAAAAACATCTTAGTTTTATTCAGAGACTCAAACTGAGCACAATATGCTGCAGATGCTGATATTTATATGAAATTATGATGCTTGCAATGTAAATCAATGAGATCTTTATAACAGTATAGCAGAATATTGACCTAAAATGCATATAAATATTAATATCTGCCAATAATGTTTTAGTAAGATTATATTTAAATGCTTGGTTTTATAATCAACGCTCTGTAACATATAATGCAATGGAATACAGAGATGAACAAATAAACCCTCCTCAAAAGCCTGATGATCATATTTGAAACTCGTGATTTTTCTTCAAAAATAATGGATAATCAAGTAAAGCGAAGCTGCTTCAGTCCAGCTGAAATATCACTAACAATATCAAAGTTATACTTGTGTTTACTTTATTAAATCAGGTCAGATTTAACAGCAGAAAGACTCATGAAGCTCGAGCTGAAGGATGTTTGTACAGTTACACTAAAAGACTTTTACTTGATAAAAGAGTGTAAATGATCGATCAGAGACTGAGATTGAGTGCGACAGGTTCATCAGATCATGTTCATCATTTAGAGACCTGAGAATATGCTTGTTTGTTATTTGTTAATAATGTATTTATTCATTAACAGTTTCCTCTGAGATCCGACAAACACTAACACACTCTCTGAGAAAGTTTGGAAGGTGTTTATGAGAATGTACCAGAGGTGGGAGTAAGTCACACATGTGCAAGTCTCAAGCAAGTCTCAAGTCTTAACCCTCAAGTCTCAAGCAAGTCCAAGTCAATTTTGTGAAAAGCAAGTCAAGTCAAGTCGTAGCTTGGGTCACAAGTCACTGGCAAGTCATACAAACGTTTGATGATTTCACTGAATTTATATATTAAAATAAGTTAAAACTACAGAAGTTGTGGACTATGGTTTTATTTGCAACATTTTTTTAAATATGCATTTCCACATACAGCTGAGTGGTTACTACAATAAAAATCTAAAAAATACAAATAAATAAAATTTCAAACTACATAGCCTAAAATGTAAATGTAACTGAAATTAGGCCAACATTAAAGCATGAAAAAATAAATATGCCTCAAACATTGCAGAAGTCCATTAAAAGGTATTAAACAACTCACAATTCAAGTATAATGGTTCCTATGCCACCAAATGGCATTCTTCAAACTGGCATCCCCTTTATATAAATTATATATTTTTAATTAAGTTAAATCCGCCAAATCACCGTCTTAATGTACGAGTCATAGAAGCATTCGTTCAACGGATTTGTTCTAGGCAGATTCGTTCTGGAACTAAGCAACTAGGTCACTGAATCACAAATACGCATAACTCTTTCTGTGGCTTGTTTGGAACTATTGTCATTGAAGAACTAGAGCAAAAACTGAGAATATTTGGAATATTATGTCTATAATATTATGTCTAAACAGTTTAGAAGCAGATCTCCTAGAAGTGGTAAATGTCTCACTTCTCTCTGGGAGTTTTCCAAACTCCCTGAAAACTGCAGTTGTCAAGCCCCTCCTGAAAAAGAGCAATCTGGATAAGACCATATTAAGCAACTATAGACCGATCTCAAATCTTCCTTTCATAGGCAAGATCATTGAAAAAGTTGTCTTCAATCAGCTGAACAAATTCTTATGCTCGAATGGATACTTTGACAATTTTCAATCTGGTTTCCGACCGCACCACAGCACAGAGACAGCGCTCATAAAGATAATAAACGATATTCGCTTAAATACTGATTCAGGTACTATACTACTCGACCTCAGTGCTGCATTTGACACTGTCGATCACGACACACTTCTGGACAGGCTGGAAAACTGTGGGGCTTTCTGGGATAGTCCTAAAATGGTTCAGGTCTTACTTACACAGTAAAAAAAAGTTGGGTTATTTGTTTAACCCACTCGTTGGGTTACACATATTGGGTCAATATGTTGGGTTATTTTCCAAAAATATTGGGTAATTTTTAAAATCGTTGGGTAATTTCTAGAAATAACCCGACTGTTGGGTTAAATAGTTGGGAAGGTGCTATACCACCCCATAGTTGGGTTATTAATTGGGTTATTTTTAACCCAACATTTATAAGTGAGTAGAAGGGAAAGGTTATTATGTGAGTATAGGAGATCATAAGTCTGAGTGGACATCCATGACATGCGGAGTCCCTCAAGGCTCAATTCTTGCACCACTCCTGTTCAACCTGTATATGCTCCCAATGAGCCAAACAATGAGAGAGAACCAGATCTCTTACCACAGCTCTGCAGACGACACACAGATCTACCACAGCTATGCAGACGACACACAGCTCTACTTAGCCCTATCGCCTAACCATTACAGCCCCATTGACTCCCTGTGCCAATGCATTGATGAAGTCAACAGTTGGATGTGCCAAAACTTTCTTCAGTTAAACAAAGACAAAACTGAAGTCATTGCGTTTGGAAACAAAGATGAAGTTCTCAAGGTGAACGCATACCTTCACTCTAGGGGTCAAACAACTAAACATCACATCAGGAATCTTGGTGTGACACTAGAGTCAGACCTTAGTTTCAGTAGTCATGTCAAAGCAATAACTAAATCAGCATACTATCATCTGAAAAATATTGCAAGAATTAGATGCTTTGTTTCCAGTCAAGACTTAGAGAAACTTGTGCATGCTTTCATCACCAGCAGGGTGGATTATTGTAATGGACTTTCCCAAAAACACCATAAGACAGTGTCAGCTCATACAGAACGCTGAGCAGAACCAGAACACATGAACACATCACACCAGTCCTCAGGTCTTTACACTGGCTCCCAGTTACATTTAGGATTGATTTTAAAGTATTATTACTGGTATATAAATCATTCAATGGCCTAGGACCTCAATATATTGCAGATATGCTCACTGAATATAAACCCAACAGATCACTCAGATCACTAGGATCATATCAGCTAGAAACACCCAGGGTTCACTCTAAGCATGGCGAGTCTGCTTTAGCTATTATGCTGGAACAGCTTCCAGAGGAGATCAGACGTGCTCCTACTGTCTCACATTCACATCCAGACTCAAAACACTTCTGTTTAGCTGTGCATTTACTGAATGAGCACTGTGCCACTGTTCGTCCGACTGTACAGTACTGTATTTTATTTTTTATTTTTCTAAACTGTTTTAATTATTCTTATTTCTTTTTCTTATTTTTAATTTCTTCTATGTAAAGCACTTTGAATTGCCATTGTGTATGAAATGTGCTATATAAATAAACTTGCCTTGCCTAAAATGTCACATCACAATATTCACTCTTTGTTTACTGAACTGTTTTATAAAATCATTATCACATTTGCAATCGCGCCAATATTCTGGAAATATTTTTTAATATCATATGTTATAATTATGAAAATAACTCATACTAGGGCAATTTTTCCACCACATTTTGAATTTTGGGTGCATATTAATTCTGCTGGCATTTTGCCCCCAACAGAAAACATCTAACCCTGCTTTAAGAGAAACACACGACAAAACATTAACAGTTTTCTATGTTGTCTTTCGTCATTGGAAAGAACGACATATTTGGCTTTAAAGCATGATTGGAAAGAAATGTGGCAAATGTTATACAAAACATATGCCATCATTAATTATCATTTGAATATTGACAACATTAAGCTACATTTGTAAACATAATTGTGTATAAAGAGGCATGCTGTTTTGACCAATATTCTCTCTAGATTTAAAGATAGTCAAATTAACTATAACAAACAGGTTAAACAAGCCTTACTTTTAGACGTGGTGAATGAAGTTCGACTGTTCGAGGTTGTGATGGTCGTCCGATATGCGTACAGCAAATCTTCGTGTATGAATATGGTCAATTTCTAGTGTTTATATCCAAAAAGAAGCGATGCTGGGAGATGGTTTTGTATTTAGCGCGCTCACCGCGATGTGTTTTCTCTGGGCTTGTGCAGCGTCACGCAATCGCGCAGAATCTGATGACTGGCGTCAATGGTTCCGTTGCTTTCATTCTGTTCATCAATTGATGTTGCAATGATTTATATAAAAATGTATATCAAGTCATTCTCGAGTCACACAGTTCAAGTCAAGTCAAGTCTCGAGTCATTGGATCTCAAGTCAAAGTCAAGTCGAGTCATTTTCTTAATTTAGTCAAGCAAGTCTCAAGTCCTTAAATTTGCGACTCGAGTCAAGTCATGAGCCTCGAGTCCCCCATCTCTGGAACGTACAGTATAAATGTTGATGATATTTGATGTGAGGGAAGCTGACCTTGAAGCGCTTCATGTACTCCGGCAGTTTGAGTCTCTCGAGATGATCTTCCTCATCGCTGTCGTTCGCTGAGATCTGTCCATCGGGAATCTCTGACAGATCCTGCAGGATCTTCTCCACACTGTCCAGCTGAAACACACAGATGCTTCAGCACTCAGGAACATCACACTGCAGAACATCTGATGAGTTTAATCAAAGTGACAAGTGTAAAATTCATTCAAGAGGATATTTAATGGCTCTTCTCAAAGTCTTGTTGTCTCTAGTCTCCACTAGAACAGGTTTCATGCATTTTGACTTCAATTTCATCATTTCGGTGTGTCATTTTTATGATTTTTTTGTGTCAATTATGACATTTAAGTCAGAATTTCAACTTTTTATTTAAGAATTTCGAGTTTTTAATATAATTATGACTTCTTATTTCATCATTTTTACTTTTTGTCATTTCAACTTATTTTGTCATAATTTTGTTTTTATGTCAATCTTGAAAGTCAGGATTTTTGACTTAAGAATGACCTTTTAAGTCATAATTGCAACTTGTATGTGTCATATTTTTGACTGTAATTTTTATCTCATTTAAGTCAGAATTTAAATTTTTTAATACATTTTTTATATCATAATTCCGACTTAATGTCAAAATTTGTAACTTTTTAAATATACTTTTTTGTCATAAATTCGACTTAAATCATAATTTAGTTTTCAACTTATCTCTCAAAAACGTAATAAATTTTAATTTTTATGTAAAAATTGACATTAAAGTAAGATTTTCAACTTTTTATTTAAGAATATGACTTAAAGTCATAATTTTCCACTTGTATGTCATAATTTTGATGTGTATGTGATGTTTTGAATTTTTATGTCATTTTTATGATTTTTATATCATAATTATATTTAATATCATGACTACATATTTCATAATTTTGACTTTTTGTCATTTCAACTTAGTATGTCATAATTTTGAAAGTCAGAATTTCAACTTTTTATTCAAGAATATGACCTTTCAAGTTGCATGATTATGATGGTTATGATTTTTTTTGTCATTCAAGTCAGAATTTTAACTATGAATGTTGATTATTTTCCTCATATTCTCCATTGTTGCGGCTCCTCTCTTCCCAGTCTGTCAGTAACGCTCTGTTTACTTCCTGTCTCTATGAAGCCCCTCCTTCTGAAAAGCACACTATGCTCTGATTGGTCGGCTGGATCAGGGTGTTCTAATTGGTTGAGCGCTTCGAGTGTGTTTGTGAAATGTCCCGCCCCTAATTACCATAACCGCCAGTTTAACACACTACTAACTAACTCAACCAGGCCCCGCCCCTTTATTCTGCACATGAATTATTATAATGAGGAATATTGTGACGTGTTCGTTCCCGGGAGAAACTCAAGACTAATGGAGGCGTTTCAGGAGTTCAGGAACACTGACACTGATATATAGAGAAGAACTGGAGCTTGATCAAACAGAACATGAAGATGGAAAAGATCCTAATCGACTCCAGAAGAGAGTTTATGTTCAGTGATCTCAAACGTTTACTTCAAAAAGCATAATTTATGCGGATTCTCTTTAAACTTCTCCCTCAGGCGAGATAGATATGCAACACGGAAAGCCCTCATTACAGTCATTCAGATCTGGTTTGAGATACTCACGACTTCCTGAGATAACTTGACGTGTGTGAAGTCGCAGCACACAGTGTCGATGAGGGCGAGCGCTCGTCCCAGATAACCCGAGGTCCACATCAGCGGGATCTGGTGGAACACCGCGTGGATTCCTCTTGACAGCTCCACTTTACCTGCGCAACATCACAGATTACAATATTACACTATATTTCAGTTTCAAAGCATTAGCCCTCTGGTGCTCCTCGCACGGAAGCTCAAAAAACACAGAAATATTTCTTTATTTCAATGAAATGTGCTATATTTGAGTTCAATAGTGGTTTTTTATTTAATATTTTGTATTTATGGTACTAATTAAGTTATGTTTTTTTTTTCGAGCATTGACCTAAAAATTTAATTTTCAACTTCAACTCTTATAAATCTTGAATGCTTTGAATCACAGACTGAAGTTTGGTCTCTCTTTAAAGAAGATACAGATTATTGCTGAAAAAAATGGAAAAAACTTAAAAAGTGAAAAATTGTGAAGTAAAAAAAAAAAAAAAAACCTTCACTTAATTCACAAAATATCTGGACAAAGCTCCAGATTTACTAATATCTTAATCCTTTAAAGTGATATTTGGACAGAACTTTATTAATTTGTTATGGCAGAATGCATACAATTAAATTCAATGGAATGTATGTCACCCGGTGGCTATTTTTGGTATTACGCCTAAACAAAATCTCATGGGAACTTCATTTTTTTGTGATATCAACTTCAAATTTGGAACACAACTTGGTTAGATATATGGCTTTAATTTTATAGTAAAAAATATTTTGTAAAATATACATTTTATATAAAAGAAAAAAATTAAGTACAGTATATTACATTTACTGTAAATTTAAACTTCCATAACTTTTTCATACTTAAATTTTTAAGTTTTAAGTTTAAAGTGCTTTCACTTCAGTAATAATCTGCTGAGTGTTTTCTTTAAAACAAGACCAAACTTAGGTCTATATTCCAAAGCATTCTTGAATTACATCCATTTAAGTTTGAATAGTGCATTTTAATATCCATTCTCAAAAAGGGGGGTGACAGTTAAGGGGTTAAACCAGGATCTGTTACTCTAAAACAAAAAGTCATTATTTCTGTACTAATTACTAATTAGTAATTGAGTAATTGCTAATTACTTTCAATCAACCTCATCCAGCTGAGCAATACATGAAACGGCTCGTTTAAATCTTTCAAATAAATAATATAAAATTGCATAAATTATTTTTAATCTGACTGGTTACATTAAAAACATAAATTTGAACATTAGATGCTACATTTTGATGTTAAATCCACGATTGTTTTAGAGAATTGGTCATTCTATACAGTATTTAACGCAATTACATCAGAAGTGACTGTAATTAAATGACAGAAAAAATAAAAGTAATCCCCTAATTTACTAAAAGTAATTAAATGACTTGCTGAGTAATGCATCACACCCAACATGCACATGCATTTGTAGGAGTTTCCCTTTCAGACATTTCCCTTTTATTACATTTATGTAATAAATCACATGACTGACTGTGGTTTGCTGGTGTTTGCTCCATTATTTAACTCAAAAAAGCGTGTATTTGCACTGAACATGATCCGCTCTTGGTAAATTGTGTTGATCCTGATGGGAATGAGCTGTTGCTTCTGTGTGTGTTTTAATTCAACAATCGGCCGCAGAGCTTCACACTCCCATCCGCACTTCACATCTTCAGTCGTTCTGCTTCTCCAGTAAACATATCTTGATTTAAGAGTGTAGTTGTGTAAGACACACACCGATGAGAGCGAGTCCCAGAAGTCGAGCGCTGAAGCCGACGGAGTTTTCCTGCTTCAGTCCGACCAACATCAGAGACGCTCCCATGATCCTCTCCTCCTGCCACTGGACGATCACACAGAATTCACATTTCACAATTAACACACACAAAAATATATATTCTTCCTCTTGTTTTCCAGCACAAATATCTAAACATTCTTAAAGGGCTGGTTGATTATGATTTGACTTTTCTAACTTTAGTTAGTGTGTAATGTTGCTGTTTGAGCATAAACAACATCTGTAAAGTTACGACACTCAAAGTTCAGAGCAAAGGGAGATATTTGCTTTTACAGAAATCGCTTTTTAAGGACTACAACAAACGGCTGGTAGAGACTACACCACATTCCTCCCGGGTTAGTGACATCACCAACCCTAGAATTTACATAAACCCCGCCCCCTGAACACGATTTATAGATTATCATGACAGAATATGCTAATCAATGACTAAAACTGTAAAAAAAAAATCAGTGTGTGTGTGTGAGGTAATAGGAGCTGATAACACGTGAGCTCTTGAAGCTCCGCCCCCTGTGCCGGGAGCAGCAGCTCATTTGCATTTAAAGGGACAGACACAAAAACGGTGCGTTTTCGCTCACCCTCAAAAAGTGACAAATTTAACATGCTATATAAAAATATCTGTGGGGTATTTAGAGCTGAAACTTCACACACACACTCTGGGAACATCAGAGACTTATTTTACATTTTGTGAAAAGGCATTTTAGGATCCCTTTAAATCAAGATATATGACTTTTTATCAAAATTAAGCAAATTTGTGCTTAAAACGAACAAATCAGTGTTATTTTAGTACTTTTTATTAATGTGATTTAGTTTTTATTAATATTTTGAATTAGATTTCATATTAATATTTTCTGTTTTAATTTCAGTTAAACTTGTAGTAATTTGATGTGTTTTTGTGATTTTCTCCTATATTTTTGTTTTTATTAAATAGTTTTTATTCATTTATCTCATTTTTAATGTTTTTTTTTTAGTACATCAAGTTAAACTAAACGAAGATGGGAAATACACTTCACTTTTTTTATATTCAATTTTATTTAAGTTTCAAGTAACAAAAATGGTTTTCATTTCAGTTGTAATAATAACCCTGGAACAAATATCTGCCAAATCAGAAAAATCAACTTAATTCAAAGGGAAAATAAGATGATTTTTCTGACCCTACAAGCATTTTTCTTTTTCTTGCTTTAAGCACAAATTAATTTAATTTAAATATCTTAATCTTAATATCTTCAGTCATTTTTCTTCACCAGTAAAAGAATGTTTAGATATTTGTGCAGAAACACTGAGGTAGAAGCTCATGTCTTTGCCGTTCGACTCACGCTGAGTTCAGGTTTGGTTGCCAGATATTTGCTGAGAGCGTGAAGCGACAGGATCTGTGTGGAGAGTCGCTCGAACGCCTCCTGAAGCATCACCTCCTCCACCACTGAACACGCTCCTGGATTCAACACGCAAAGTGGGATTCATGAGCCCAACAAATGAACTTACACGGGATTCATGTGGCAAACAACAGCATTACAAACCCTTGAAGTCTGAGTCCTTTATAAAGGAGTCTATCAGGAGATTAAAGGTGAAGTCGTCAGGAAACATGCCGAACTGAACCTGCAAGACAACAACACATTTCTTCAGCAAAACATACATGTTTAACACTCATAGGGCCCTATTTTAATGATCTAACACTCGTAGAGCCCTATTTTAATGATCTAAGCTCATGGTCTAAAGCGCAAGTGCACTTAGTGTGTGTCTGAATCCACTTTTGCTAGTTTAACGACGGGACAAATGGTCGGCGCTCCCGGCGCTGGTCTAAAAGTGTCGTCTCTATTCTCTTAATGAGTAATGGGTGTGTTTTGTCTCTATTCTCTTAATGAGTAATGGGTGTGTTTTGTCTCTATTCTCTTAATGAGTAATGGGTGTGTTTTGTCTCTATTCTCTTAATGAGTAATGGGTGTGTTTTGTCTCTATTCTCTTAATGAGTAATGGGTGTGTTTTGTCTCTATTCTCTTAATGAGTAATGGGTGTGTTTTGTCTCTATTCTCTTAATGAGTAATGGGTGTGTTTTGTCTCTATTCTCTTAATGAGTAATGGGTGTGTTTTGTCTCTATTCTCTTAATGAGTAATGGGTGTGTTTTGGGCGTAACGTGCAATAAACCAATCAGAGTCTCATCTCACATTCCCTTTAAAAGCCAGTTGCGCTCGCGCCGCGGTGGATTCGCTATTTACACGGAGGAATTAAACGGATCTGCTCGTGCGCGAGGTTAAAGCTCTGTGTGTCTGTGTGTGTGTGTGTGTGTGTGTGTGTGGTTAAAGCTCAAGCAGACCATCAACGTGACAAGCCGGATTCACCATATCTTTATGTACACTATAATCATCTTTTACATTGTAATCCTTTTATTTTTAATATCTGGCATGTTTGTGTGCTGGTGCGCATCCCTGTGTGTGTAATAAGCAGAGTGTGTGTGTAATAAGCAGAGTGTGTGTGTAATAAGCAGAGTGTGTGTGTAATAAGCAGAGTGTGTGTGTAATAAGCAGTGTAAGTGCATTGTGGACCCGCCTATAGGTGCATATTACGCATATAACACGCTCATTAAATAAAATAAAAAATATTGTGCCATTGACTTTAGAGCAGTCTATTTCAGTTCCTCAAAACAGCAACTCTCCAACAACGCTCCAACAACGCTCCAACAACGCTCCAACAACGCTCCAACAACGCTCCAACAACGTTCCAACAACGCTCCTGAACACACACCTGGTTCTCAGACCAGCCGCCCATGGACACAGATGCATTTTCTATTTAAACAACGAGGCGCAGGACGAGAAAATGAAATTTGCGTCGGGCTGAAACTCACAAAACACACTTGCGTCGCGCCTGACGCTGCATTACACCGTGTGTGTGATAGAGCCCTCAGTGTGTGTGTGTGTGTGTGTGTGTGTGATAGAGCCCTCAGTGTGTGTGTGTGATAGAGCCCTCAGTGTGTGTGTGTGTGTGTGTGTGATAGAGCCCTCAGTGTGTGTGTGTGATAGAGCCCTCAGTGTGTGTGTGTGATAGAGCCCTCAGTGTGTGTGTGTGTGTGTGTGTGATAGAGCCCTCAGTGTGTGTGTGTGATAGAGCCCTCAGTGTGTGTGTGTGTGTGTGTGTGTGTGTGTGTGTGTGATAGAGCCATCAGTGTGTGTGTGATAGAGCCCTCAGTGTGTGTGTGTGATAGAGCCCTCAGTGTGTGTGTGTGTGTGTGTGTGTGTGTGTGTGTGTGTGTGTGTGTGTGTGTGTGTGTGTGTGTGTGTGTGTGTGTGTGATGGAGCCCTCAGTGTGTGTGTGTGTGTGTGTGTGTGTGTGTGATGGAGCCCTCAGACTTGAACTCATTGGTGAAGTGAAAGCATGCGTGGACTTCTCCACACCTTGTTCTTCAGTGTGTAAAGGGCTTTATCTCGGGCTCCGTGTTTCAGACACTGCCGGAACCAGCTGTGAACGCTCCAGTCCCGCAGGTACCAGCAGTTCGGACTGTGACGAAACCTGACGAGAACACACACACACACACACACACACACACACACTCAGAGGTGATCCAACACCTCAGGAAAACACTCTTCACTCAGAAACAGGCCTGTCACTGTTATTGATCAGTCTTCTGATCATCGCTAGTCGATCAAATCGCAATAATTGTGCAGATTATATTCACATTTTTGCAGAGAATATTAAAAAAAGAAAAACCACTGTTATAAACAAACAAAGATCTTGCCTCATATGAAATGAAGGTTTGTGGGTTTAATCAGATTAAATTATATCATATATTACATTATATTATATTATATTATATTACATTATATTATTTATATTACATTATATTATATTATATTATATTATATTACATTATATTATTTATATTACATTACATTATATTGTATTACACTACATTATATTATATTTCATTTTCAAAGCATTAGCCCTCTGGTGCTCCTCGCATGGCATCTAAAAAAATAATAGAATTTTTTTTTATTTCAATGAAATGTGATATATTTGAGTTAAATTATGTTTTTTATTTAATATGTTGTATTTATAGGGGATTTTATGGTACAGATTAATTTATGGTGCCACTTTTTGAGCATTGACCTAAAAATTTAATTTCCAACTTAAACTCTCATAAATCTTGAGTGCTTTGGATCACAGACTGAAGTTTGATCTCTCTTTAAAGACGACACTTGGCAGATTATTGCTGAACTGGAAAAAGTTTTTAAAAAATGAAAAATTTTATTGTTGAGAAAAGTGCACAAAAATAATATTTTCATATTTTTTTAATAAAATGAAATATATATTTTCCAAAACATGTTTTACTCTAAAACTGTGAGAAAATGAAAGCCATTAAGATTAAGATAAATTTTACGTTGATATCTCAAAAAAATGAGCTTTCAGTGAGATTTTATTCAGCCGCAGTACCGGACGCTTCCACTAGGAAATTCGTCTCCCCTTCATTACAAATGCATAATTTTTTATCTTATCGAATCTTGTCCATGAATTTTTTTGTAAGTTTCCAGCAAATGGCAAACCTTTACCAAGTCTCATACCATTCTGATAAAGTCAAAAATTATTAACGTTACCTTTTATGGTAATAAATGACCGAAAAGCACCAGAGGGTTAAAGATCATCATCTTGGCCTATTTTATTATAATTTGTATTATTATATTACATATGATTCCAAATAAAATAAAAAATAAAGTATTAGGCTTACACTGTAAGAGACATGAACGAAACAAAATTAAATTGTTAATAATAATTTGTAAGACAATTAATCGTCAGCAGAAACTCATGACATGAGAAACTAGTATTGAATTAAAAATGAAATCCTCCAAGTAGAAAGACTGAAATAGTATTTTGATGTAAAACATACTCCAATAATCTTATATTTTATTTTCAACATTGAAAAATCTTTTTTTCCAGTGCAGTGTTGAGCAGACAGGAACATATTTAAAGATCTGAAGAGTAATACTCACTTATACAGGTAATATTCCGCTTGATCAACTTCTTCTCTTGATGATAAAGTGTCTATGAACTAAAGATGTGCACATGTTAAAACATTTACTTCATTAACCATTTTATCTTAAATAAGTCATGAATTCACACAAGAAAAATGCAGTTTGATTATTATTCTAAAATATATTAAACCATAAGTAACCATCATCCAAACATTCACATGGCAGAAGAATTTAAAGATCTGCATATCTGTGATTCTATGATTATTTTTCTTGTTTATGTGATGTATCTTCCTCCTTTTTTAAAGTTTATTCGTTTATTTTTTGTTATTGACAACCCTTTATTGGTTACACTTTATTTTCAGGTGTCGTTGTTACAGTGTAATTATATATTTAAGTGCTGAGTAATAATAATTAACTACATGTACGTACTATAGGGTTAGGGTAGGATTAGGGTTTGGTTGAGGGTTATTTGCATGTAATTATGCATAATTTACTGTTATTACTATGGTAAGTGCATGTAACATATTTAACAAGGACACCTTAAAATAAAGTGTTTTGTGTGTTGTTTGGTCTCTGTTATTAATACTAATAAAAACATTATTGAGAAACCACAAGCAACTTCACATACAGAAGCGACATGTGCAAATATAGTGTCAAATAAATGCAACAATATAATAATATTGTGTCTCTCTCACCCTGCCGATGACCAAAGAGCTGACGGGAAACTTCCTCTCATACGTTCTGTCCATCAGAGAGGCCAGCTGTCCTGCAGAACACATTAATACACACATTAATACACACTTCATCTCGTTTAAAGCGTGTTTACAGCGGTTCTCCTTCACGATTGGCTGAGAGTCTCACCGAGGTCCTGCGGGTCCTTCTGCCTCTGCTCCCATAATGCCGTGTCAGTGTACGCCGAGGACAGCAAACACCTCCTGACTGAAACCAACACACACTTTAATGCGGTAATCAGAATATTACTCTCAGCTGATCTTCATTGTGATTGGTGGCCTACCCATATTTGGCACTTTTAAAATACCGATACGGTTTCCTGTTTGGCCGATGTGCCGGAAGTGGGACTTTTATTTTGACAGCGCTGAGAACTTAGAAATAGTTCACCAAAAATGTAAATGATCCCATTATTTACTCGCCCTAAAGCCATCCTAGTGTTTATGCACCCAAAACATGACCTCTGACCCGACACATGACCTTTGACCCGACGAGAGTAGACGCCTCTCGCTGTTCAAACAACAAACTCCTCCCACATTTCCCTTTAAAAACTCTCGTTTTAGACTTCTAATCCGCAATCCGTGTTTTGTTTTTCTCTATCCTCTGCGCTTCTGTGTTCGTTAATACGTCGGGTCAGAGGTCACTCGTGATTCATCGGGTCAGAGGTCACTCTTCATTCGTCAGGTCAGAGGTCACTCGTCATTCGTCAGGTCAGAGGTCACTCGTCATTCGTCAGGTCAGAGGTCACTCGTCATTCGTCAGGTCAGAGGTCACTCGTCATTCGTCAGGTCAGAGGTCACTCTTCATTCGTCAGGTCAGAGGTCACTCGTCATTCGTCAGGTCAGAGGTCACTCGTCATTTGTCAGGTCACTCGTCGTTCGTAGGGTCAGAGGTCACTCGTGATTCATCGGGTCAGAGGTCACTCTTCATTCATCAGGTCAGAGGTCACTCGTCATTCGTCAGGTCAGAGGTCACTCGTCATTTGTCAGGTCACTCGTCATTCGTAGGGTCAGAGGTCACTAGTGATTCATCGTGTCAGAGGTCACTCTCTTTATTCGTCAGGTCAGAGGTCACTCGTCATTCGACAGGTCAAAGGTCATGCATCGAGTCAGAGGTCACTCGTCATGCGTGGGGTCGGAGGTCACTCGTCATGCGTCGGGTCGGAGGTCACTCGTCATGCGACAGGTCAAAGGTCATGCATCGAGTCAGAGGTCACTCGTCATGCGTGGGGTCAGAGGTCACTCGTCATTCGTCAGGTCAGAGGTCACTCGTCATTTGTCAGGTCACTCGTCATTCGTAGGGTCAGAGGTCACTAGTGATTCATCGTGTCAGAGGTCACTCTCTTTATTCGTCAGGTCAGAGGTCACTCGTCATTCGACAGGTCAAAGGTCATGCATCGAGTCAGAGGTCACTCGTCATGCGTGGGGTCGGAGGTCACTCGTCATGCGTCAGGTCAGAGGTCACTCGTCATGCGACAGGTCAAAGGTCATGCATCAAGTCAGAGGTCACTCGTCATGCGTGGGGTCGGAGGTCACTCGTCATGCGTCGGGTCGGAGGTCACTCGTCATGCGTGGGGTCGGAGGTCACTCGTCATGCGTCGGGTCGGAGGTCACTCGTCATGCGTGGGGTCGGAGGTCACTCGTCATGCGTGGGGTCGGAGGTCACTCGTCATGCGTGGGGTCGGAGGTCACTCGTCATGCGTCGGGTCGGAGGTCACTCGTCATGCGTCGGGTCGGAGGTCACTCGTCATGCGTCGGGTCGGATGTCAATCGTCATGCGTGGGGTCGGAGGTCACTCGTCATGCGTCGGGTCGGAGGTCACTCGTCATGCGTCGGAGGTCACTCGTCATGCGTGGGGTCAGAGGTCACTCGTCATGCGTCGGAGGTCACTCGACATGCGTGGGGTCAGAGGTCACTCGTCATGCGTCGGAGGTCACTCGTCATGCGTGGGGTCGGAGGTCACTCGTCATGCGTCGGGTCGGAGGTCACTCGTCATGCGTGGGGTCGGAGGTCACTCGTCATGCGTGGGGTCGGAGGTCACTCGTCATGCGTCGGGTCGGAGGTCACTCGTCATGCGTGGGGTCGGAGGTCACTCGTCATGCGTGGGGTCGGAGGTCACTCGTCATGCGTCGGGTCGGAGGTCACTCGTCATGCGTCGGGTCGGAGGTCAATCGTCATGCGTGGGGTCGGAGGTCACTCGTCATGCGTGGGGTCGGAGGTCACTCGTCATGCGTCGGGTCGGAGGTCACTCGTCATGCGTGGGGTCGGAGGTCACTCGTCATGCGTCGGGTCGGAGGTCACTCGTCATGCGTGGGGTCGGAGGTCAATCGTCATGCGTGGGGTCGGAGGTCACTCGTCATGCGTGGGGTCGGAGGTCACTCGTCATGCGTGGGGTCGGAGGTCACTCGTCATGCGTGGGGTCGGAGGTCACTCGTCATGCGTGGGGTCGGAGGTCACTCGTCATGCGTGGGGTCGGAGGTCACTCGTCATGCGTGGGGTCGGAGGTCACTCGTCATGCGTGGGGTCGGAGGTCACTCATCATGCGTGGGGTCGGAGGTCACTCGTCATGCGTGGGGTCGGAGGTCACTCGTCATGCGTGGGGTCGGAGGTCACTCGTCATGCGTCGGGTCAGAGGTCACTCGTCATGCATCGGGTCAGAGGTCACTCTTCCGCCGGAACTAGACACACATATGGCTGTTACCGGAAGCCAGTGATTATAGTTTATAAAGTTATAAATATGGATATTTTTCTTACAGAAACACATGGCTTCCCTTCAGAAGGCCTTTACTGAGAGTGAGTAAATTATGGGAGAATTACATTTTTTGGGTGATCTAACCTTTTAAATCTGTCATAAAAACAATATTTCATTACAGCCACCATTTAAATGTTTAAAATAGAGTAAAAATATAATTATATCATAATACTTCCTTATGTGTTGATTATTAACCATATCTAAAAAAATAAAAAGCAATGAAATTTGGACTCTTTTATTCATTTTAACCAGTAATATTATAGTGACAGGGTTCTCTGTACAGTTTACAGCATTAGTTGAGAGAGAGAGAGACATCTACATCTACAGTACCTGATATATATATATTTATATATATATTTCTCCAAATGAATCGAAATTGAATTGGAATCGAATTAAGAGCTTGTGAATCAGCATCATATAATGTGATCAATAACATAAATGAAGTTACTCACTACGAAATATATGGGAAATATGATTATTATAACGCCATTGTGCTACAGAATTGTCAGGTTACATATTATATATATAATGATCATCACTCAAAAACCCGAGTTGTATACAAACATTTAACTTACACGTGATCTTGTGTCATTAGCGTTCACCTCTCATTCACATCTCTAAGCGTCTATCTTAAAGATTAAAGCACATACTTCTATACCTATCTCTGTCTGACGTAAGCATGACAGTTTTATGACAATCCATTAATAGTGACACTCACCGCTTAATCTGTAATTAACACATTTGGAAAGGGTTTGTACGGGAAAGAGACAGCGCTGCAGGATGGAGGCCGCCATCTTTAGACTGAACCATTCGGCACGAGCGAGGGGGAGCACAGAGAGTCACTGCGCATGCGTCTGCGTCTGCTTGGGTGCATACCATTATGACAGATATTATTATTTGTAGAGTTAAAAAAATAAATAACACAGAGAGTCTGTAATAGTACAATCTGAATTCACGCGTCCGAGAAATAGATTTTAATAGCAAGGCTCAAGCTATTTTTAACATGAGGAAAGTGAAATATTCCTACAAGCCTCTTGTTCAAGTGTGATTATAGATGATCCCGATAGATGGCGGTCTGATATCATAAAGAAAGTTGCTGATTTCACAGAAATCAATTTAATTACACATTAGAAACTATTCTTCTGATGTTACTTTATAATCTTTAAATCAATGTTGATAAAAGCTCATATCATTATCATCTCATTTGTTAACATTATTGGATCCATTAAATAATACAAATGAACCACAACACGCAAATATTCTTACAGCCTTTATTAATCTTTGCTTATGTTAGGTACTAAAAATATTCATGCTCGTGTTAGTTTACTGTGAATTTTTAAGACTTTTGATCTTAAAAACTTGTTATTAAAGGGACAGTGCACCCAAAAATGAAAACTCTGTCATCATGTACTCACGCTGACGTTGTTCTAATGCAGGGCTGGACTGGGACAAAAAATCGGCCCTGGCATTTTGGCCCATACTGGCCCACGGCCACTACATATGATCAAAAACATAATGTACTCCTTTTCCTTAAAACCACTAATGCCATGTATTGAGTGAGTAGGAACGAGCGAGAGTTAATATATGAAATAACCAAAAAAAGTCATTTATTAAAACAAGCATTAAAAAAAACTATACTCCACAGTGATGAATTCTAAAACAAGCTATAAGATGCACTGACATAGCAATACCAGTGTTTCTCACAGGTTTTTTAGTAAAACTGTGGTGGATGGTCCTCAGGTTCTCTAGGGGGGTTCGGGGGCATGCTCCCCTGGAAGAAAATTTTGTGCATTTTAATGTTAAATTCTTCAATCTGGTGCACTTTGAGAGTTCAAAATTAAAAGCTCTAACCCATATTCAGTGTGCAAATTGAACAAAGAAAAACTCAATCCTCTTTTAGTTAGTGTCTGTCTACATTGCACTAATAATAGTTATAATATTAATCCCATGGCAGTAATAGCCATATATTGTAAAACAAATGCACTGAGAAATAAAGGAAACTTTCATAATTAGTTTTGTACTTTTATTTTGATGGAAACTGCATCGAGCTTTTATTTTGGCGGAACAAAATCAAAAGTGATTTTGGTTTACAAACGCGTCTCATTACAA